>NW_027361768.1:6207500-6686998 GCF_039654945.1 Dendrobates tinctorius
GTTTCGAAGCCAGCGCCCATGAGAGGTGTGCTAAGTATTTTTTGTGTCGATCAGATTTGTAGTTTTTGCGCAATTTGCGTTCGAAAATTTTTTTTCCCGTCATTGGAATGCACTGTCTCCAATGCATTTGAATGGGGAAATGGCAAAACGTGCCCTGAGGCGATTGAAATGGCAGTTGAGCTCATTGATATGCGCAGGCAGACCCAGTTACTATGCCAACGCCTACGAACGTCACATGACATCTCCAGAACAGAGCTTCTGCCACATAATATCAGCTCTTAAAGCGAAACCCACAGCACAAATGCAAATCTAGCTTCATCACATGACACATGCCCCTGAGAGAGAATGTGCGCCAAAGTGTATTTAGAAGCCCAGTGAGCCAAACTGGCTCTTAAAGGGCCGAAGTGCAATAGTGACTGTTAAAGGGCCGGCGCACCGAAATGAGTCTTAAAGGGCCAACACGCCAAATCGAAAGCTGAGTGACCACAGGCTCCAAATGGGAGGCTGATCGACCCCGGCCTCCAAATGGGAGGCTGATCTACCCCGGCCTCCAAATCGGAGGCTGAGCCACCCCGGCCTCCAAATCGGAGGCTGAGCCACCCCGGCCTCCAAATCAGAGGCTGAGCCACCCCGGCCTCCAAATCGGAGGCTGAGCCACCCCGGCCTCCAAATCGGAGGCTGAGCCACCCCGGCCTTCAAATCAGAGGCTGAGCCACCCCGGCCTTCAAATCGGAGGCTGAGCCACCCCGGCCTCCAAATCGGAGGCTGATCCACCCCGGCCTCCAAATCGGAGGCTGAGCCACCCCGGCCTCCAAATCGGAGGCTGAGCCACCCCGGCCTCCAAATCGGAGGCTGAGCCACCCCTGCCTCCAAATCGGAGGCTGAGCCACCCCTGCCTCCAAATCGGAGGCTGATCGACCCCGGCCTCCAAATGGGAGGCTGATCGACCCCGGCCTCCAAATGGGAGGCTGAGCCACCCCAGCCTCCAAATGGGAGGCTGAGCCACCCCGGCCTCCAAATGGGAGGCTGAGCCACCCCGGCCTCCAAATGGGAGGCTGAGCCACCCCGGCCTCCAAATGGGAGGCTGATCAACCCCGGCCTCCAAATGGGAGGCTGAGCGACCCCGGCCTCCAAATCGGAGGCTGAGCCACCCCGGCCTCCAAATCGGAGGCTGAGCCACCCCGGCCTCCAAATCGGAGGCTGAGCCACCCCGGCCTCCAAATCGGAGGCTGAGCCACCCCGGCCTCCAAATCGGAGGCTCTTTGACCTCGGCCTCCAAATCGGAAGCTCATCGACCCCGGCCTCCAAATCTTACCCAGAGTGGCCCCGCCCACCAAATCTTACCGAGTGGCCCCGCCCACCAAATCGGACCCAGAGAGGCCCCACCCACCAAACCGGACCCTGAGGGGCCCCACCCACCAAATCGGACCCTGTGGGTCCCCGCCCACTAAATCGGACCCAGAGTGGTCCCGCCAACCAAATCGGACCCAGAGTGGCCCCACCGACCAAATCGGACCCAGAGGGTCTCCGCCCACAAAATCAGACCCTAAGGGGCCCAACCCACCAAATCTGACCCTGAGGGGCCCCAACCACAAAATCGGACCCTGATTGGTCCCAACCACAAAATCAGACCCTGAGGGGCCCTGGCCACAAAATCGGACCCTGAGGGGCCCCGGCCACAAAATCGGACCCTGAGGGGCCCTGGCCACAAAATCGGACCCTGAGGGGCCCAACCCACATAATCGGACCCTGAGGGGCCACGGACAGAAAATCGGACCCTGAGGGGATCCGGCCACAAAATCAGACCCTGAGGGGCCCCGGCCACAAAATCGGACCCTGAGGGGCCCCACTCACAAAATCGGAACCTGAGGGGCCCCACCCACAAAATCGGACCCTGAGGGGCCACACCCACAAAATCGGAGCCTGAGAGATCCCCGCCAACAATTCAAGCCCTGAGGAGCCCAGGCCAAGGAATCGGATCCCGAGGGGCCCCACCCACCAAATCAGACCCTGAGGCCAAAGTGACCTCTGAGAGGCACTCACAGTTAAAACGGATCTTGAGTTGAAAGTCTTGCAGGGGCAGCAGGCAAGTCTCTCTTAAAGGGGCAGCCCGGGCACCATTTCAAACCACTATCTGTACTTCCTTCAGGAAATACACATCTAGTATTAATGTAGTAATCCGAAAGCTGCTAACTTATTCTTATTATTCAGTTGATTTCCGCAATTAATGCGGCCCGAACCGCTACACGCACAGACTCCTTTGAGGTGTCGTTTCGAAGCCAGCGTCCACAAGAGGTGTGCTAAGTAATTTTCGTGTCGATCGGATTTGTAGTTTTTGCGCAATTTGCGTTTGAAATTTTTTTTTCCCTTCATTGGAATGCACTGTCTCAATACTTTTCAATGGGGAAATTTTGCCATAGAGAAAACATGCCCTGAAGCGATTCAAATGGCACTTAAGCTCATTGATATGCACAGGCAGACCCAGTTACTATGCCAACACCTACGAACTTTACAGGACGCCCCCAGGACACAGTTTCTGGCAGATAATATCAGCTCTTAAAGCGAAACCCACAGCACAAATGCAAATCTAGCTTCATCACATGACGCATGCCCCTGAGAGAGAATGTACGCCAAAGTGGATTTAGAAGCCCAGTGCGCCAAACAAGCTCTTAAACGGGCGACGCGCCTAAGTGATTCTTAAAGGGCCGGCACACCAAAATGAGCCTTAAAGGGCCGGCGCGCCAAATTGAAAGCTGAGTGACCCCAGGCTCCAAATCGGAGGCTGATCGACCCTGGCCTACAAATCGGATGCTGAGCCACCCAGGCCTCCAAATCGGACCCAGAATGGCCCCGCCCACCAAATCGGACCCTGAGAGGCCCCGCCCACCAAAGCAGACCCAGAGTGCTCCCGCCCTCCAAATCGGACCTAGAGTGGACCCGCCCACCAAATCAGACCCTGAGGGTCCCCTCCCACCAAATCGGACCCAGAGTGGACCAGCCCATCAAATCGGACCCTGAGGGGTCCCTCCCACCAAATCAGACCCTGAGGGGCCCCGCCCACCAAATCGGTCCCAGAGTGGCCCAGCCCATCAAATCGGACCCTGAGGGGTCCCTCCCACCAAATCAGACCCTGAGGGGCCCCGCCCACCAAATCGGACCCAGAGTGGCCCCGCCCACCAATTCAAGCCCTGAGGAGCCCAGTTCACTTAATCGGATCCTGAGGGGCCCCACAGGCCAAAATGGGCCCTGAGAGGCACCCACAGGTAAAACGGTTCCTGAGTTGAAAGTCTTCCAGGGGCAGCAGGCAAGTCTCTCTTAAAGTGGCAGCCCAGGCATGATTTCAAACCACTATCTGTACTTCCTTCAGGAAATACACATCTAGTTATAGTGGTTTGAAAAAACCAATATATTGTAATCCGAACGCTGCTAACTTATTCTTCTTCTTATTATTAAGTTGATTTCCGCAATTAATACAGCCCGAACCGCTACACGCACAGACTCCGTTGAGGTGTCGTTTCGAAGCCAGCGTCCATGAGAGGTGTGCTAAGTATTTTTCGTGTCGATCGGATTTGTAGTTTTTGCGCAATTTGCGTTTGAAATTTTTTTTTCCCGTCATTGGAATGCACTGTCTCCAATGCTTTTCAATAGGAAATGGCAAAACGTGCCCTGAGGCGATTGAAATGGCAGTTGAGCTCATTGATATGCGCAGGCAGACCCAGTTACTATGCCAACGCCTACGAACGTCACATGACATCCCAAGGACAGAGATTCTGCCACATAATATCAGCTCTTAAAGTGAAACCCACAGCACAAATGCAAATCTAGCTTCATCACATGACACATGCCCCTGAGATAGAATGTGCGACAAAGTGGATTTAGAAGCCCAGTGAGCCACCCTGGCTCTTAAAGGGCCGACGTGCCACAGTGATTCTTAAAGGGCCAGCGCACCGAAATGAGTCTTAAAGGGCCGACGCTCCAAATCGAAAGCTGAGTGACCCCGGCCTCCAAATCGGAGGCTGAGCCACCCCGGCCTCCAAATCGGAGGCTGAACCACCCCGGCCTCCAAATCGGAGACTGAGCCACCCTGGCCTCCAAATCGGACCCAGTGTGGCCCCGCTCAAAAAATCAGACCCAGAGTAGCACAGCCCACCAAATCGGATCCTGAAGGGCCCCGTCCACCAAATCGGACCCTGAGGAGCCCCGCCCACCAAATCAGACCCTGAGAAGCCCCGCCCACCAAATCGGACCCAGAGTGACCTCGCCCACCAAATCGGACCCTGAAGGGCCCCGTCCATCAAATTGGACCCAGAGTGGCCCCGCCCACCAAATCGGACCCAGAGGGGCCCCGCCCATCAAATTGGACCCTGATGGGCCGCGCCCACCAAATCGGACCCTGAGGAGCCCCGCCCACCAAATCGGACCCAGATTGACCCTGCCCACCAAATTGGACCCTGAAGGGCCCCGCCCACCAAATCGGACCCAGAGGTGCCCCGCACACCAAATCGGACCCTGAAGGGCCCCGCCAACCAAATCGGATCCAGAGGGGCCCCGCCCACCAAATCGGTCCCAGGGGGGCCCCGCCCACCAAATCGGACCATGAGGGGCCCCGCCCACCAAATCGGACCATGAGGGGCCCCACCCACAAAATCGGACCCTGAGTGGGCCCGGCCACAAAATCAGACCCTGAGGGGCCCCAACCACAAAATCGGACCCTGAGAGACCCCGGCCACAAAATCGAACCTAGAGGGGCCCCAGTCACAAAATACGACCCTCAGGGGCCCCAACCACAAAATCAGACCCTGAGGTGCCCCGGTCACAAAATCGGACCCTGAGGGGCCCCACCCACAAAACCAGACCCTGAGGGGCCCCACCCACAAAACCAGACCCTGAGGGACCCCAGCTGCAAAATAAGACCCTGAGGGGCCCCACCCACAAAATCGGACCCTGAGAGACCCCGGCCACAAAATCGAACCCAGAGGGGCCCCAGTCACAAAATCAGACCCTAAGGGGCCCAGGTCACGAAATCGGACCCTGAGGGGCCCCACCCACAAAATCAGACCCTGAGGGGCCCCGCCCACCAAATTAGACCCTGGGGGCCCCACCCTCAAAATCAGACCCTGAGGGGCCCCAGCCACAAAATCAGACCCTGAGGGGCCCCAGCCACAAAATCGGACTCTGAGGGGCCCCACCCACAAAATCGGACCCTGAGGGGCCCCACCCACAAATCCAGACCCTGAGGGGACCCGGCCACAAAATCGGACCCTGAGAGACCCCGGCCACAAAATCGGACCCTGAGGGGCCCCAACCACAAAATCAGACCCTGATGGGCCCCAGTCACAAAATCGGACCCTGAGGGGCCCCACCCACAAAATCAGACCCTGAGGGACCCCAGCCACAAAATCAGAACCTCAGGGGCCCCAACCACAAAATCAGAACCTGAGGGGCCCCACCCACAAAATCAGACCATGAGGGACCCCACCCACAAAATCGGACCCTGAGGGGCCCCGCCCACCAAATTAGACCCTGAGGGGCCCCACCCTCAAAATCGGTCGCTGAGGGGCCCCACCCACAAAATTGGACCCTGAGAGACCCCGGCCACAAAATCGAACCCAGAGGGGCCTCAGTCACAAAATCATACTCTAAGGGGCCCCGGCCACAAAATCGGACCCTGAGGGGCCCCACCCACAAAATCAGACCCTGAGGGACCCCAGCCACAAAATCGGACCCTGAGGGGCCCCACCCACAAAATCAGACCCTGAGGGTCCCCGGTCACAAAATCGGATCCTCAGGGGCCCCACCCACAGAATCGGACCCTGATGGGCCCCAACCACAAAATCAGACCCTGAGGGGCCCCAGCCACAAAATCGGACCCTGAGGGGCCCCACCCACAAAATCGGACCCTGAGGGGCCCCAGCCACAAAATCGGACCCTGAGGGGCCCCACCCACAAAATCGGACCCTGAGGGGCCCCACCCACAAATCCAGACCCTGAGGGGCCCCACCCACAAATCCAGACCCTGAGGGGCCCCAGCCACAAAATCGGACCCTGAGAGACCCCGGCCACAAAATCGGACCCTGAGGGGCCCCAACCACAAAATCAGACCCTGAGGGGCCCCGGCCACAAAATCAGACCCTGAGGGGCCCCAGCCACAAAATCGGACCCTGAGGGGCCCCACCCACAAAATCGGACCCTGAGGGGCCCCACCCACAAAATCTGACCCTGAGGGGCCCCACCCACCAAATTAGACCCTGAGGGGCCCCACCCTCAAAATCGGTCCCTGAGGGGCCCCGGCCACAAAATCAGACCCTGAGGGGCCCCGGCCACAATATCGGACCCTGAGGGGCCCCGGCCACAAAATCGGACCCTGAGGGGCCCCGGCCACAAAATCGGACCCTAAGGGGCCCCGGCCACAAAATCGGACCCTGAGGGGCCCCGGCCACAAAATCGGACCCTGAGGGGCCCCACCGGCAAAATTGGACCCTAAGGGGCCCCACCCGCAAAATCGGACCCTGAGGGGCCCCAACCGCAAAATCGGACCCTGAGGGGCCCCACCCGCGAAATCGGACCCTGAGGGGCTTCACCCGCAAAATCAGACCCTGAGGGGCCCCAACCACAAAATCTGACCCTGAGAGGCACCGGTTACAAAATCGGACCCTGAGGGGCCCCGGACACAAAATCGGACCCTGAGGGGCCCCGGCCACAAAATCAGACCCTGAGGGGCCCAACCCACAAAATCAGACTCAGTGTCCCCGCCCACCAAATCAGACCCAAAGTGGCCCCGCCCACCAAATCAGACCCAGAGTGGCCCCGCCCACCAAATGGGACCCTGAGGGGTCCCGCCCACCAAATGGGACCCTGAGGGGCCCCGCCCACCAAATTGGACCCTGAGGGGCCCCGCCCACCAAATCGGACCCTGAGGGGCCCCACCCACCAAATCGGACCCTGAGGGGCTCCGCCCACCAAATCGGACCCTTAGGGGCCCCGCCCACTAAATCGGATTCTGAAAGGCCCCAACCACAAAATCGGACCCTGAGGGGCCCCACCCACAAAATCGGACCCTATGGGTCCCCGCTGACCGAATTGAACTCTGAGGGGCCCCGCCCACCAAATCGGACCCAGAGTGGCCCGCCCACCAAATCAGACCTAGAGTGGCCCCGCTCACCAAATCAGACCCTGAGGGGCCCAGCTCACCAAATCGGACCCAGAGTGGCCCCGCCCACCAAATCGGACCCAGATTGGCCCCGCCCACCAAATCAGACCCAGAGTGGCCCTGCCCACCAAATTGTACCCTGAAGGGCCCCACCCACAAAATCGGACGATAAGGGGCCCCACCCACAAAATTGGACCCTGAGGGGCCCAGGCCACAAAATTGGACCCTGAGGGGCCCAACCCACAAAATCGGACCCTGAGGGGATCCGGCCACAACATCGGACCCTGAGTGGCCCCACTCACAAAATCGGACCCTGAGGGGCCCCAACCACAAAATCGGACCCTTACGGGCCCCGGCCACAAAATCGGACCCTGACTGGCCCCCGGCCACAAAATCGGACCCTGAGGGGCCCCGGCCACAAAATCGGACCCTGAGGGACCCCACCTACAAAATTGAACCCTGAGGGGCCCCAACCACAAAATCGGATCCTGAGGGGCCCCACTACCAAAATCGGATCCTGAGGGGCCCCACCCACAAAATTGGACCCTCAGGGGCCCCGGCCACAAAATCGGACCCTGAGGGACCCCGGCCACAAAATCAGATCCTGAGGGGACCCAACCACAAAATCGGACCCTGAGAGGCACCGGCCACAAAATCGGACCCTGAGGGGCCACAACCACAAAATTGGACCCTGAGGGGCCCCAACCACAAAATTGGACCCTGAGAGGCACCGGCCACAAAATCGGACCCTGAGGGGCCCCGGACACAAAATCGGACCCTGAGGGGCCCCGGCCACAAAATCGGACCCTGAGGGGCCCAACCCACAAAATCAGACCCTGAGGGGCCCCGCCCACCAAATTAGACCCTGAGGGGCCCCACCCTCAAAATCGGACCCTGAGGGGCCCCAGCCACAAAATCAGACCCTGAGGGGCCCCAGCCACAAAATTGGACTCTGAGGGGCCCCACCCTCAAAATCGGTCCCTGAGGGGCCCCGGCCACAAAATCAGACCCTGAGGGGCCTCGGCCACAATATCGGACCCTGAGGGGCCCCGGCCACAAAATCGGACCCTGAGGGGCCCCGGCCACAAAATCGGACCCAAAGGGGCCCCGGACACAAAATCGGACCCTGAGGGGCCCCACCGGCAAAATCGGACCCTAAGGGGCCCCACCCGCAAAATCGGACCCTGAGGGGCCCCAACCGCAAAATCAGACCCTGAGGGGCCCCACCCGCAAAATCGGACCCTGAGGGGCTTCATCCGCAAAATCAGACCCTGAGGGGCCCCAACCACAAAATCTGACCCTGAGAGGCACCGGTTACAAAATCGGACCCTGAGGGGCCCCGGACACAAAATCGGACCCTGAGGGGCCCCGGCCACAAAATCGGACCCTGAGGGGCCCAACCCACAAAATCAGACTCAGTGTCCCCGCCCACCAAATTGGACCCTGAAGGGCCCCGTCCACCAAATCGGACCCTGAGGGGCCCCGCCCACCAAATCGGACCCTGAGGGGCTCCGCCCACCAAATCGGACCCTGAGGGGCCCCGCCCACTAAATCGGATTCTGAAAGGCCCCAACCACAAAATCGGACCCTGAGGGGCCCCACCCACAAAATCGGACCCTGAGGGTCCCCGCTGACCAAATTGAACTCTGAGGGGCCCCGCCCACCAAATCGGACCCTGAGGGGCCCCGCCCACTAAATCGGATTCTGAAAGGCCCCAACCACAAAATCGGACCCTGAGGGGCCCCACCCACAAAATCAGACCCTGAGGGTCCCCGCTGACCAAATTGAACTCTGAGGGGCCCCGCCCACCAAATCGGACCCAGAGTGGCCCGCCCACCAAATCAGACCTAGAGTGGCCCCGCTCACCAAATCACACCCTGAGGGGCCCAGCTCACCAAATCGGACCCAGAGTGGCCCCGCCCACCAAATCGGACCCAGATTGGCCCCGCCCACCAAATCAGACCCAGAGTGGCCCTGCCCACCAAATTGTACCCTGAAGGGCCCCACCCACAAAATCGGACGATAAGGGGCCCCACCCACAAAATTGGACCCTGAGGGGCCCAGGCCACAAAATTGGACCCTGAGGGGCCCCACCCACAAAATCGGACCCTGAGGGGATCCGGCCACAACATCGGACCCTGAGTGGCCCCACTCACAAAATCGGACCCTGAGGGGCCCCAACCACAAAATCGGACCCTGACGGGCCCCGGCCACAAAATCGGACCCTAACGGGCCCCGGCCACAAAATCGGACCCTGAGGGGCCCAACCCACAAAATCAGACCCTGAGGGGCCCCACCCTCAAAATCGGACCCTGAGGGGCCCCAGCCACAAAATCAGACCCTGAGGGGCCCCAGCCACAAAATCCGACTATGAGGGGCCCCACCCACAAATTGGACCCTGAGGGGCCCCACCCACAAATCCAGACCCTGAGGGGACCCGGCCACAAAATCGGACCCTGAGGGGCCCCAACCACCAAATCAGACCCTGAGGGGCCCCGGCCACAAAATCGGACCCTTAGGGGCCACACCCACCAAATCAGCCCCTGAGGGGACCCGGCCACCAAATCGGACCCTGAGGGGCCCCACCCACCAAATCGGACCCTGAGGTGCCCCACCCACCAAATCGGACCCTGAGGGCCCCACCCACAAAATCAGACCCTGAGGGGCCCCACCCTCAAAATCGGACCCTGAGGGGCCCCAGCCGCAAAATCAGACCCTGAGGGGCCCCAGCCACAAAATCGGACTCTGAGGGGCCCCACCCACCCACAAATTGGACCCTGAGGGGCCCCACCCACAAATCCAGACCCTGAGGGGCCCCGGCCACAAGATTGGACCCTGAGGGGCCCCAACCACCAAATCAGACCCTGAGGGGCCCCGGCCACAAAATCGGACCCTTAGGGGCCCCACCCACCAAACCAGCCCCTGAGGGGACCCGGCCACCAAATCGGACCCTGAGGGGCCCCACCCACCAAATCGGACCCTGAGGTGCCCCACCCACCAAATCGGACCCTGAGGGCCCCACCCACAAAATCGGACCCTGAGGCCAAAGTGGCCCCTGAGAGGCACCCACAGTTAAATCGGATCCTGAGTTGAAAGTCTTGCAGGTGCAGCAGGCAAGTCTCTCTTAAAAGGGGCAGCCCGGGCAGCATTTCAAACCACTATCTGTACTTCCTTCAGGAAATACACATCTAGTATTATTATTACTATTCAGTTGATTTCCGCAATTAATGCGGCCCGAACCGCTACACGCACAGACTCCGTTGAGGTGTCGTTTCGAAGCCAGTGTCCACGAGTGGTGTGCTAAGTTTTTTTTGTGTCGATCGGATTTGTAGTTTTTGCGCAATTTGCGTTTGAAAAAACATTTTCCTCAATGCATTTCAATGGGAAAATGTTTCCATAGGGTAAACATGGGACAGTCGTGAGGTGGCAGTTAAGCTCATTGATATGCGCAGGCTCACCCAGTTACTATGCCAACGCCTACGAACTTTACATGACCCCACCAGGACACAGTTTCTGCCAGATAATATCAGCTCTTAAAGTGAAACCCAAAGCACAAATGCAAATCTAGCTTCATCACATGACGCATGCCCCTGAGAGAGAATGTGCGCCAAAGTGGATTTAGAAGTCCAGTGCGCCAAACTGGCTCTTTAATGGCCGATGCGCCAAAGTGATTCTTAAAGAGACAGCGCACCAAAATGAGTCTTAAAGGGCCGGCACGCCAAATCGAAAGCTTAGTGACCCCAGGCTCCAAATCGGAGGCCGATTGACCCCAGGCTCCAAATCGGAGGCTGATTGACCCCAGCCTCCAAATCGGAGGCTGAGCCACCCCGGCCTCCAAATCGGAGGCTGATCGACCCTGGCCTACAAATCGAAGGATGTGCCACCCTGGCCGCCAAATCGGACCCAGAGTGGCCCTGCCCACCAAATCAGACCCTGAGGGGCCCCACAGGCCAAAGTGGCCCCTGAGAGGCACCCACAGTTAAAACGGATCCTGAGTTGAAAGTCTTGCAGGTGCAGCAGGCAAGTCTCTCTTAAAGGGGCAGCCCGGGCACCATTTCAAACCACTATCTGTACTTCCTTCAGGAAATACACATCTAATTATAGTGGTTTGAAAAAACCACTATATTGTAATCCGAACGCTGCTAACTTATTATAGTGGTTTGAAAAAATGACTATATTGTAATCCGAACGCTGCTAACTTATTCTTCTTCTTCTTACTATTATTATTAAGTTGATTTCCTCAATTAATACAGCCCGAACCGCTACACGCACAGACGCCGTTGAGGTGTTGTTTTGAAGCCAGCATCCACGAGAGGTGTGCTAAGTATTTTTCGTGTCGATCGGATTTGTAGTTTTTGCGCAATTTGCGTTTGAAATTTTTTTTTCCCGTCATTGGAATGCACTGTCTCCAATGCTTTTCAATGGGTAATGGCAAAACGTGCCCTGAGGCGATTGAAATGGCAGTTGAGCTCATTGATATGCGCAGGCAGACCCAGTTACTATGCCAACGCCTACGAACGTCACATGACATCCCAAGGACAGAGTTTCTGCCACATAATATCAGCTCTTAAAGTGAAACCCACAGCACAAATGCAAATCTAGCTTCATCACATGACACATGCCCCTGAGAGAGAATGTCCGCCAAAGTTGATTTAGAAGAAGCCCAGTGAGCCAAACTAGCTCTTAAAGGGCCAACGCGCCAAAGTGATTGTTAAAGGGCCGGCGCACCGAAATGAGTCTTAAAGGGCCGACACGCCAAATCGAAAGCTGAGTGACCCCAGGCTCCAAATCGGAGGCTGAACCACCCCAGGCTACAAATCAGAGGCTGAGCCACTCTGGCCTCCAAATCGGAGGCTGATCGACCCCGCCCTCCAAATCGGAGGCTGATCGACCCCGGCCTCCAAGTCGGAGGCTGATCGACCCCGGCCTCCAAATCGGAGGCTGATCGACCCCAGCCTCCAAATCGGAGGCTGATCGACCCCGGCCTCCAAATCGGAGGCTGAGCCACCGCGGCCTCCAAATCGGAGGCTGAGCCACCGCGGCCTTCAAATCGGAGGCTGATCGACCCCGGCCTCCAAATCGGAGGCTGATCGACCCCGGCCTCCAATTCGGAGGCTGAGCCACCCCGGCCTCCAATTCGGAGGCTGTGCCACCCCGGCCTCCAAATCGGAGGCTGAGCAACCCCGGCCTCCAAATCGGAGGCTGAGCCACCCCGGCCTCCAAATCGGAGGCTGAGCCACCCCGGCCTCCAAATCGGAGGCTGAGCCAAACCATCCTCCAAATCAGAAGCTGATCGACCCTGGGGTCCAAATCGGGGGCTGAGCCACCCCGGCCTCCAAATCGGAGGCTCAATGACCCCGGCCTCCAAATCGGAGGCTCAACGACCCCGGCCTCCAAATCGGAGGCTCATCGACCCCGGCCTCCAAATCGGAGGCTCTTTGACCTCGGCCTCCAAATCGGAAGCTCATCGACCCCTGCCTCCAAATCGGAGACTGAGCGACCCTAACCTCCAAATCTTACCCAGAGAGGCCCTGCCCACCAAACCGGACCCTGAGGGGCCCCGCCCACCAAATCGGACCCTGTGGGGCCCCGCCCACTAAATCGGACCCAGAGTGGCCCCACCCACCAAATCGGACCCAGAGTGGTCCCGCCCACCAAATCGGACCCAGAGTGGTCCCATCCACCAAATCAGACCCAGAGTGGTCCCGCCCACCAAATCGGACCCTGAGGGGCCCCACCCACAAAATCGGACCCTGAGGGGCCCCACCCACAAAATCGGAACCTGAGGGGCCCCACCCACAAAATCGGACCCTGAGGGGCCCCACCCACCAAATCAGACCCTAAGGCCAAAGTGGCCCCTGAGAGGCACTCACAGTTAAAACGGATCCTGAGTTGAAAGTCTTGCAGGGGCAGCAGGCAAGTCTCTCTTAAAGTGGCAGCCCGGGCACCATTTCAAACCACTATCTGTACTTCCTTCAGGAAATACACATCTAGTTATAGTGGTTTGAAAAAACCACTATATTGTAATCCGAACGCTGCTAACTTATTCTTCTTATTATTATTAAGTTGATTTCCGCAATTAATGCGGCCCGAACCGCTACACGCACAGACTCCGTTGAGGTGTCGTTTCGAAGCCAGCGTCCATGAGAGGTGTGCTAAGTATTTTTCGTGTCGATCGGATTTGTAGTTTTTGCGCAATTTGCGTTTGAAAAATTTTTTTCCCGTCATTGGAATGCACTGTGTCAATGCTTTTCAATGGGAAGCTTAAAACGTGCCCTGAGGCGATTGAAATGGCAGTTGAGCTCATTGATATGCGCAGGCAGACCCAGTTACTATGCCAACGCCTACGAACGTCACATGACATCTCCAGAACATAGCTTCTGCCACATAATATCAGCTCTTAAAGCTAAACCCACAGCACAAATGCAAATCTAGCTTCATCACATGACGCATGCCCCTGAGAGAGAATGTGTGCGCCAAAGTGGATTTAGAAGCCCAGTGAGCCACCCTGGCTCTTAAAGGGCCGACGCGCCAAAATGAGTCTTAAAGGGCCGGCGCGCCAAATCGAAAGCTGAGTGACCCAAGGCTCCAAATCGGAGGCTGATAGACCCTGGCCTACAAAAAGGAGGCTGAGCAACCCTGGCATCCAAATCGGAGCCAGAGTGGCCCCGCCCATCAGATCGGACCCAGAGTGGCCTCGCCCACCAAATCAGACCCAGAGTGGCCCCGCCCACCAAATTGGACCCTGAGGAGCCCCATCCACAAAATCGGACCCTGAGGGGCCCCACCCACAAAATCGGACCCTGAGGGGCCCCACCCACAAAATCGGACCCTGACTGGCCCCGGCCACAAAATCGGACCCTGACGGGCCCCGGCCACAAAATCGGACCCTGAGGGGCCCCGGCCACAAAATCGGACCCTAAGGGGCTCCGGCCACAAAATCGGACCCTGAGGGACCCCACCTACAAAATTGAACCCTGAGGGGCCCCAACCACAAAATCGGACCCTGAGGGGCCCCAACCACAAAATCGGACCCAGAGTGGACCTGCCCACCAAAATGGACCCAGGGCGCTCCACCCACAAAATCAGACCCTAAGGGGCCCCACCCACAAAATCGGACCCTGAGTAGACCCGGCCACAAAATCAGACCCTGAGGGGCCCCAACCACAAAATCGGACCCTGAGGGGCCCCGGCCACAAAGTCGGATCCTGAGGGGCCCCACCCACAAAATCGGACCCTGAGGAGCCCCGGCCTCAAAATGGGAACCTGAGCGGCCCATCCACAAAATCGGACCCTGAGGGGCCCCAGCCACAAAATCGGACACTGAGGGGCCCCGGCCACGAAATCGGACCCTGAGGGACCCCGGCCACGAAATCGGACACTGAGGGGCGCTGGCCACAAAATCGGAGGAACCTGAGGGGCCCCAACCACGAAATCAGACCCTGAGGGGCCCTGGCCACAAAATCGGACCCTGAGGGCCCCCAACCACAAAACCGGACCCTGAGGGGCCCCAACCACAAAATCGGACCCTGAGGGGCCCCAACCACAAAATCGGACCCTGAGGGGCCCCACCCACAAAATTGGACCCTGAGGGGCCCCGCCCACCAAATTGGACCCTCAGGGGCCCCGCCCACAAAATCGGACCCTGAGGGGCCCCGTCCTCAAAATCGGACCCTAAGAGGCCCCGCCCACCAAATCGGACCCTGAGGGGCCCGCCAAACAAATCGGACCCTGATTGGCCCCGGCCACAAAATCGGACCCTAAGGGGCCCCACCCTCAAAATCGGACCCTGAGTAGACCCGGCCACAATATCAGACCCTGAGGGGCCCCAACCACAAAATCGGACCCTGAGGGGCCCCGGCCACAAAATCGGACCCTGAGGGGCCCCACCCTCAAAATCGGATCCTGAGGGGCCCAACCCACAAAATCGGACCCTGAGGGGCCCCAGCCACAGAATCGGACCCTGAGGGGCCCCAGCCACAAAATCAGACTTGGAGGAGCCCCGGCCACAAAATCGGACCCTGAGCGGCCTAACCACAAAATCGGACCCTGAGGGGTCCCGGCAACAAAATCGGACCCTGAGGGTCCCCAGCCACAAAATCAGACCCTGAGGGGCCCCAGCCACGAAATCGGACCCTGAGGGGCGCCGGCCACAAAATCGGACGCTGAGGGGCCCCAACCACAAAACCGGACCCTAAGGGGCCCCAACCACAAAATCGGACCCTGAGGGGCCCGAACCACAAAATCGGACCCTGAGGGGCCCCGCCCTCAAAATCGGACCCTGAAAGGCCCCGCCCACCAAATCGGACCCTGAGGGGCCCCGCCAACCATATCGGACTCTGAGGGTCCCCACCCACAAAATCGGACCCTGAGGGCCCCCAACCACAAAATCGGACCCTAAGGGGCCCCGGCCACAAAATCAGACCTTGAGAGACCCCGGCCACAAAATCGAACCCAGAGGGGCCTCGCCCACCAAATCGTACCCTCAGGGGCCCCGCCCACAAAATCGGACCCTGAGGGGCCCCACCCACAAAATCGGACCCTGAGGGGCCCCACCCACAAAATCGGACCCTGAGGGCCCCCAACCACAAAATAGGACCCTAAGGGGCCCCTCCCTCAAAATCGGACCCAGAGGGGCCTCGCCCACCAAATCGGACCCTCAGGGGCCCCGCCCACAAAATCGGACCCTAAGGGGCCCCGCCAACCAAATCGGACTCTGAGGGGCCCCACCCACAAAATCGGACCCTGAGGGCCCCCAACAACAAAATAGGACCCTAAGGGGCCCCGCCCTCAAAATCGGACCCTGAGTAGACCCGGCCACAAAATCAGACCCTGAGGGGCCCCAACCACAAAATCGGACCCTGAGGGGCCCAGGCCACAAAATCGGACCCTGAGGGGCCCCGGCCACAAATACGGAATCTGAGGGGCCCCGGCCACAAAATTGGACCCTGAGCGGTCCAACCACAAAATCGGACCCTGAGGGGCCCCGGCCACAAAATCGGACCCTGAGGGACCCAGCCACGAAATCAGACCCTGAGGGGCGCCGGCCACAAAATCGGACCCTGAGGGGCCCCAACCACAAAATCAGACCCTGAGGGGCCCCGGCCACAAAATCGGACCCTGAGGGCCCCCAACCACAAAACCGGACTCTGAGGGGCCCCAACCACAAAATCGGACCCTGAGGGGCCCCAACCACAAAATCGGACCCTGAGGGGCCCCGGCCACAAAATCGGACCCTGAGAGACCCCGGCCACAAAATCGAACCCAGAGGGGCCCCACCCACAAAATTGGACCCTGAAGGGCCCCGCCCACCAAATCAGACCCTGAGGGTCCCCGCCCACAAAATCGGACCCTGAGGGGCCCCGCCCTCAAAATCAGACCCTGAGGGTCCCCGCCCACCAAATCGGACCCTGAGGGGCCCTGCCAACCAAATCGGACCCTGAGGGGCCCAACCAACCCTAATGGCCACAAAATCGGACCATGAGGGCCCCGGCCACAAAATCGGACCTTGAGGGTCCCCGGCCACAAAATCGGACCCTGAGGTGTCCTGGCCACAAAATCAGGCCCTGAGGGGCCACACCCACAAAATCAGACCCTGAGGGGCCCCACCCACAAAATTGGACCCTGAGGAATCCCAGCCACTAATTCAAATCCTGAGGAGCCCAGGTCACCGAATCGGATCCTGAGGGGCCCCACCCACCAAATCAGACCCTGAGGCCAAAGTGGCCCCTGAGAGGCACCCACATTTAAAACGGATCCTGAGTTGAAAGTCTTGCAGGGGCAGCAGCCAAGTCTCTCTTAAAGGGGCAGCCCAGGCACCATTTCAAACCACTATCTGTACTTCCTTCAGGAAATACACATCTAGTATTAATGTTGTAATTCGACCGCTGCTAACTTTTTCTTTTTATTCAGTTGATTTCCGCAATTAATGCAGCCCGAACCGCTACACGCACAGACTCCGTTGAGGTGTCGTTTCGAAGCCAGCGCCCATGAGAGGTGTGCTAAGTATTTTTCGTGTCGATCAGATTTGTAGTTTTTGCACAATTTGCGTTCGAAATGTTTTTTTCCCGTCATTGGAATGCACTGTCTCCAATGCATTTGAATGGGAAATGGCAAAACGTGCCCTGAGGCGATTGAAATGGCAGTTGAGCTCATTGATATGTGCAGGCAGAACCAGTTACTATGCCAATGCCTACGAACGTCACATGACATCTCCAGAACAGAGCTTCTGCCACATAATATCAGCTCTTAAAGCGAAACCCACAGCACAAATGCAAATCTAGCTTCATCACATGACACATGCCCCTGAGAGAGAATGTGCGCCAAAGTGTATTTAGAAGCCCAGTGAGCCAAACTGGCTCTTAAAGGGCCGAAGTGCAAAAGTGACTGTTAAAGGGACGGCGCACCGAAATGAGTCTTAAAGGGCCAACACGCCAAATCGAAAGCTGAGTGACCACAGGCTCCAAATGGGAGGCTGATCGACCCCCCGGCCTCCAAATCGGAGGCTGAGCCACCCCGGCCTCCAAATTGGAGGTTGAGCCACCCCGGACTCCAAATCGGAGGCTGAGCCACCCCGGCCTCCAGATCGAAGGCTGAGCCACCCCGGCCTCCAAATTAGAGGCTGAGCCACACCGGCCTCCAAATCGGAGGGTGATTGACCCCGGCCTTCAAATCGGAGGCTGATTGACCCCGGCCTCCAAATCGGAGGCTGATTGACCCCGGCCTCCAAATCGGAGGCTGAGCCACCCCGGCCTCCAAATCGGAGGCTGAGCCACCCCGGCCTCCAAATCGGAGGCTGAGCCACCCCGGCCTCCAAATCGGAGGCTGAGCCACCTTGGCCTCCAAATCGGAGGCTGAGCCACCCCGGCCTCCAAATCGGACGCTGAGCCACCCCGGCCTCCAAATCGGAGGCTGAGCCACCCCTGCATCCAAATCGGAGGCTGATTGACCCCGGCCTCCAAATGGGAGGCTGATCGACCCCGGCCTCCAAATGGGAGGCTGATCGACCCCGGCCTCCAAATGGGAGGCTGAGCCACCCCGGCCTCCAAATGGGAGGCTGAGCCACCCCGGTCTCCAAATGGGAGGCTGAGCCACCCCGGCCTCCAAATCGGAGGCTGATCGACCCCGGCCTCCAAATGGGAGGCTGATCGACCCCGGCCTCCAAATGGGAGGCTGATCCACCCCGGCCTCCAAATGGGAGGCTGAGCCACCCCGGCCTCCAAATGGGAGGCTGAGCCACCCCGGCCTCCAAATCGGAGGCTGAGCCACCCCGGCCTCCAAATCGGAGGCTGATCGACCCCGGCCTCCAAATCGGAGGCTGATCGACCCCGGCCTCCAAATCGGAGGCTGATCGACCCGGCTTCCAAATCGGAGGCTGAGCCACCCCGGCCTCCAAATCGGAGGCTGAGCCACCCCGGCCTCCAAATCGGAGGCTGAGCCACCCGGCCTCCAAATCGGAGGCTGAGCCACCCCGGCCTCCAAATCGGAGGCTGAGCCACCCCGGCCTCCAAATCGGAGGCTGAGCCACCCCGGCCTCCAAATCGGAGGCTGAGCCACCCCGACCTCCAAATCGGAGGCTGAGCCACCCCGGCCTCCAAATCGGAGGCTGAGCCACCCCTGCCTCCAAATGGGAGGCTGATCGACCCCAGCCTCCAAATGGGAGGCTGATCGACCCCGGCCTCCAAATGGGAGGCTGATCGACCCCGGCCTCCAAATGGGAGGCTGATCGACCCCGGCCTCCAAATGGGAGGCTGAGCCACCCCAGCCTCCAAATGGGAGTCTGAGCCACCCCGGCCTCCAATTCGGAGGCTGATCGACCCCGGCCTCCAAATCGGAGGCTGATCGACCCCGGCCTCCAAATGGGAGGCTGATCGACCCCGGCCTCCAAATCGGAGGCTGAGCCACCCCGGCCTCCAAATCGGAGGCTGAGCCACCCCGGCCTCCAAATCGGAGGCTGAGCCACCCCGGCCTCCAAATCGGAGGCTGATCGACCCCGGCCTCCAAATCGGATGCTGATCGACCCCGGCCTCCAAATCGGAGGCTGATCGACCCCGGCCTCCAAATCGGAGGCTGATCGACCCCGGCCTCCAAATCGGAGGCTGAGCCACCCCGGCCTCCAAATCGGAGGCTGAGCCACCCCGGCCTACAAATCGGAGGCTGAGCCACCCCGGACTCCAAATCGGAGGCTGAGCCACCCCGGACTCCAAATCGGAGGCTCTTTGACCTCGGCCTCCAAATCGGAAGCTCATCGACCCCGGCCTCCAAATCTTACCCAGAGTGGCCCCGCCCACCAAATCTTACTGAGTGGCCCCGCCCACCAAATCGGACCCAGTGAGGCCCTGCCCACCAAACCGGACCCTGAGGGGCCCCGGCCACCAAATCGGACCCTGTGGGGCCCTGCCCACTAAATCGGACCCAGAGTGGTCCCGCCAACCAAATCGGACCCAGAGTGGCCCCGCCGACCAAATCGGACCCAGAGGGTCTCCGCCCACAAAATCAGACCCTAAGGGGCCCAACCCACCAAATCTGACCCTGAGGGGTCCCAACCACAAAATCAGACCCTGAGGGGCCCCGGCCACAATATCGGACCCTGAGGGGCCCCGGCCACAAAATCGGACCCTGAGGGGCCCTGGACACAAAATCGGACCCTGAGGGGCCCAACCCACATAATCGGACCCTGAGGGGCCACGGCCAGAAAATCGGACCCTGAGGGGATCCGGCCACAAAATCAGACCCTGAGGGGCCCCGGCCACAAAATCGGACCCTGAGGGGCCCCACTCACAAAATCGGAACCTGAGGGGCCCCACCCACAAAATCGGACCCTGAGGGGCCACACCCACAAAATCGGAGCCTGAGAGATCCCCGCCAACAATTCAAGCCCTGAGGAGCCCAGGCCAAGGAATCGGATCCTGAGGGGCCCCACCCACCAAATCAGACCCTGAGGCCAAAGTGGCCTCTGAGAGGCACTCACAGTTAAAACGGATCCTGAGTTGAAAGTCTTGCAGGGGCAGCAGGCAAGTCTCTCTTAATTGGGCAGCCCGGGCACCATTTCAAACCACTATCTGTACTTCCTTCAGGAAATACACATCTAGTATTATTATTACTATTCAGTTGATTTCCGCAATTAATGCGGCCCGAACCGCTACACGCACAGACTCCGTTGAGGCGACGTTTCGAAGCCAGCGTCCACGAGTGGTGTGCTAAGTATTTTTCGAGTCGATCGGATTTGTAGTTTTTGCGCAATTTGCGTTTGAAAAAACATTTTCCTCAATGCATTTCAATGGGAAAATGTTTCCATAGGGTAAACATGGGACAGTCGTGAGGTGGCAGTTAAGCTCATTGATATGCGCAGGCTCACCCAGTTACTATGCCAATGCCTACGAACTTTACATGACCCCGCCAGGACACAGTTTCTGCCAGATAATAACAGCTCTTAAAGCGAAACCCAAAGCACAAATGCAAATCTAGCTTCATCACATGACGCATGCCCCTGAGAGAGAATGTGCGCCAAAGTGGATTTAGAAGTCCAGTGCGCCAAACTGGCTCTTTTATGGCCAATGCGCCAAAGTGATTCTTAAAGAGACAGCGCACCAAAATGAGTCTTAAAGGGCCGGCACGCCAAATCGAAAGCTTAGTGACCCCAGGCTCCAAATCGGAGGCTGATTGACCCCAGGCTCCAAATCGGAGGCTGATTGACCCCAGCCTCCAAATCGGAGGCTGAGCCACCCCGGCCTCCAAATCGGAGGCTGATTGACCCTGGCCTACAAATCGAAGGCTGTGCCACCCTGGCCGCCAAATCGGACCCAGAGTGGCCCCGCCCACCAAATCAGACCCTGAGGGGCCCCACAGGCCAAAGTGGCCCCTGAGAGGCACCCACAGTTAAAACGGATCCTGAGTTGAAAGTCTTGCAGGTGCAGCAGGCAAGTCTCTCTTAAAGGGGCAGCCCAGGCACCATTTCAAACCACTATCTGTACTTCCTTCAGGAAATACACATCTAATTATAGTGGTTTGAAAAAACCACTATATTGTAATCCGAACGCTGCTAACTTATTATAGTGGTTTGAAAAAACCACTATATTGTAATCCGAACGCTGCTAACTTATTATAGTGGTTTGAAAAAACCACTATATTGTAATCCGAACGCTGCTAACTTATTCTTCTTATTATTATTATTAAGTTGATTTCCGCAATTAATACAGCCCGAACCGCTACACGCACAGACGCCGTTGAGGTGTTGTTTTGAAGCCAGCGTCCACGAGAGGTGTGCTAAGTATTTTTCGTGTCGATCGGATTTGTAGTTTTTGCGCAATTTGCGTTTGAAATTTTTTTTCCCCGTCATTGGAATGCACTGTCTCCAATGCTTTTCAATGGGTAATGGCAAAACGTGCCCTGAGGCGATTGAAATGGCAGTTGAGCTCATTGATATGCGCAGGCAGACCCAGTTACTATGCCAATGCCTACGAACGTCACATGACATCCCAAGGACAGAGCTTCTGCCACATAATATCAGCTCTTAAAGTGGAACACACAACACAAATGCAAATCTAGCTTCATCACATGACACATGCCCCTGAGAGAGAATGTGCGACAAAGTGGATTTAGAAGCCCAGTGAGCCACCCTGGCTCTTAAAGGGCCGACGTGCCACAGTGATTCTTAAAGGGCCAGCGCACCGAAATGAGTCTTAAAGGGCCGGCGTGCCAAATCGAAAGCTGAGTGACCCCGGCCTCCAAATCGGAGGCTGAGCCACCCCGGCCTCCAAATCGGAGGCTGAGCCACCCTAGCCTCCAAATCGGACCCAGTGTGGCCCTGCTCAAAAAAATCAGACCCAGAGTAGCACAGCCCACCAAATCGGATCCTGAGGGGCCCCGCCCACCAAATCAGACTCCGAGTGGCCCCGCCCACCAAATCGGACCCTGAAGGGCCCCGTCCACCAAATCGGACCCTGAGGAGCCCCGCCCACCAAATCAGACCCTGAGAAGCCCCGCCCACCAAATCGGACCCAGAGTGACCCCGCCCACCAAATCGGACCCTGAAGGGCCCCGCCCATCAAATCAGACCCTGAGAAGCCCCGCCCACCAAATCGGACCCAGAGTGACCCCGCCCACCAAATCGGACCCTGAAGGGCACCGCCCATCAAATCGGACCCAGAGTGGCCCCGCCCATCAAATCGGACCCAGAGTGGCCCCGCCCACCAAATCAGACCCAGAGGGGCCCCGTCCATCAAATCGGACCCTGAGGGGCCCCGCCCACCAAATCGGAACCTGAGGAGCCCCGCCCACCAAATCGGACCCAGATTGACCCCGCCCACCAAATCGGACCCTGAGGAGCCCCGCCCACAAAATCGGACCCAGATTGACACCGCCCACCAAATCGGACCCTGAAGGGCCCCGCCCACCAAATCGGACCCAGAGGTTCCCCGCCCACCAAATCGGACCCTGAAGGGACCCGCCCACCAAATCGGACCTAGGGGGGCCCCGCCCACCAAATCGGACCATGAGGGGCACCGCCCACTAAATCGGACCCAGAGTGGCCCCACCCACCAAAATGGACCCAGGGGGCTCCACCCACAAAATCAGACCCTAAGGGGCCCCACCCACAAAATCGGACCCTGAGTGGGCCCGGCCACAAAATCAGACCCTGAGGGGCCCCAGCCGCAAAATAAGACCCTGAGGGGCCCCACCCACAAAATCGGACCCTGAGAGACCCCGGCCACAAAATCGAACCCAGAGGGGCCCCAGTCACAAAATCAGACCATAAGGGGCCCAGGTCACGAAATCGGACCCTGAAGGGCCCCACCCACAAAATCAGACCCTGAGGGGCCCCGCCCACCAAATTAGACCCTGAGGGGCCCCACCCTCAAAATCAGACCCTGAGGGGCCCCAGCCACAAAATCAGACCCTGAGGGGCCCCAGCCACAAAATCGGACTCTGAGGGGCCCCACCCACAAAATCGGACCCTGAGGGGCCCCAGCCACAAATCCAGACCCTGAGGGGACCCGGCCACAAAATCGGACACTGAGAGACCCCGGCCACAAAATCGGACCCTGAGGGGCCCCAACCACAAAATCAGACCCTGAGGGGCCCCAGTTACAAAATCGGACCCTGAGGGGCCCCACCCACAAAATCAGACCCTGAGGGACCCCAGCCACAAAATCAGAACCTAAGGGGCCCCAACCACAAAATCAGAACCTGAGGGGCCCCAACCACAAAATCAGACCATGAGGGACCCCACCCACAAAATCGGACCCTGAGGGGCCCCGCCCACCAAATTAGACCCTGAGGGGCCCCACCCTCAAAATCGGTCGCTGAGGGGCCCCACCCACAAAATCGGACCCTGAGAGACCCCGGCCACAAAATCGAACCCAGAGGGGCCTCAGTCACAAAATCAGACCCTAAGGGGCCCCGGCCACAAAATCGGACCCTCAGGGGCCTCGGCCACAAAATCGGACCCTGAGGGACCCCGGGCACAAAATCAGATCCTGAGGACCCCCAACCACAAAATCGGACCCTGAGAGGCTCCGGCCGCAAAATCGGACCCTGAGGGGCCCCAACCACAAAATCGGACCCTGAGAGGCACCGGCCACAAAATCGGACCCTGAGGGGCCCCGGACACAAAATCGGACCCTGAGGGGCCCCGGCCACAAAATCGGACCCTGAGGGGCCCAACCCACAAAATCAGACCCTGAGGGGCCCCGCCCACCAAATTAGACCCTGAGGGGCCCCACCCTCAAAATCGGACCCTGAGGGGCCCCAGCCACAAAATCAGACCCTGAGGGGCCCCAGCCACAAAATCGGACTCTGAGGGGCCCCACCCACAAAATCGGACCCTGAGGGGCCCCACCCACAAATCCAGACCCTGAGGGGACCCGGCCACAAAATCGGACCCTGAGGGGCCCTGCCCACCAAATCGGACCCTGAGGGGCCCCGCCCACTAAATCGGATTCTGAAAGGCCCCAACCACAAAATCGGACCCTGAGGGGCCCCGCTGACCAAATTGAACTCTGAGGGGCCCCACCCACCAAATCGGACCCCGAGGGTCCCCGCCCACCAAATCGGACCCTGAGGGGCCCCACCCACCAAATCGGACCCTGAGGGGCCCCGGCCACAAAATCGGACCCTGAGGGGCCCCACCCACAAAATCGGACCCTGAGGGGCCCCGGCCACAAGATTGGACCCTGAGGGGCCCCAACCACCAAATCAGACCCTGAGGGGCCCCGGCCACAAAATCGGACCCTTAGGGGCCCCACCCACCAAATCGGACCCTGAGGTGCCCCACCCACAAAATTGGGCCCTGAAGGCCCCACCCACAAAATCGGACCCTGAGGCCAAAGTGGCCCCTGAGAGGCACCCACAGTTAAAACGGATCCTGAGTTGAAAGTCTTGCAGGTGCAGCAGGCAAGTCTCTCTTAAAGGGGCAGCCTGGGCAGCATTTCAAACCACTATCTGTACTTCCTTCAGGAAATACACATCTAGTATTAATGTTGTAATCCGAACGCTGCTAACTTTTTCTTTTTATTCAGTTGATTTCTGCAATTAATGCGTCCCGAACCGCTACACGCACAGACTCCATTGAGGTGTCGTTTCGAAGCCAGCATCCACGAGAGGTGTGCTAAGTATTTTTTGTGTCGATCGGATTTGTAGTTTTTGCGCAATTTTGCGTTTGAAATTTTTTTTTCCCGTAATTGGAATGCATGTCTCAATGCTTTTCAATGGGCAACTTAAAACGTGCCCTGAGGCAATTCAAATGGCTGTAAAGCTCATTGATATGCGCAGGCACACCCATTTACTATGCCAACGCCTACGAACATCACATGATGCCCCCAGGACAGAGCTTCTGGCACATAATATCAGCTCTTAAAGCGAAACTCACAGCACAAATGCAAATCTAGCCTCATCACATGAAGCATGCCCCTGAGAGAGAATGTGCGCCAAAGTGGATTTAGAAGCCCAGTGAGCCACCCTGTCTCTAAAACGGCCGACGCGCCAAAGTGATTCTTAAAGGGCCAGCGCTCCAAATCGAAAACTGAGTGACCCCAGGCTCCAAATCGGAGGCTTATCCACCCCGGCCTCCAAATTGGAGGCTGATCGACCCTGGCCTCCAAATCGGACCCAGCGTGGCCCCGCTCAAGAAATCGGACTCAGCGTGGCCTCGCTCAAGAAATCGGACCCAGAGGGGCTCCGCTCACCAAATCAGACCCAGAGTGGCCCCGCCCAGCAAATTGGACCCAGAATAGCCCCGCCCACCAAATCAGACCCTGAGGGGCCCCGCCCACCAAATCGGCCCCCGAGTGACTCCACCCACCATATCGGGCCCCTAGTGGCCCCACCCACCATATCGGACCCCGAGGGGCCGCACCCACAAAATCGGACCCCGAGGGGACCCACCCACAAAATCGGACCCTGAGGGGCCCAACCCACAAAATCAGACTGAGGGGCCCCAACCACAAAATCGGACCCTGAGGGGCCCCAGCCACCAAATCGGACCCCGAGAGGCCCCACCCACAAAATCGGACCCTGAGGGGCCGCACCCACAAAATCGGACCCTGAGGGGCCCCACCCACAAAATCGGACCCTGAGAGGCCCCGCCCACCAAATTGGACCCAGAGTGGTCCCGCCCACCAAATTGGACCCAGAGGGGCCCCACCCACAAAATCGGACCCTGACGGGCCCCGGCCACAAAATCGGACCCTGAGGGGCCCCACCCACAAAATTGGACCCTGAGGGGTTTCGGCCACAAAAATCAGATCCTGAGTGGCCCCGGCCGCAAAATCGGACCCTGAGGGGCCCCAGCCACAAAATCGGACCTTGAGGGGCCCCACCCACCAAATCAGACCCTGAGGGGCCCCGGCCACCAAATCGGACCCTGAGGGGCCCCGGCCACCAAATCGGACCCTGAGTGGCCCCGGCCACAAAATCGGACCCTGAGGGGCCCCACCCACAAAATCGGACCCTGAGGGGCCCCACCCACAAAATCAGGCCCTGAGGGGTCCCACCCACAAAATCAGACCCTGAGGACAAAGTGGCCCCTGAGAGGCACCCACAGTTAAATCGTATCCTGAGTTGAAAGTCTTGCAGGGGCAGCAGGCAAGTCTCTCTTAAAGGGGCAGCCCGGGCACCATTTCAAACCACTATCTGTACTTCCTTCAGGAAATACACATCTAGTATTATTATTACTATTCAGTTGATTTCCGCAATTAATGCGGCCTGAACCGCTACACGCACAGAGTCCGTTGAGGCTTTGTTTCGAAGCCAGCGTTCACGTGAGGTGTGCTAAGTATTTTTCATGTCGATCAGATTTATCGTTTTTGGGCAATTTGAGTTTGAAAAAACATTTTCCTGTCATTGGAATGCACTGTCTCAATGCATTTCAATTGGAAAATTTTGCCATAGGGAAAACATGGGGCAGTCGTGAGGCGATTCAAATAGCAGTTAAGCTCATTGATATGCGCAGGCACACCCAGTTACTATGCCAACGCCTATGAACTTTTCATGACCCTCCAGGACAGAGTTTCTGGCAGATAATATCAGCTTTTAAAGCGAAACCCAGAGCACAAATGCAAATCTAGCTTCATCACATGACGCATGCCCCTGAGAGAGAATATGCGCCAAAGTGGATTTAGAAGCCCAGTGCGCCAACCTGGCTCTTAAACGGCCGACGCGCCAAAGTGATTCTTAAAAGGGCCAGCGCGCCAAATCGAAAGCTGAGTGACCCCAGGCTCTAAATCGGAGGCTGATTGACCCTGGCCTACAAATCGGAGGCTGATCGACTCTGGCCTACAAAACGGAGACTGAGCTGCCCTGGCCTCCAAATTGGACCCAGAGTGGCACAGCCCACCAAATCGGACCCTGAGGGGCACCGCCCACCAAATCGGACCCTGAGGGGCCCCGCCCACCAAATCAGAACCTGAGGAGCCCCGCCCACCAAATCGGACCCAGATTGACCCCGCCCACCAAATCGACCACGAGGAGCCCCGCCCACCAAATCGGACCCAGATTGACCCCGCCCACCAAATCGGACCCTGAAGGGCCCCACCCACCAAATCGGACCCAGAGGTGCCCCGCCCACCAAATCAGACCCAGAGGGGCTCTGCCCACCAAATCAGACCCAGAGGGGCCCTGCCCACCAATTCAGATCCTGAGGGGCCCCGCCCACCAAATCGGACCCTGAGAGGCCCCGCCCACCAAATTGGACCCAGAGTGGTCCCGCCCACCAAATTGGACCCAGTGGGGCTCCGCCCACAAAATCAGACCCAGAGGGGCCCCTGCCACAAAATCAGACCCTGAGGGGCCACGGCCACAAAATCGGACCCTGATGGGCCCCAGTCACAAAATTGGACCCTGATAGGCCCCGGCCACAAAATCGGACCCTGAGGGGCCCCAACCACAAAATCGGACCCTGAGGGGACCCAACCACAAAATCGGACCCTGAGAGGCCCCGCCCACCAAATTGGACCCAGAGTGGTCCTGCCCACCAAATTGGACCCAGAGGGGCCCCACCCACAAAATCGGACCCTGACGGTCCCCGGCCACAAAATCGGACCCTGAGGGGCCCCACCCATAAAATTGGACCCTGAGGGGTTTCGGCCACAAAAATCGGATCCTGAGTGGCCCCGGCCGCAAAATCAGACCCTGAGGGGCCCCAGCCACAAAATTGGACCTTGAGGGGCCCCACCCACCAAATCAGACCCTGAGGGGCCCCGGCCACCAAATCGGACCCTGAGGGGCCCCGGCCACCAAATCGGACCCTGAGTGGCCCCGGCCACAAAATCGGACCCTGAGGGGCCCCACCCACAAAATCGGACCCTGAGAGGCCCCACCCACAAAATCAGGCCATGAGGGGCCCCACCCACAAAATCAGACCCTGAGGCCAAAGTGGCCCCTGAGAGGCACCCACAGTTAAATCGTATCCTGAGTTGATGAATACACATCTAGTTATTATTAAGTTGATTTCCGCAATTAATACAGCCCGAACCGCTACACGTACAGACGCCGTTGAGGTGTTGTTTCGAAGCCAGCGTCCACGAGAGGTGTGCTAAGTATTTTTCGTGTCGATCGGATTTTTAGTTTTTGCGCAATTTGCGTTTGAATTTTTTTTTTCCCGTCATTGGAATGCACTGTCTCCAATGCTTTTCAATGGGTAATGGCAAAACGTGCCCTGAGGCGATTGAAATGGCAGTTGAGCTCATTGATATGCGCAGGCAGACCCAGTTACTATGCCTACGAAGGTCACATGACATCCCAAGGACAGAGCTTCTGCCACATAATATCAGCTCTTAAAGTGAAACCCACAGCACAAATGCAAATCTAGCTTCATCACATGACACATGCCCCTGAGATAGAATGTGCGACAAAGTGGATTTAGAAGCCCAGTGAGCCACCCTGGCTCTTAAAGGGCCGACGTGCCTCAGTGATTCTTAAAGGGCCAGCGCACCGAAATGAGTCTTAAAGGGCCGGCGTGCCAAATCGAAAGCTGAGTGACCCCGGCCTCCAAATCGGAGGCTGAGCCACCCCGGCCTCCAAATCGGTGGCTGAACCACCCCGGCCTCCAAATCGGAGGCTGAACCTCCAAATCGGACCCAGTGTGGCCCCGCTCAAAAAATCAGACCCAGAGTAGCACAGCCCACCAAATCGGATCCTGAGGGGACCCACCCACCAAATCGGACCCTGAAGGGCCCCATCCACCAAATCGGACCCTGAGGAGCCCCGCCCACCAAATCAGACCCTGAGAAGCCCCGCCCACCAAATCGGACCCAGAGGGGCCCCGCCCATCAAATTGGACCCTGAGGGGCCCCGCCCACCAAATCGGAACCTGAGGAGCCCCGCCCACCAAATCGGACCCAGATTGACCCCGCCCACCAAATCGACCACGAGGAGCCCCGCCCACCAAATCGGACCCAGATTGACCCCGCCCACCAAATCGGACCCTGAAGGGCCCCACCCACCAAATCGGACCCAGAGGTGCCCCGCCCACCAAATTGGAACCTGAAGGGCCCCGCCCATCAAATCGGACCCAGAGTGGCCCCGCCCACCAAATCGGACCCAGAGGGGCCCCGCCCATCAAATTGGACCCTGAGGGGCCCCGCCCACCAAATCGGAACCTGAGGAGCCCCGCCCACCAAATCGGACCCAGATTGACCCCGCCCACCAAATCGACCACGAGGAGCCCCGCCCACCAAATCGGACCCAGATTGACCCCGCCCACCAAATCGGACCCTGAAGGGCCCCACCCACCAAATCGGACCCAGAGGTGCCCCGCCCACCAAATTGGAACCTGAAGGGCCCCGCCCACCAAATCGGACCCAGAGGGGCCCCGCCCACCAAATCAGACACAGGGGGCCCCGCCCACCAAATCAGACCATGAAAGGCCCCGCCCACCAAATCGGACCATGAGGGGCACCGCCCACTAAATCGGACCCAGAGTGGCCCCCGCCCACCAAAATGGACCCAGGGGGCTCCACCCACAAAATCAGACCCTAAGGGCCCCACCCACAAAATCGGACCCTCAGGGGCCCAGGTCACAAAATAGGACCCTCATGGGCCCAGGTCACGAAATCGGACCCTGAGGGGCCCCACCCACAAAATCAGACCCTGAGGGGCCCCGCCCACCAAATTAGACCCTGAGGGGCCCCACCCTCAAAATCAGACCCTGAGGGGCCCCACCCTCAAAATCAGACCCTGAGGGGCCCCAGCCACAAAATTGGACTCTGAGGGGCCCCACCCACAAAGTCGGACCCTGAGGGGCCCCACCCACAAATCCAGACCCTGAGGGGACCCGGCCACAAAATCGGACCCTGAGGGTCCCCAACCACAAAATCGGACCCTGAGGGGCCCCGGCCACAAAACCGGACCCTGAGGGCCCCTAACCACAAAACCGGACCCTGAGGCGCCCCAACCACAAAATCGGACCCTGAGGGGCCCCAACCACAAAATCAGACCCTGATGGGCCCCGGCCACAAAATCGGACCCTGAGGGGCCCCGACCACAAAATCGGACCCTGAGAAACCCCGGCCACAAAATTGAACCCAGAGGGGCCCCACCCACAAAATTGGACCCTGAGGGGCCCCACCCACAAAATTGGACCCTGAGGGGCACCACCCACCAAATCGTACCCTGAGGGGCCCCGCCCACCAAATCGGACCCTGAGGGTCTCCGCCCACCAAATCGGACCCTGAGGGGCCCCGCCCTCAAAATCGGACCCTGAGGGGCCCCGCCCACCAAATCGGACCCTGAGTGGCCCCGCCAACCAAATCGGACCCTGAGGGTCCCCACCCACAAAATCGGACCCTGAGGGGCCACACCCTCAAAATCGGACCCTAAGGGGCCCAACCAACAAAATCGGACCCTGAGGGGCCCCGGCCACAAAATCGGACCCTGAGGGGCCCCGGACACAAAATAGGACCGAGGGGCCCAACACACAAAATCAGACTGTGTCCCCGCCGACCAAATTGGACCCTGAAGGGCCCCGCCCACCAAATCGGACCCAGCGTGGCCTCGCCCACCAAATCAGACCCAGAGTGGCCCCGCCCACCAAATCGGACCCTGAGGGACCCCACCCACCAAATCGGACCCTGAGGGGCCCCGCCCACCAAATCGGACCATGAGGGGCCCCGCCCACCAAATCGGATTCTGAAAGGCCCCAACCACAAAATCGAACCCTGAGGGGCCCCACCCACAAAATCAGACCCTGAGGGGCCCCGCTGACCAAATTGAACTCTGAGGGGCCCCACTCACCAAATCAGACCCTGAGTGGCCCCACCCACCAAATTGGATCCTGAGTGGCCCCGCCCACCAAATTGGACCCTGAGTGGCCCCGTCCACCAAAACGGACCCTAAGGGGCCCCACCCACAAAATCGGACCTTGATGTGCCCTGGCCACAAAATCGGACCCAGAGGGGCCCCACCCACAAAATCGGGCCCTGAGGGGTCCCACCCACAAAATCAGACCCAGAGTGGCCCCGCCCATCAAATCGGACCCAGAGTGGCCCCACCCATCAAATCGGACCCTGGGGAGCCCCGCCCACCAAATCGGACCCAGAGTGACCCCGCCCACCAAATCGGACCCTGAAGGGCCCCACCAACCAAATCGGACCCAGAGGGGCCCCGCCCACCAAATCAGACCCAGAGGGGCCCCGCCCACTAAATCAGACCCAGAGTGGCCCCGCCCACCAAAATGGACTCAGGGGGCTCCACCCACAAAATCAGACCCTAAGGGGCCTCCACCCACAAAATCGGACCCTGAGTGGGCCCGGCCACAAAACCAGACCCTGAGGGGCCCCAACCACAAAATCGGACCCTGAGAGACCCGGCCACAAAATAGGACCCTGAGGGTCCCCAACCACAAAATCAGACCCTAAGGGTCCCCGGTCACAAAATCGGACCCTGAGGGGCCCCACCCACAAGATCGCACCCTGAGTGGCCCCGGCCACAAAATCAGACCCTGAGGGGCCCCAACCACAAAATCGGACCCTGAGAGACCCCGGCCACAAAATAGGACCCTGAGGGGCCCCAACCACAAAATCAGACCCTAAGGGTCCCCGGTCACAAAATCGGACCCTGAGGGGCCCCACCCACAAGATCGCACCCTGAGTGGCCCCGGCCACAAAATCAGAACCTGAGTGTCCACGGCCACAAAATCGGACCCTGAGCGGCCCAACCACAAAATCGGACCCTGAGGGGCCCCAGCCACAAAACCGGACCCTGAGGGGCCCCGGCCACAAAACCGGACCCTGAGGGGCCCCGGCCACAAAACCGGACCCTGAGGGGCTCCGGCCACAAAATCAGACCTTGAGGGAACCCGGCCACGAAATCGGACCCTGAAAGGTGCCAGCCACAAAATCGGACCCTGAGGGGCCCCAACCACAAAACCAGACCCTGAGGGGCCCCAACCACAAAATCAGACCCTGAGGGGCCCCGGCCACAAAATCGGACCCTGAGAAACCCCGGCCACAAACTTGAACCCAGAGGGGCCCCACCCACAAAATTTGGTCCCTGAGGGGCCCCACCCACAAAATTGGACCCTGAGGGGCCCCACCCACCAAATCGGACCCTGAGGGGCCCCGCCCACCAAATCGGACCCTGAGGGGCCCTGCCCTCAAAATCGGACCCTGAGGGGCCCCGCCCACCAAATCGGACCCTGAGTGGCCCCGCCTACCAAATCGGACCCTGAGGGGCCCCGCCTACCAAATCGGACCCTGAGGGGCCCCACCCACAAAATCGGACCTTGAGGGGCCCCACCCTCAAAATCGGACCCTGAGGGGGCCCAACCAACAAAATCGGACCCTGAGGGGCCCCAGCCACAAGATCGGACCCTGAGGGGCCCTGGCCACAAAATCGGACCCTGAGGGGCCCCGGACACAAAATCGGACCCTGAGGGGCCCCAGCCACAAAATCGGACCCTGAGGGGCCCGGCCACAAAATCGGACCCTGAAGGGCCTCAGCCACAAAATCGGATCCTGAGGGTCCCCGGTCACAAAATCGGACCCTGAAGGGCCCCACCCACAAAATCAGACCCTGAGGGGCCCCGGCCATAAAATCAGATCCTGAGGGTCCCCGGCCACGAAATCGGACCCTGAGGGGCCCCGGCCACAAAATCGGATCCTGAGGGGCCCCAACCACAAAATCGGACCCTGAGAGGCTCCGGCCACAAAATCGGACCCTGAGGGGCCCCAACCATAAAATCGGACCCTGAGAGGCACCGGCCACAAAATCGGACCCTGAGGGGCTCCAGCCACAAAATCGGACCGAGGGGCCCAACACACAAAATCAGACTGTGTCCCCGCCCACCAAATTGGACCCTGAAGGGCCCCGCCCACCAAATCGGACCCAGAGTGGCCTCGCCCACCAAATCAGACCCAGAGTGGCCCCGCCCACCAAATCGGACCCTGAGGGGCCCCACCCACCAAATCGGACCCTGAGGGGACCGCCCACCAAATCGGACCCTGAGGGGCCCCGCCCACCAAATCGGATTCTGAAAGGCACCAACCACAAAATGGAACCCTGAGGGTCCCCACCCACAAAATCGGACCCTGAGGGGCCCCGCTGACCAAATTGAACTCTGAGGGGCCCCACTCACCAAATCAGACCCTGAGTGGCCCCGCCCACAAAATCGGACCCAGAGTGGCCCCGCCCATCAAATCGGACTCAGAGTGGCCCCGCCCATCAAATCGGACCCTGAGGAGCCCCGCCCACCAAATCGGACCCAGAGTGGCCCCGCCCACCAAATCAGACCCTGAAGGTCCCCGCCCACCAAATCGGACCCAGAGGGTCCCCGCCCACCAAATCGGACCCAGAGGTGCCCCGCCCACTAAATTGGACCCAGAGTGGCCCCGCCCACCAAAATGGACCCAGGGGGCTCCACCCACAAAATCAGACCCTAAGGGGCCTCCACCCACAAAATCGGACCCTGAGTGAGCCTGACCACAAAATCAGACCCTGAGGGGCCCCAACCACAAAATCGGACCCTGAGAGACCCCGGCCACAAAATCGAACCTAGAGGGCCCCCAGTCACAAAATAGGACCCTAAGGGGCCCCAACCACAAAATCAGACCCTGAGGTGCCCCGGTCACAAAATCAGACCCTGAGGGGCCCCACCCACAAAATCAGACCCTGAGGGGCCCCACCCACAAAATCAGACCCTGAGGGGCCCCACCCACAAAATCAGACCCTGAGGGGCCCCATCCACAAAATCAGACCCTGAGGGGCCCCAGCCACAAAATCAGACCCTGAGGGGCCCCAGCCACAAAATCGGACCCTGAGAGACCCCGGCCACAAAATCAAACCCAGAGGGGCTCCAGTCACAAAATCAGACCCTAAGGGGCCCCGGTCACAAAACGGTCCCTGAAGGGCCCCACCCACAAAATCAGACCCTGAGGGACTCCAGCCACAAAATCGGACCCTGAGGGGCCCCACCCACAAAATCGGACCCTGAGGGGACCCACCCACAAATCCAGACCCTGAGGGGTCCCGGCCACAAAATCGGACCCTGAGAGACCCCAGCCACAAAATCGGACCCTGAGGGGCCCCAACAACAAAATCAGACCCTGAGGGTCCCCGGTCACAAAGCTGGACCCCGAGGGACCCCACCCACAAAATCAGACTCTGAGGGGCCCCAGCCACAAAATCGGACCCTGAGGGGCCCCACCCACAAAATCAGGCCCTGGGGGACCCCAGCCACAAAATCAGACCCTGAGGGGCCCCACCCACAAAATCGGACCCTGAGGGGCCCCAACCACAAAATCAGACCCTGAGGTGCCCCGGTCACAAAATTGGACCCTGAGGGGCCCCACCCATAAAATCAGACCCTGAGGGGCCCCACCCACAAAATCAGACCCTGAGGGGCCCCACCCACACAATCAGACCCTGAGGGTCCCCACCCACAAAATCAGACCCTGAGGGGCCCCACCCACAAAATCAGACCCTGAGGGGCCCCACCCACAAAATCAAACCCTGAGGGGCCCCAGCCACAAAATCAGACCCTGAGGGGCCCCACCCACAAAATCGAACCCTGAGAGACCCCAGCCACAAAATCGAACCCAGAGGGGCCCCAGTCACAAAATCAGACCCTAAGGGGCCCCGGTCACAAAATCGGACCCTGAGGGGCCCCACCCACAAAATCAGACCCTGAGGGACCCCAGCCACAAAATCGGACCCTGAGGGGATCCACCCACAAATCCAGACCCTGAGGGGCCCCGGCCACAAAATCGGACCCTGAGAGACCCCGGCCACAAAATCGGACCCTGAGGGGCCCCAACCACAAAATCAGACCCTGAGGGTCCCTGGTCACAAAATCAGACCCTGAGGGGCCCCAGCCACAAAATCGAACCCTGAGGGGCCCCACCCACAAAATCGGACCCTGAGGGGCCCCGCCCACCAAATTAGACCCTGAGGTGCCCCACTCTCAAAATCGGACCCTGAGGGGCCCCAGCCACAAAATCAGAGCCTGAGGGGCCCCAGCCACAAAATTGGACCCTGAGGGGCCCTGGCCACAAAATCGGACCCTGAGGGGCCCCGGCCACAAAATCGGACCCTGAGGGGCCCCGGCCACAAAATCGGACCCTGAGGGGCCTCACCTGCAAAATCGGACCCTGAGGGGCCCCACCCGCAAAATCGGACCCTGAGGGGCCCCACCCGCAAAATCCGACCCTGAGGGGCCCCGGCCACAAAATCGGACCTTGAGGGGCACCGGCCACAAAATCGGACCCTGAGGGGCTCCGGCCACAAAATCGGACCCTGAGGGGCCCCGGCCACAAAATCGGACCTTGAGGGGCCCCACCCACAAAATCGGACCATAAGGGGCCCCACCCACAAAATCGGACCCTGAGGGGCCCCACCCACAAAATCAGACCATGAGGGGCCCCATCCACAAAACTGGACCCTGAGGCATCCCGGCCACCAATAAAAACCCTGAGGAGCCCAGGCCACCGATTCGGATCCTGAGGGGCCCCACCCACCAAATCAGACCCTGAGGCCAAAGTGGCCCCTGAGAGGCACCCACACTTAAAACGGATCCTGAGTTGAAAGTCTTGCAGGGGCAGCAGGCAAGTCTCTCTTAAAGGGGCAGCCCAGGCACCATTTCAAACCACTATCTGTACTTCCTTCAGGAAATACACATCTAGTTCTACTTATTATTTTCCAGTTGATTTCCGCAATTAATGCGGCCCGAACCGCTACACGCACAGACTCCGTTGAGGTGTCGTTTCGAAGCCAGCGTCCATGAGAGGTGTGCTAAGTATTTTTCGTGTCGATCGGATTTGTAGTTTTTGCGCAATTTGCATTAGAAAATTTTTTTTCCCGTCATTGGAATGAATTGTCTCAATGCATTTGAATGGGGAAATTTTGCCATAGACAAAACATGCCCTGAGGCGATTGAAATGGCAGTTGAGCTCATTGATATGCACAGGCAGACCTAGTTACTATGCCAACGCCTACGAACGTCACATGACGCCCCAAGGACAGAGCTTCTGCCACATAATATCAGCTCTTAAAGCGAAACCCACAGCACAAATGCCCCCTTCATCACATGACGCATGCCCCTGAAAGAGAATGTGCACCAAAGTGTATTTAGAAGCCCAGTGAGCCAAATTGGCTCTTAAAGGGGCGAAGCGCCAAAGTGATTCTTAAAGGGCCGGTGCACCGAAATGAGTCTTAAAGGGCCGACGAGCCAAATCGAAAGCTGAGTGACCCCAGGCTCCAAATCGGAGGCTGAGCCACCCCGGCCTCCAAATCGGAGGCTGAGCCACCCTGGCCTCCAAATCGGACCCAGAGTGGCCCCGCCCACCAAAAACGGACCCAGAGTGGCACAGCCCACCAAATCGGACACTGAGGGGCCCCGCCCACCAAATCAGACTCAGAGCGGCCCCACCCACCAAATCGAACCCAGAGGGGCCCTGCCCACCAAATCGGACCCTGAGGAGCTCCGTCCACCAAATCGGACCCAGAGTGACTCCGCCCACCAAATCGGACCCTGAGGAGCCCCGCCCACCAAATCAGACCCCCGAGGGGCCCCGCCCACCAAATCAGACCCTGAGGGGCCCCGCCCACCAAATCGGACCCAGAGTGGCCCCGCCCACCAAAATGGACCCTGAGGGGCCCCACCCACAAAATTGGACCCAGAGTGACCCCGCCCATCAAATCAGACCCAGAAGGGGCCCCGCCCACCAAATCAGACCCTGAGGGGACCCGCCCACCAAATCGGACCCAGAGTGGCCCCGCCCACCAAAATGGACCCAGGGGGCTCCACCCACAAAATTAGACCCTAAGGGGCCCCACCCACAAAATCGGACCCTGAGTGGACCCGGCCACAAAATCAGACCCTGAGGGGCCCCATCCACAAAATCGGACCCTGAGGGGCCCCGGCCACAAAATCGGACCCTGAGAAGCCCCACCCACAAGATCGGACCCTGAGTGGCCCCGGCCACAAAATCGGAACCTGAGTGTCCCCGGCCACAAAATCGGACCCTGAGGGCCCCAGCCACAAAATCGGACCCTGAGGGACCCCGGCCACAAAGTCGGACCCTGAGGGGCCCCGGCCACAAAATCGGACCCTGAGGGGCCCCGCCAACCAAATCGGACTCTGAGGGGCCCCACCCACAAAATCGGACCCTGAGGGGCCCCACCCTCAAAATCGGACCCTGAGGGGCCCAACCAACAAAATCGGACCCTGAGGGGCCCCAGCCACAAAATCGGACCCTGAGGGGCCCCGGCCACAAAATCGGACCCTGAGGGGCCCCAGCCACAAAATTGGACTCTGAGGGGCCCCGGCCACAAAATCGGACCCTGAGGGGCCCCGGTCACAAAATCGGACCCTGAGGGGCCCCACCCACAAAATCAGACCCTGAGGGACCCCGGCCATAAAATCAGACCCTGAGGGGACCCGGCCATGAAATCGGACCCTGAGGGGCCCCGGCTACAAAATCGTACCCTGAGGGGCCCCACCCACAAAATCGGACCCTGAGGTGACCCACCCACAAAATCGGACCCTGAGGAATCCCGGCCACTAATTCAAATCCTGAGGAGCCCAGGCCTCCGAATCGGATCCTGAGGGGCCCCACCCACCAAATCAGACCCTGAGGCCAAAGTGGCCTCTGAGAGGCACCCACATTTAAAACGGATCCTGAGTTGAAAGTCTTGCAGGGGCAGCAGGCAAGTCTCTCTTAAAGGGGCAGCCCAGGCACCATTTCAAACCACTATCTGTACTTCCTTCAGGAAATACACATCTAGTTTTATTTTATTAACTCGGCTGTTTGGACACTGCTGAATAGGTTTTGCACCAATTGTATAATTTTGGTAGTGCTGCCCTTTATTTTTATCTATCTGTCTCTCTATCTATCTCTATATTTATGTATCTGTCTGTCTGTCTCTATATCTGTCTCTATATCTCTCTCTATATCTATTTTTCTTTCTCTATATCTATCTCTATATCGATATCTATCTCTCTCTGTCTGTCTCTATATCTATCTCTCTCTATCTCTCTCTGTGTATATATATAAAGCTCAAAGTGTGTATGTATGTGTGTCATGGCGACGCTATGTCATCATAGGTCCCAAGCCCCGCCGCCGCTCATATACGCCATCCCATAGTCCCGTGCCCATATACCCATCAAACATATCCTCCTTTCCTTAGTCCGGTGCCCATATACCCATCATACATATCCACGATCCCATAGGCCCGTGCCCATATACCCATCATACATATCCTCCATCCCATAGTCGAGTGCCCATTTACCCATCACACATCCTCCATCCCATTGTCCCATGCCCATATACCCATCATCATCCTCCATCCCATAGCCCCATGCCCATATACCCATCATACATATTCACCATCCCATAGTCGAGTGCCCATATACCCATCACACATCCTTCATCTCATAGTCCCATGCCCATATACCCATCATACATATCCTCCATTCCATAGTCCCGTGCCCATATACCTATCATACATATCCACGATCCCATAGGCCCGTGCCCATATACCCATCATACATATCCGCCATCCCATAGTCCCGTGCCCATATACCCATCATACAGTGATGGCCAAAAGTTTTGAGAATGACACAAATATTATATTTTCACATGATCTGCTGCCCTCTGGTTTTTATGTGTGTTTGTCAGATGTTTTTATCATAGAATCGTAGAGTTGGAAGGGACCTCCTGGGCCATCTGGTCCAACCCCCTGCTCAAAGCAGGATTCGCTAAATCATCCCAGTCAGATGTCTGTCCAGCCTCTGTTTGAAGACTTCCATTGAAGGAGAACTCACCACTTCTCGTGGCAGCCTGTTCCACTCATTGATCACTCTAACTGTCAAAAAAATTTTTCTAATATCTAATCTGTGTCTCTTCCCATTCAGTTTCATCCCATTGCTTCTAGTCTTTCCTTGTGCAAATGAGAATAAAGTTGATCCTTCTACAATGTGACAGCCCTTTAGATATTTGTAGACAGCTATTAAGTCTCCTCTCAGTCTTCTCTTTTGCAAACTAAACATTCCCAAATCCTGCAACCTTTCCTCATAAGACAGGGTTTGCAGACCGGTCACCATTCTGGTCGCTCTTTTCTGAACTTGCTCCAGTTTGTTGATGTCTTTTTTAAAATGTGGTGCCCAAAACTGGACACAATATTCCAGATGAGGTCTGACCAAAGAGGAGTAGAGGGAAATAATGACTTCACGTGATCTAGACTGTATGCTTCTGTTAATACATCCTAGAATTGCATTTGCCTTTTTTGCTGCTGCATCACACTGTTGACTCATATTCAGTCTGTGATCTATTAGTATACCCAAGTCTTTTTCACATGTGCTGTCACTTAGCCCTATTCCTCCCATTCTATATATGCTTTTTTCATTTTTATTGCCCAGATGTAGTACTTTGCATTTCTCCCTGTTAAAAACCATTCTGTTAGTTGCTGCCCACTTCTCCAGTTTATTTAAATCTTTTTGAATCCTCTCTCTCTCTTCTCTAGTATTAGCTATCCCTCCTAGCTTTGTGTCATCAGCAAATTTAATCAGTTTACCCTCAATTCCTTCATCTAAATCGTTGATAAAGATGTTGAACAATACAGGGCCCAGGACAGAGCCCTGTGGTACCCCACTTGAGACATTCTTCCAACTGGATGTGCAGCCATTTACGACCACTCTTTGGGTCCGATCACTAAGCCAGTTATGAATCCACCTAACAGTTACCTTGTCCATTCCATACTTAGTCATTTTTTCAATAAGGATTGTATGAGAGACTTTGTCAAATGCTTTGCTGAAGTCAAGATATACTATATCTACAGCATTTCCTTGATCCACCCAATCAGTGATACCGTCATAGAAGGAAATTAAGTTAGTCTGACATGACTTATTAGTTAGAAACCCATGCTGACTCTGTTTAATCACTTCATTCTTATCCAGGTATTGACATACATGTTGTTTAATAATTTGTTCAAAGATCTTTCCTGGTATAGAAGTCAGACTCACCGGCCTATAGTTGCCTGGGTCCACCTTCTTCCCCTTTTTGAAGATAGGAACAACATTTGCTCTTCTCCAGTCTTCTGGCACTTCTCCTGTTCTCCAAGAATTTTCAAAGATTATGGAGAGGGGTTCAAAAATTTCTTCTGCTATCTCCTTCAGTACTCTGGGGTGTAATTCGTCTGGACCTGGAGACTTGAATTCATTTAGGTTAGCTAAGTGTTTCCTCACTATCTTTCATACAGAAATATAATTGCAACAATATTATGAGTAACAAAAGGTTATATTGACAGTTAGAATGAGTTAATGCAGCAAATCAATATTTGCAGTGTTGACCCTTCTTCTTCAGGACCTCTGCAATTCTCCCTGGCATGCTCTCAATCAACTTCTGGATCAAATCCTGACTGATAGCAGTCCATTCTTGCAAAATCAATGCTTTTATTTTGTCTGAATTTGAAGGTTTTTGTTTGTTCACCCGTCTCTTGATGATTGACCACAAGTTCTCAATGGGATTAAGATCTGGGGAGTTTCCAGGCCATGGTCCCAAAATCTCTATGTTTTGTTCGCTGAGCCATTTAGTTATCACCTTTGCTTTATGGCAAGGTGCTCCATCATGTTGAAAAAGGCATTGTTGATCGCCAAACTGCTCTTGGACGGTTGGGAGAAGTTGCTCTCGGAGGACATTCTGGTACCATTCTTTATTCATGGCTGTGTTTTTAGGCAAGACTGAGAGAGACTATTCCCTTGGCTGAGAAGCAACCCCACACATGAATGGTTTCAGGATGCTTGACAGTTGGCATGAGACAAGACTGGTGGTAGCGCTCACCTCGTCTTCTCCGAATAAGCCATTTTCCAGATGTCCCAAACAATCGAAAAGGGGATTCATCAGAGAAAATGACTTTACCCCAGTCCTCAGCAGTCCACTCCCTGTACCTCTTGCAGAATATCAGTCTGTCCATGATGTTTTTTCTGGAGAGAAGTGGCTTCTTTGCTGCCCTCCTTGAGACCAGGCCTTGGTCCAAGAGTCTCCGCCTCACAGTGCGTGCAGATGCACTCACACCTGCCTGCTGCCATTCCTGAGCAAGCTCTGCACTGCTGGTAGCCCGATCCCGCAGCTGAAACACTTTTAAGAGACGGTCCTGGCGCTTGCTGGTCTTTCTTGGGCGCCCTGGAGCCTTTTTGGCAACAAGGGAACCTCTCTCCTTGAAGTTCTTGATGATGCGATAGATTGTTGACTGAGGTGCAATCTTTCTAGCTGCGATACTCTTCCCTGTTAGGCCATTTTTGTGCAGTGCAATGATGACTGCACGTGTTTCTTTAGAGATAACCATGGTTAACAGAAGAGAAACAATGATGCCAAGCACCAGCCTCCTTTTAAAGTGTCCAGTGGTGACATTCTTACTTAATCATGACAGATTGATCTCCAGCCCTGTCCTCATCAACACCCACATCTGTGTTAATGGAGCAATCACTGAGACGATGTTAGCTGATCCTTTTAAGGCAGGGCTGCAATGATGTTGAAATGTGTTTTGGGGATAAAGTTCATTTTCTAGGCAAATATTGACTTTGCAAGTAATTGCTGTTAAGCTGATCACTCTTTATAACATTCTGGAGTATATGCAAATTGCCATTAGAAAAAATGAAGCAGTAGACTTTGTAAAAATTAATATTTGTGTCATTCTCAAAACTTTTGGCCATGACTGTACATATCCTCCATCCCATAGTCCAGTGACCATATACCCATCACACATCCTCCCTCCCATAGTCCCGTGCCCATATACCCGTCATACATATCTTCCATCCCATAGTCCAGTGCCCATATACCCATCACACATCCTCCATCCCATAGTCAACCATTATGACATCATAATGAGCGGCGGGGCTTGCAACCTATGATGACATCAGTGTTGCCATGGCAACCATTATGACATCATAATGAGGGGCGAGGCTTGATACACACACACTTTTTCCCCATTATGTAGATAGGGGCAAAATTGTTTGGTGAATTGGAACGCGTGGGGTTAAAATTTCGCCTCACAACATAGCCTAGGACGCTCTCGGGGTCCAGACGTGTGACTGTGATGCCAATCCCGGACATATACACACACATACATACACACACACACTTGAGCTTTATATATTAGATGAGGGGGCTGCTTTATATTCTATGAGGGAGGCTTCCCCAACTCCTGCTACATAATTAAGATTTGTACTACCTTATATTATACCCTGATATTAGCGTGTTTTACCGCACAATTGGTGGTCTTGTATATATCTCTATGTAGCTACATAGTGGGCCCCAAGAATGATTTTCTCTGGTGGGCTCAAGGTGTTCCAGTCCGACACTGGGTTGGAGGTTCAGCGGGGAGAGACACTGATGGGTCTGTCATTTTATCCCTTTCAGCAGCTCGGCTGCGTTGTGAGCTTTATCACCTAAACAGATGAGCTTCAGCAGAGCATGATGCCACTTCACCAAGGCAATGCTGCAGATTTCCCAGCTGGGGAGTGATGGGGAAGCTAGTTCCACTGAGAATGAGGAGGAGGAGCGACAGGAAGTGGAATATGAGGAGACTGGAACCCTGATGGAAGTTGGGCCCGCAGTTCTTGGTGTGGATAAGGCTGGTTTCACATTAACTTTTTTTGCGCAGCGCATCGTGCGCTTTCGGTCGGATGCGTTATGTGTCCCTATGTTTAACATGGCGGGCGCATGGTCTTGCATGCGCTCATCTGCGTTATCGTGCGCATGCACTTTTTCCAGGTGTGCGCCTCGGCGCACCCGACGCAATATGTTGCATTTTTTGTTCCTCCCAAAGGTGTCAAAAAAAGCATGCGTTCACTGTGCACACGGAATGCGCCAAAACAAAGCATTATAGTCTATGGGAACGCATGGCATGCGCATGTACATGCCCGCACTTTTTAACGCATGCGTTTTTTTAATTAACTTGTCTAGACACTGCTTAATCCACCCCCTAAACAAAGAAACATTGTTTGGGGGGGTAGTGTAGATAAAAAATGGTGTCACCGGGAGTCCACTACTCTATAGCCAGCCTGGAAGAGAAAAGCAGCCAGAATTTTTTGAAGAGAAGCCCTTTGGAGACTTGCAGCAAATTTACTAATGTGAGTATTAAACCTAATGTCTGCCTGTACTTTTCCCTCAATTTATTATGTGCTAATGTCTTTTTTTTTTATTGCAGCACGTGTTCTGGAGAGGAATACAGACTGGTCCGTGGTGAACTGGCCCGAGCAGAGTGTGAAGTAAGTACCTTCCTGCCCTACAGTTTAGGTAAGTATTCGCTGTCGCATCTACACATGTTCCAAATGAATTTTTGTTCTTTTTCAGACTTCATTGTCCACGGCAAGTGAGGAGGAACAGCAGGAGCAGCCAGTCCAAGTGCCGGCGGGGAGATGGCCTGTAAGTATAGACTGACTGTGATTGTGCTCTCTTTTTTTTTTTTCTCTGACTTTTTTCTACCCTGTTTTTCATTTTCAATCTTGTTTCTTTTCTGTATTTTTTTCTATCTTTTTCATTTCCAAATCTTTCCAAGATTAATGTTTTTCTTTCTTTTCTAGGCTCCACAACGGGATGAAGAGCTCGCCCTGGACAATGATGCCCTCATCCAGTTGGTCCAGGAGCGAGTCCCATTGTGGGACAGCCTTGATCCACTGCACTTGGACAAGGTGGTGACCTGAATGCTCTGGAATGAGGTGGCCGCAGCGCTGATGGATGACTGGGACAATGCCCCTCCATGGGTCCGCAAGGATTTTCGGAAGTATTTAAATGCTGTGTGATGCGGCAGTGACCTGATGATGATGGGGGCTGTATACTGATGATGAGGCTGTATACTGATGATGACGTTGCTGTATACTGATGATGGGGCTGTATACTGAAGATGATAATAATAATAATAATAATAATAATAATAAATTTTATTTCTATAGCAATGACATATTCTGCAGCACTTTACATTTCAGAGGGGACTTGTACAGATGATAGACATTACAGCATAACAATAATAACATAGATCATAACAGATACCAAGAGGAATGAGGGCCCTGCTCGCAAGCTTACAATCTATGAGGGAAAAAGGGGAGACACGATAGGTGGGTGGTAACAATTGCCCTGATTGTTTGGACCAGCCATGAGATGAGGCTGTATACTAATGATGATGAGGCTGTATACTGATGATGAGGCTGTATACTGATGATGATGTTGCTGTATACTGATGATGAGGTTGTATACTGATGATGATGGGGTCAGTATGCTGATGATGATGGTGCTGTATACTGATAATGGTGCATTGTCTAATTTTGTTTTTTGTTTTTTCCACAGTGAACAAAGGACTGCTTCAACAGGGATGTACGGCAGGAGAGCAGGGTTCCCAGTGGTGCTGCAGCAAGGACCTACAGAAAATACAGATACCATCGGGCGTTGGTCTTCTTAAGACCGGTCCTTGCCACCAGAGCGTAAGTATTTTGTAGTTCTATTGGATGGTGTTTTTCTCTGTGTTTTTATATTCCACATGAGTTGGTGCTTGTAAATGCATGATACTAATGTTTTTCTTTTCTTTTCACAGCACCTGGAGCAGCACCCTGCAACCTGTTCCTCTAGCGGTCCTTCATCGAACGACCTCGGACCCGTCCCAGCCATTCAACAGCCAAGAAGCAGCTTGCGGGTCTGCACCACAGACAGCTGGAGACCAGGAGGCTGGTCAATCAGGTGTTCCCCTGTCCCAGGTCTCTATCACTGGTTTTGCGGGCACTTCCTGCCAGCGGCAGAAGGCCTCGGACAGGAATGTCATGCCCGAGTTCCTTCACTTGAGCTCAGTCTTTCAGAATGGCCTCAAGGCGCTGTCAGACAGACTAGAGTGGTTTTGCCCTCATGGAAAACCGCTTCCAGGCTGTCGACCGTTGCCTTGACCGTCTGGAAGCCGACCTCAACAGACCAGTTCACCATTTTTTCCACCAAATTGAACGGGGCATGGCGGAAGACCTTAGTCCAGATCTCCAGCTGAATGTCATGCAAGCCTGCAACACTGCTTACATGCAGGCTATGCAGCAGAGTCAGTACATGCAGCAGTCAGTGGTGGCATTTCTAACTGTGCCACCACTTAGTCGCTTCACCTCACTACCGACTTCTGCTGCATACCACTGCACGGCCACCTGCATTCCAAGTCGTGCCAGACACCAGTACACCACCACAAGGCCGAGTGCTGCTGGACACTCCCCCGCCACCACCATGGCAAGCGCTCCTCCTGCCTGGACCGCCACTCCATCTGCCTGGACCAACACTGCCACCACTCCTTCTGCCTGGACCAGCACTGCCACCACTCCTTCTGCCTGAACCAGCACTGCCACCACTCCTGCCTGGACCAGCACTGCCACCACCACCACCACCACCGTGCAGCAGCAGCTTGGGGACGCACATTCACTGTTTGCACCAATGGACCCTGTCAAGACCTCCACCACCACTTCCAGCATGCCTCAGCAGCAGCAGCTACAGGACCCAGCCAGGAGGTCCCTCAGCTCTTTGCAGTCCTCCAGCTCCAGGAGGTTCAGAAGCACCAAGCATTCCAGGCAGGACACACCCATGGGCCACAGGAAACACAAAACTGGACATAAAAAGAGGAAAACTCTTACCCTTCCTCCCCCCTCAACTCACACTGTGTCTCATCCTGCCTCCAGTTCCATCCCTGAGCTCCCTTCACCCACCACTTTCATCTCCCCCTTCCCCTAGAACCCCTTCCTCACCTTTAAGCCATTCCTCATCACTCCACACCCCCAAGTTGCCACCATCTTCCCCGAAACGTCGGTTCCAGTAACTGTATTTTTTTTTTTTTTAATAAATGTACAATTTTGGTTCCCCTAATACTGTTTGGTTATTTTGTCTTTCGCAGCCTACACACACTGCGCCATACACTTTGTGTTTTTGCCACCAAATAGCTCCAGTACTGACATATGTTTCTTGTGTCAGTCCTGCAGCTATGTGTTATCAAAAACACAAATATTATGACTTGTATTTTCATCACCAGTATCTTCAGTCTGCTAATATTGCACAGACTGAATAGAGGATGGTGGTGAGTGCAAGGCATATCTATTCTCACTCTGCCCGGTATCATAAAGTGAATTTATGATGGTGTGTTTTGACCATCATCATGTCACTCCTTGTGACAAAGACCAGGTGATTTTAGATATACCCTGCAATTAACCACATCATCTATTCAGTCTGTGGAGAATATACTCAAGAGATGATGGAGAACATACACGTCATAGCTACAATACCCTGGCCTGGTATCATAATTTTTTAGCATACCTGGCCTGGTGCGTATACCTATGAGTTGTAATCTGCAGCGTCATTTCAGTCTGCATTATCTATTGCACGCAGACTGGAGAGATGCTGGAGGTTCAGTCATATGTGTATTCACCTGCCCATCTGTAATGAAATTCTTAAGTCAGGATGCGTTTTTTTGGGGCATCCTCACTTCAGCATTACACCAGGCCAGGGGATTGTAGAAGTTGTATAAACTTTATCATCTCTCCTGTCTGCATGCATACTGAAGCCACATTGTAGATCCTACAACTAATATTTATACTCACATGGTCAGGTGTCATAAAGAGTAAAGGATACTAGTGCATTCCAAAATCATTATTTGTAACATCAGGCCTGGTGATAAAAATATTAATATTCTCCACCGTCACTGCAATCAATTGAACACAGACTGCAGAGATGATAACGGTCATACAACTTTTCTATGTAGAATCACCTGGTCAGGACTCCTAGAAAAGTCAGGATGCACAAAACACAGCATCCTGAATTCACTGGGACACCTGGGCAGGTGATAATTTTATTGGAGTATATAAAAATAGATTGCACTCGGTACAGGTATCAAAACAGGTTTCTTATTTACATAAACACAAAACAATGTTGCACCATTTGATCTTGCCATGCCACACGTCCTACATCAGAGATAAAGTTGGCCGCAAATTGGTTCCTCATTTGGCCAACTTACACTATTGACCTGAGAGAGTGCTGAGTGGAATCAGGCAATGGGTTGGCAGCGGATTCATCTAGTTCAAAGTGAAGAACCACACACGCCTTCACTACCTCATCCACTGTTTCCAGTTTAAGATTAATGGCTGTGCCGAGAATGTGCCATCTGGAGACAAGAATCCCAAAGGCACACTCTACAGTTCTTCGTGCTCTGGTCAGTCTGTAATTAAATATTTTTTTCGTGTGGTCCAAGTTACGGCTGGAGTAGGGTTTTGGCACTTTTGAAAGGCTTCATCCCCAACCATTACAAATGGCAGTGGTGGACCTTTGGTGTGGGGAAGAGACCATGGCAGGGGGAAATTAAAATGGTTGCCATACAACCTACGGCCCATATTCGAATTCTTAAAAGCCTGGGAGTCATTCCCCCGGCCAATTGCCCCAATGTCCACCGATACAAACAGACAGTCTGTATCCGCAATGGCCATGAGTACTGCAGAAAAGTACTTTTTATAGTTATAGTACTCCGATCCACTTCTTGCGGGTTTGGTTATCCGGATGTGTTTCCCATCAACCGCTCCCAAAAAGTTGGGGAAATTGCAGACTGTCCAGAATTTATCAGCAATTTCCATCCACTTTTCCGCAGTGGGCAGGGGCATAAATTCTGGACAGAGAACATCCCACAAAGCTCGGCAGGTGTCCACAACTATTCCCGACAAGGTGGAAATTCCAAGCTGGTACTGGAAGTGGAGTGAAGATAGGGTCTCTCCAGTAGCCAGGAATCTGCTAAACAGAGAAAGGAAAAAAAATAATATTTATGTCTATGGTTTTGCAAAACACGGAAATGAAAAAATATTTGTACATGGCATAACAATAATTCTGCAGACTTTTGTTTACTACATGGCAGAACAATAATTCTGCAGGCTTTTGATTAGTACAAGGCAGAACAAAAACAATTATGCAGGCATTGGTTTTTAATATTACGTACCATAATATGACCAGGAGCCGTTCCTCAGGAGGAATCACATGACAGAGCTGTGTGCCCTGCCTCCGGATGGCTCCTTGAACACAAGCGAGCAAATCCATGAAGCTTTCTTGGGACATCCGGGTATAGTCACTAAATTTCGCCTGGTTTCCCTGGAGCTCGCTATAGAGGGTATGGTACTCTCCACAGCTCTCCCGGACTTCAATAATTGAGTGTATCCACAAACGATGCTGCTGCCATCTTTGCTGTCTCTCTCTCTCCCTTTGTTGCTGGCAAGCAAATGCAAAAGCCTGAGACATGTCCAGATCCATGTTGAAGCGAAAACTCTTCCACCGCAGATCCATGTTGACAAAGGAAAAAGCAACAAAATCTGAAGAATTCAGCTGTACAGGGTCTATATAAGGAATTCCCATGACACATACCCACTGGTGTCCCATTGGTGGAGTATATGTTTCAAGGATTTTCCTCCTGTGAAATGTGACACCTAGACAACGCATGCGCATAAAAAACGCAAACGCATGCAAAAATGCATGAAAACATATGCAAACGCTGCGTTTTTTTGTCATCATGTGCACGCTGATGTGACTAAAAATCGCTGGGTTTACATGCGTTTTCATTCGTTTTTTGCATGTGTTTTAATTGCGCACGAAGCGCTGCGCAAAAGGCGCTAATGTGAAACTAGCCTAAGATGTGTCATGTCCCAGCCTCTGACTATGTCTCAGACTCCACCAGGCTAACCCGGTGTGCTGTCAGGGAAATGTATCGTCCCTGACCACAATAACTTGTCCACGTGTCTATGGTTAGGTGGACCTTCCCTGTGGCTGCGATGGCCAGAGCACGGCTGATATAGTGCAACACGTGCTCATGTATCGCGGGGACAGAACACCACGAAAAATAGTGTCTGATGGGAATCGGGTACTGTGGGGCTGCAACCACCAAGAGGTTGCGGAAAGACTCAGTTCCCACAAGTTGAAATGGCAACATTTCCAGGGCTAGCAATCTGGCAATGTGGGTGTTTAGCACTTGGGCCTGTGGGTTGATGGCAGGATATTTCTGCTTTCTAGCAAATGTCTTGGGCAGGGACAACTGAACACTGCAGTGGGACAATGAAGTGGACGTGGTTGCTAACTGTTGCGTGTGTGCCTGCTTCATGATCAGCAGAATGGGAGGGCACAGATTTGGTACCCATCCATTCTGCCCACCTACTGGTGTGCATGGCTGCCATGTGCTTTTGCATGCTGGCGGTGCTCAGGTTGGAAGTGTTCTTGCCTTTTCTTAGCTTGGTATGGCAGATGATGCAAACTACAATTGTTTTATCTGAAGGACTTTCAGAAAAAACTGCTATACAAGGGGACAAGGGACCCTTGGCCTGTTATCTAGCCAAGGGGGGGCTGTGTGGAACAGTTGACTAAGTTCTACTTCTGGGCAAACCACTGGACAAATATATGAAGCAGCAACTCAAGGAGAAATCATTATTATGGGGGACTTCAACTACCCTGTAATACATTGGGGAATAGAAACCTGCAGTTGCAGCAAAGGTAATAGGTTTTTGACAACTATGAGAGACAATTACCTTTCACAACTGCTTCAGGACCCAGCAAGAAGGGGGGAACTGCTAGACCTAATATTAACAGGCCAGACTGCATATCAAATATAAGGGTTGGGGGTCACTTAGGTAATAGTGATCACAAAATAATTTTTCATGTGTCCTTTAAGAAGATGTCTAGTAGAGAGGTTACAAGGACACTAAACATCAGGAATGCAAATTTCCAACGGTTGAGAGATAATCTTAGTGCAGTAAAATGGGATGAGTGATATCCTGATACATAAAAGTACACAAAGAAAATGGGAGATGTTTATTAGCATCCTGATTAGGACCTATGCACAGTATATACCCTATGGGAATAAACATGCTAGAAATAGGAGGAAACCACTATGGCTAAATAGAGCTGTAAGGAGCACAATAAGTGACAAAAAGAAAGCATTTAGAGAATTAAAGCAAATAGATAGCGATAAGGCATTAAATAAATACAGAAAATTATATAAATTCTGTAAAAAGCAAATCAAGGCAGCAAAGATTGAGACAGAGAGATTTATTGCCAGAGAAAGTAAAAATAATCCCAAAATATTCTTTAACTACATAAATAATAATAAACTAAATAATGATAGTGTTGGCCCCCTTAAAGTAGTCTTGGTGGATGAGGATGAAGAAAAGGGGACAAAAACTGAACTTTTTAAATTATAGGTCAGCCTGCTTAACCTCTTCTGTGGGTAAAATCCTAGAGGGTTTTCTAAGAGTTGCTATACTGGAGTATCTGAAGAAGAATAAACTCATGACCCAGTATCAACATGGGTTTATGAGGACCCATTCCTGTCAAACTAATGTGATAAGCTTCTATGAATAGCACAACACAAAAAGAGACACACATCGACCATAAGTCCTAAAATTATAATGTATACTTTATTAATGTAGCAGGAAAATAAGTAATGAAGAACAACAATGCATAGATTAAAATTCAGTAAATGTAAAAAAAGGAGCAATACTATCCAGATATAAGGGCATACCAATATTGCAAATAGTGCTTAAAAAACATAAAAACACACTACTGTGCAGTGTAACATCAAGTGTATAAACAATTAACAACAGCAGTGTAAATATTATAATATATAAACAACGTGCACCAAGCAAAAATTAATTAAAGTGCAAGTGCTTAGAATACACCAGTAGGTGTCAGTATTTAGGTATACCACACATAAGCCAGGGTAATAGACACCAATAGGTGTCAATGTAAGGTGTACTGCATACAGAACAGGGCCGATAAAAGTAATGAGATAGAAAAAGGTATGGAGTTAAAATTATCTAATTACTTACAAAGTGCAAAGCTCCTGATCTCCTGGATTGGTGCCCTCCCCAATGCACGTTTTGGCATGTTGCCTTCATCAGGGGCTGGCGCCTATAAGAGACAGGAAGGTGTAAGTATAGAAAGGGTCCAATCAAATAGAAAGGTGTGTTAAAACCAACCAATGAAAATATGCAGTGGGCGTGCATCTCTATTACATAGCGCTATCCGTAAGTATATAGGCACCATCTGTTGCTACGCATAACTGGAATTAAACAGTGTGTCCAACTGCGCAGAACAAGTGTGCCACATCAGAGCTACACCATCACTGCAAGATAACAAGGCATCCATAGTAACGGAGGCCAGAGAGTACAGCGCATGACCATAAAAAGAATTAAAACAAACCGTGTCACAGATACCAAAAAAAAAATAACCGGACCCAAATGCGCATAACGGGAAGAGGCCACAGATATTAGGTCATGTGTACAGGCGTCCATAGCAACAGGTTGTAGAGGGACTCACTCACCGAAAACATGTATGCAATGCACGTGGAGCAGGAGGCGGAGAAGCCAAGTCAGACGCTTCATGCATCCCAGCTGCATAAAGATTCTGCCATAAATGGAACCCCGCATACCCCACTACCACACGCACATAATGTTTTAGGCAAGCAGGATTACTTAGACGTGTTGTTGCGAAGTTCCTCCCATGTTTTAAAAATTTTCCCCAGTCACTTTGTAGAAGGGAAAGTCCCCACTGTGTAACCGGACCGGAACAAAGGAGACTGTCACCAAGGTTCCTAGGGAGACTGTTTCCGGGGGACATAATTAGAGGACGGACCAGAGACAGATCTAGAAGGAGTGGGGGCGGAGCAGGTATAAAAGGAGCTGAGAATGCCAGCAGGGGGCACTCGGCAGAGCGGGAGAGAAAGACCAGGAAGCCTTGGTGGTGCCAGAGAGCCAGAGCGAGAAGGAGTGAGCGACGACCAGAGAGATTGGAGGGGGACTCACCACGGTCAGAGAGGAGACAACACCGAGCAGCCCAGCAGAGGGACGCTGACCGAACGACCACGTTGCTGCACCCGCCACTTCTTCAGCCCACGGTCGGGCCAGCCCGCTGCCACCCACGGTCACCACTGCCTGACTCCAGCCCACAGTTGTGGCCTGCCCGCTGACACCCGTGGCCGCCGCTGCCGAGTCTGGCCCACGGCTGTGGCCTGTCCATTGCCATCCGAGGCCGCCGCTGCCCGACTCGAGCCTGCGGCTGCGGCCTACATGTCCAGGGCCCCGGGCACCGCCATCCCGCCACCGTCGGGAGGCACAATGCAGAGGAACTCTTCAGGGGCCTGTTGTGACCTCACTCCACCTGGGCGTAGGAACGCCAGAAGCTTACGTCAACTCTTCGTCGGCTGGGCCCAGCAGCTGAGACGATGGATAGACACCGACCACCACTCTTCCGAACGTCAGAGGAAGATACGTGACACGTTGTAGCTGATCAATCTTAGTTCTTGGCCATACCGCGGCCTCATAGTTACCGGTTCCGACTGGGCAGTTATTGTCGTGTTTACCTAAATACTATTGTTTGGATCCCTGCGAGGATAACTGTTGTTAGCTTGCTAGTTACTCGAGATAGCCCCTATATATAAAGGTTGCATTCTAAGCTCACTCCGGCTACCGTCTCGTCACTGCATCCCGCATACCTGCGAATACTACATTTTTGCGTAGTTGGCAGGATGCAGTCTCCGAGGGTGAGCGGAGATGCTGTGGACCAAGGGGGCGAAGGCGGCCCCTGGTCCAGTTTATCTTTGGGGGCTATGCTGATTAACCTGCTCAGGTTCTCCGGCAGCAATACCATGCTGTGGTGCTGGGCGGAACAGATGCAAGGGTTATTTAGGATGCGCCTGATGACCTCTGACCTGGAGGCCGAGTTGGCCCTAATGGCATTAGATGGGGAGGCCCGGGATTCCGTGATGTTAAGGCCCCTGGGACAATGAAATACCTTCGTCAGGGTGTTACAGATCCTGGAGGAGACCCATGGGGACCCGACTGATGTGGGAGAACTGAGAACCCGGATGTTTAGTCACATGCAGAAAGAAGGGGAGACAGTGACGCTGACATGGAAATTTGATTGATTAGGTAGATATACCCTTGTGCGTGCTGTGGCCTGTCCTAATTAGACAGAGTCTTATTGAGCGCTCAAGGAAGGAAAGACGCCAAACCTGGTTAGCAGCAATACCTTCCAGCAAAACTCTGGAAGCTTTATTCACATTCATGGTTTTTTATCAGTTCGTACAGAAAGGAGTGGTTACTCATTAACATAAAGGCTTTACTTCTAATCTAATTGGTCAGTTTAAATACATGAACATATATGGGCGTCCGACCTAAGGTGACTTAAGAATCAGATGATATACTGCCCCTTGTATTCCAATGTCAGCAAGACTCCAATATCGGCTTGGACCATCTGGCCTAACTTCCTCTTCTGTGTGTCTGGAAAAAATGTCACAAGACAATGCTATCATGAGATCACATCAGCTCCCCAGACTCTCTCATGGGGGCAGGAGGTCATTTCCACCAACTAGTTATAGAGTTCAAACTGTAAATATGTATCTGTGTGCATATAAGAGTATATAAGAGTGCATAAGTATATAGCAGTATATGGAGTATATAGCCTATAGCAGGCAAGTGAGATCTAGATGAAATACATATACATATATATTTCCATAACAATCCTCCCTTAGATATCACTTGCCCTAAAATCCTGCTCCTGGCCCAAAGCTCTTTTGTGCTGCCAGTGAACTGACATACGCCTAATGCATACATCCTCCTCTGTACAGACTTTTCGCAAATGGGCGGTCAGGAGATCTGTCCCTAACGGGGGTTTGGTGCAATGTGATCAAAGTCTCTTAGTTAGCAGTCTATGCAGTCAGTGCATGTGTATTCTCTGTCAGGTAGGTAATTTATTCAGTCAGGTAGGTCATCCACAGCATCATCCAGCTCAGGTGTATCTTCTGGTATGAAGACCTTTTTCTGCAATGCGATGCGTGGATCCAGGTGGGGGTTTTCCCTCCAGGTTGGTGGCGTCAGCACTTGGAGAAGGGCCATCGGATCTGGGATTGAGTGCTTCTCTTTATGAACTTTTTCCACCAATACTCAGCAGTCTCCTGACTTCAGGGCGTGCATACCAGGCACCGAATCTGGACCTGGCAATGAAGGAAAAACTCGAGAATGGACATTAGCAAGATTCTTGATAAATTCAATTACACATGCAGACAAAGTATCATTTTTGCATAGTCAAAGAATACCCCTAACCTGGGGGTTAGACCGAAATAAAGTCTCATATTGGTGACAGCTTTTTCTGAGCCTATGGGTGTGCCAGGGTTTGTCTGTTTTTTTTTTTTTGGCAGAATTTTTTAGCATGCTGCTCTTAAGTGTCCCACCTAGTCTATGATGCGGGATGGTGGGTAGTGTGTGTAGGCCTAAGTCTGACCCTACTGCTGATCAGATCTCTTGTGTCAGGTGTGCTGTGTATGTGGGTCCCTGATCACTTGCTATTGCTTCTGGAACCCCCATATCTACACACTATTTTTGAAAGTAGCTTCTTTGCAGTAGTCTTCGCCAACCGGTTCCTTACTGTGAAGTCTTCAGGCCGGATGATGTGGGGGAACTTTTCCCGCTTGCCCGATGTTGGATTTGTCGGTGGCCAGGCAGCTGCTGGGAATTTTGGCGAGAGTCCAGTCTAATCAGGTCATTCATCTGTGTCTTCAATTCTGTGCGGGGCCATGTGCTCATCGAACCACCGTAAGGTACACACTTTGAAGTAGACTGGATCTGTCTTGAGGTAGACGTTTTGAGGTAGACGGTTTGAGGTAGACTGGTTTCTTGAAGCCCAGTGCTTTTGCCTTTTAGCATCCAGCTTTCCTTCTCCTCCTTCCGAGTCTGATCCTGCTACTTCTTGTACAGGTTTCGGGAAGTCATTTTGTCAGGTTTTCTCGTCTTCAGTCGTCATGTAGTAGCCGTCCGGCTCTACGACCTCTCCCATTTTCCATATTGTCTTCCTCTGGCTGCTTCTTTGGCTGCCACGTCTGCCATGTTGATGCCCCGTGTCTCTACTGTGTTCAGTTTTCCGTGTGCCTTGACCTTCAACACTGCCACCACTTTTAGTAGTTGGAGAGTGTCCAGCAGGCCTCTGATGGCTCCATGATGCTTCACGGTCGATCCGCTTGCTGTGATGAAGTCTCTTGCAGCCCAGATGGGTCCGAAGTCGTGTGCTATGCCATGCGAGTACCTGGAAGCTTTGTTCTTTGCAATCTGGCAGGCCTTGCGTCAGCTCTATCAGCTCCGCTTCTTGGGCTCTTGGCTGACAAACTTCTGGACCATAGGATGTGTTGATTGCTGGTCACTGCACATCCCATGTGGAATCTTCCTTCATCATCTGCAAAACTGGAGCCATCTACGGTATCTTGCAGATTTTTCATCTGAGGGTCCGTATCCGCATCCCCTCTTGGGAGTGGGAGTAGAGACAAGTAACGGCTGAGAGCACTGAAGAGTGGTGGAGAGCAGCCTTGTCAGGAGGGCGTGTGCTGCAGATATTGTTTTCATGCAGGAGGGCCCCCCTTACAACTGGATCCAGGCTGGCTGGTAGTCTTGAGGCCTCTGGTTTTCCTCGGCAGGGTCTGCTTTAGGACTGGCCAGCAGCATGACTTTCTCCATCTTTGTCCTTCCTTTTCCATTCGGCCAAGACGGGATGGCTTCTTGTAGTCAGTGAGGCCTAGAGCTGGCGGAGACCATGAAGTCTTCAGGTTCCTGTATGAGACGAAGGCTGTATTAAGCCTGGAGTTCCAGGGATCCAAGTTCTGCAGTACGAGACTAGACCAAGGAAGGCCTGCATCTTCGGAGTTGTTGAGGGAGCCATCTTCTCCTCTGCGGTCCTCCGTCATCTGTCAAGTGTTTCGTCTAGTGAGCGATACGGTGTCTTCAGGAACTTGCTTTTGACACCACTGGACTCTGTTTTTGCAGAACTTACGTTGCTGCTCCGCCAGGCAGAATAGAGGAGACATGGAAAGCGCTGTGCAGGTAGCGATGTCGATGACTTCTGCATGCTCCGCAATCCAGTTGACGGGGATGGAGGACAATGCTGTGGCGAGCTGTGAAAGGCTGTTCTGGGCCCTCTTGGGCATCACTGTCCATTTGTTCTGCACCCCTCTTGTGCGTTTTCAGGAACTGGTCGTCCAGGTGAGGGGGAACATTGAGGGGAGCTTCGGGCAGATCCATTGCCGTGAGCACCGTTGTTGTGGCTGGCACATTTGTCAGCAGAGTGTGCAGATCTGGCACAACTGGGGTTTCAAACACGGTTGCTTCGCTCACAGCCCTCAGGTTATGCATCATTCAATCCAGTCTGGTTCTCCTTTCACAGTCTTCCTCTTGATCGAGAAAAGCTGGGACTGCATGATGATTCCCATGGGTGAGGCGGCTCAATCCGGCCTTGCTCTTCACAGTACCGCGAGTGACTCCCATCTTCTGGCACAGGGCCGGCAGGAAAACAAGCCGTTATACTGGGGTCCTCTTCATCAGAGATGACATCCAGCTGAGCTTTCTTGCTCTCACAGGGGTCTTTTTGCTGGGGCTTCTTCTTTACCAGCCAGCAGTTGTTCCTTTCACTCAGCTTGATCTCAGGTCAACATTTGTTAACCAGTTTGAGGAGCTGAGTGGTTGTCTTCTGGTCCAGGGCCTGGATTAACTTCAGGGAGCACCTTCAGAATCTTGTCCAAGATGATCTGGCGCTGTAGCCGGAAGCAGTGCAGCCATTTCACGAAGCGGGTATGGTCCCTCTAGGTTGAGTTTTCCTGGCCCATGCCAAAGTTCTTAGGCCGTTTCTTGAACCGCAGTTCCACTTAGACCTCCAGTTGGTCAGAGGCAGTTTAGCTCTGGGTGATGAGCAGTGGATGCAGTGCCTTCTGAGCGTCTGGGGTTCCAGACTTGGAGTGACATCCGCACTGGCGCAACTTGAAGTCTCCCTTGGGCCATAGACTTCTGGGTGCTATGTCCAGCACCTCCTTGGGTAGGCTTGCACCGGTTGTTCGAGGCTCTTGTAGGGCCACCAGAATGGGCATGATTGATTCTTCTTGGGTCTGAGGTGGAGAATAGGTCAAGTTCACATCTTCATGGGACACTTTGGTCACCTTCAGTTCCTGCAGTAGGTCTACTCTCATCAGGTGTGATGGGCAGGTCTCCTCCATAAACTGGAACAGGATGGAGTGTCCTGGCTGTGTCCACATGCTCAGGGGTTTGCAAGCTGGGGAACGTCTGTCTTGACCTGTCCCCATACAAGACACAGGGTGTTCTGATAGACTGTTGAGGTGGGGATTTTCACTTCTGACTGCACTAGTGTCCACAAGGAAAGATATGACAGCCCCCAGTGATTTGAGGTATTGGGTCCGCTAATGGGGTTCACATGTCAGGGGTGTGACGTCTGGAAGACCTGGTTTGTCTCTGTCCTATGGACAGGGTTCTTCATTGTCTTCTGTGTTTCTTTCTTGGCCTATTCCTCTGCTGGATGACCTGGGTTGCCAGGGTGCTGTGCACTGGTTCCGGAAATGGCCAAGGTTGCCACAGTTGAAACACCTGATAGGTCTTCTGTCCCTGCAGGGTGGTTGCTCCTCCATGTCAGTGGCCACCACAGGAGGGCCTGTCCTCCACACTCCTGGGAGGGACTCAATTCTTCTGGCTACTGCGAGCAGGACATCTACTGCTATTGTCCTGTACTCAGGCCTGGCCACTACCAGCAGTTTCTTGATTGGTTCTCTTTGTCCATGCACAAAGGCCTGTGCGAACATTTGTCCGTGTACCTGATCATGAATAGTGAAGCCTAAAATTTGGAATACTTGCCTCACTCTGCCATGAAACTCGTCTACAGACTCTGTCTCGGCTTGGCTCATGTTATACAGGCTGAGTGCTTGTCTGGCTTTTGCCCACTCTCTGAGCTGTTCAATTAGCTTTGATCCTGATTCCCAGGAATGCACATCTAATTCTGATGGAAGCTTGAAGTGTTCCTTCATGATTGGCCAGAGTGTTTCACCTGCTTTTATCTCCATTATGGACTACAGATCACTACAGGTTGCAGCATATGTCTGCTGGCTCTGCTGCATTCTTCGGAAAAATGGCATGGGGTCCATATCTGGGTTTGGCAGATTGTTTAGAATACTGAATACCTCACTAGAGGTGAAGGGCACATAGTGTAAGAGTTCTGTCTCTTATCTGCCCCTGCCTTCTTGGTGTCTGTGAGTTTCCCCTAGTACTATGCAGCATAATCTTCTATTCATGTTCATCAGAGGAGGAACTGTGCCATTGTGTGTGGGTAGTATTCCCCCCTTCTGAGACTGCAGCTCCGTGTCAGACTTAGAAGGTGCAGTCTCTGATGGCACACACCTCCCTTCTGCTAGCTGTTGTATCGGGAGGGCAGCTGTGTTGTTATGTGTGGGGAGTGATTCACTTTCTTCTCCCAATGTCATAACTGTTGCCAAGAGGAGAGATTGGGAATAGGAGAAGAAGTGAGAGATAGTGGAGGAGAGTGGGGAGGAGACAGAAGAGGGGGAGAGAGTGAAGACGAGGGCGATGACGAGGGAGGGTAAATGTGAAAGAGTGAATGTGGAGAGATGGGTGTTGGAGAGGGAGGAGAGATAAGAGAGAGAGAAGGGGGAGAGATGGGTGTTGGAGAGGGAGGAGAGATGAGAGAGAGAGAAGGGGGAGAGACAGGTGGAGGTGAAGAAGATAGAGAAGGGAGAGGGAGAGATGGTGAGGGAGGATGAGGTATAGGAGGAGAAATAGATGAGAGAGGGGAGGTGGGAGTGAGAATAGCGGAGATAGAGGGAGGAGAGAGGTGAGAAAGATGGGAGGAGGGAAGAGCGGGGAGAGAGGAGATGGGGGGGAGCAACTTGCTTCCCCACTTCTGCCGTCACAGAAGGCATTCTTAGACCTGTGTTCCTTCTCAGACGGCACAAATTAGAATGCCGCTGAAAACACTTTTTCTACACGTAAAAAAACAATCCTTTCCTGTTCACACTATCTGTTAGCACCTTCTACGCTGTAAAATCCTCTGTCACTTTAAGAAATGCAGACGGCAATTACTAGCTACTTCCCTTTTCTTTTCAATACATCATGTCATGCTACAGCTTAAAGAAAAAACTGTTCTTGTAAAACCACATACTATGTCTGTTCTAAAGACTGGAGAAAAGTGATTAAAACTTTAAAAACTTTCCAACCCCTTTTAACCTGCTTAAAAGGGAAGGAAAAACAAAACAAGAATATTTAGTGAAAAAACTCCAAAAGTAGTGGAAACAAAGAAGGAAAATCAAAATTGACAAGAGAACACAGGAATAACCCAACGCAGGTAAAAATTCTCTTTTTAACAAAAAACTGAAAGAAAGAAGTGAAAACTAAGACCTAAAAAAACTGATAAAATGTCACAAAAGTGGAAGAAAACTAAAAAGAGATAAAAAGGGAAAAATGATTTTTGTTTCTCTTTCTAACAAAATAAAAGAAAAGGAAAAAATCTCTATGAATGGTGAAAACCAAAAAGACTCATAACAAAACTTAAAAATGGAAAAAAAAAACAAAAGAAAAAGAGAAAAATGATCAGGGAGTAAAAGATTTTTCAAAAGGAAAACAAATCAAAACGTTGATAAAACTTACAAAAGCACCACTCAGAGAAATCAAAAAATCAGTAGATTCAGGAAAAAATGGAGGAAAAAGGAAAGAAAACAAAAAGAATATTCATGAAGTTGTTAGACCTTGGAAAAGCACTCCAAAATATTTATAAGAATCTAAAAATCAGTACAACTTCCAACAATAAAACGGTTAATGCAGAAATGATGCAGGATACACACACTTCCCCCTTTTTTTTTTTTTTCCTTCTGACTGTGTCTCTCAGTCAAATCTGAGAACAATGGAAAACAGAAAGCAGTCTGAGACCCAGTTTTCCTGAAAATTCTCACACTGCAGTAACAAAAACCTCTACTAAAAATGCAAGATGAAATTATGCAAACAGCAGAGTATAGAACAAAATGTGACAGTATGAAAAATATGTATATCAGGGACACACCCTGTAGGCAAAAAAAAGGAAGTGTACAAGAAAGGGAAAAAAAAACTTTTTCTGCTTCAAATCTTTGCGGAAACCTGCAATGAATTCACATATAGACGTCCGGGGAGAGATCGAAGCCCTTGTTTTGTGACTCGTATGTCAAACAGCTGCTGGTAACCGATAACTGCCAACCACACTGGGTGCACTGCGCTGGAGCCCCGGGAATGTTTACCACGCTGTCTCGGACGTCCTGGCTGGCTCGTCCGTAACGAAATTGCCACCACCCGATGCCTGGGCCGGCTTCTCCTGTCCTTCCTTGTGACCAGGTGTGTTGGTGGCAATTTGTCAAGTGGTTTGGCTTGCAATATCTCCCCTAAGCTAACACCACCGCGTGGCGTGGCTTGGGCGCTGTTGTCCCTTCCTGTGCACGGGTGTTTGTTGTGATAGCTTGATGTGAGATTCGCCTTGTGATAACTCCGTAAGGCCCCACCACCTGTCCCTGGGCAAGGCTTCTCCTGTCCTCCCCCTGTGTCCAGGTGTATTTGTGAGGACCTATCTGAGTGGGTCAAACTCCCCTGTTATCGGTTCCCCAGCAACCACAAGAAAAACAGTCACAGTTTCCAACCAGCTCTCTCACCCGGATCTTAGACACACAGGACCACAGCAGACACTTTGCTTATCCAAGGGTTTGGATAAGAGCGTGGACTTTTTTACACTACCTGGGTTTGGTGACCACACTGACCGGCTAGAGTTGCTGACCCGGACTGGGCACAGGGAACATTCAGGTAAGATAACTAGATTTTCTTACCTTACTTATGGAGTTGCGCAAATCTCCGTTCCCATGAGCCAAGACCTTGGCCTGCACCTCTGTCCTCTCCAGTCAGCAGGATCCCCGTGCGTTTTCGTCCACAGCCTCGAGTTGGGGCATCAAAATTGACATGGAAATTTGATTGATTAGGTAGATAAACCCTTGTGCGTGCTGTGGCCTGTCCTAATTAGACAGAGTCTTCTTGAGCGCTCAAGGAAGGAAAGACGCCAAACCTGGTTAGCAGCAATACCTTCCAGCAAAACTCTGGAAGCTTTATTCACATTCATGGTTTTTTATCAGTTCGTACAGAAAGGAGTGGTTACTCATTAACATAAAGGATTTACTTCTTATCTAATTGGTCAGTTTAAATACATGAACATATATGGGCGTCCGACCTAAGGTGACTTAAGAATCAGATGATATACTGCCCCTTGTATTCCAATGTCAGCAAGACTCCAATATCGGCTTGGACCATCTCGCCTAACTTCCTTTTCTGTGTGTCTGGGAAAAATGTCACAAGACAATGCTATCATGAGATCACATCAGCTCCCCAGACTCTCTCATGGGGGGCAGGAGGTCATTTCCACCAACTAGTTATAGAGTTCAAACTGTAAATATGTATCTGTGTGCATATAAGAGTATATAAGAGTGCATAAGTATATAGCAGTATATGGAGTATATAGCCTATAGCAGGCAAGTGAGATCTAGATGAAATACATATACATATACACTCACTGGCCACTTTATTAGGTACACCATGCTAGTAAGGGGTTGGACCCCCTTTTGCCTTCAGAACTGCCTCAATTCTTCGTGGCAGAGATTCAACAAGGTGCTGGAAGCATTCCTCAGAGATTTTGGACCATATTGACATGATGGCATCACACAGTTGGCGCAGATTTGTCGGCTGCACATCCCTGATGCGAATCTCCCGTTCCACCACATCCCAAAGATGCTCTATTGGATTGAGATCTGGTGACTGAGGAGGCCATTTGAGTACAGTAAACTCATTGTCATGTTCAAGAAACCAATCTGAGATGATTCGAGCTTTATGACATGGCGCATTATCCTGCTGAAAGTAGCCATCAGATGTTGGGTACATTGTGGTCATAAAGGGATGGACATGGTCAGCAACAATACTCAGGTAGGCTGTGGCGTTGCAACGATGCTCAATTGGTACCAAGGGGCCCAAAGAGTGCCCAGAAAAAATTCCCCACACCATGACACCACCACCACCAGCCTGAACCGTTGATACAAGGCAGGATGGATCCATGCTTTCATGTTGTTTACGCCAAATTCTGACCCTACCATCCGAATGTCGCAGCAGAAATCGAGACTCATCAGACCAGGCAACATTTTTCCAATCTTCTACTGTCCAATTTCGATGAGCTTGTGCAAATTGTAGCCTCAGTTTCCTGTTCTTAGCTGAGAGGAGTGGTACCCAGTGTGGTCTTCTGCTGCTGTAGCCCATCTGCCTCAAAGTTCGATGCACTGTGCGTTCAGAGATGCTCTTCTGCCTACCTTGGTTGTAACGGGTGGCAATTTGAGTCACTGTTGCCTTTCTATCAGCTCGAACCAGTCTGCCCATTCTCCTCTGACCTCTGGCATCAACATGGCATTTCCGGCCACAGAACTGCCGCTCACTGGATTTTTTTTCTTTTTCGGACCATTCTCTGTAAACCCTAGAGATGGTTGTGCGTGAAAATCCCAGTAGATCAGCAGTTTCTGAAATTCTCAGACCAGCCCTTCTGGCACCAACAATCATGCCACTTTCAAAGGCACTCAAATCACCTTTCTTCCCCATACTGATGCTCGGTTTGAACTGCAGGAGATTGTCTTGACCATGTCTACATGCCTAAATGCACTGAGTTGCCGCCATGTGATTGGCTGATTAGAAATTAAGTCTTAACACACAGTTGGACAGGTGTACCTAATAAAGTGGCCAGTGAGTGTATATTTCCATAACAATCCTCCCTTAGATATCACTTGCCCTAAAATCCTGCTCCTGGCCCAAAGCTCTTTTGTGCTGCCAGTGAACTGACATACGCCTAATGCATACATCCTCCTCTGTACAGACTTTTCGCAATGGGCGTATATGGAGTATATAGCCTATAGCAGGCAAGTGAGATCTAGATGAAATACATATACATATATATTTCCATAACAACGCAATATATGAATGTTTTGCAGGAATTGTTTGCAGCCATTGAGAAGGAAGGATGGGGTCGGCGTGGGGCCCGTGGACATGACATTACATGACCTTTTAGTGACTGGGCTATGAGACACCCTGACAAAACAGGCTCTGCGAGAGCGGGTGTGAGTGGATCTGCATCTGACCTTTTCGGAGATAAGAAGGGAGGCACGCACTCGGGAACAGGAGCAAGGGGTGATAGTCCCTGTGGGGATGGCCTGAAGTATCGAAGCATCCATAAGCGCCCTGGGTGAACCCCACTGGGTGAAAGAGATAAGGCAAGAGCTACGAAGTATTAAAGGCGAATTGGCCGAAGCGAAAAAAGAGGCCGAGGCTGCAGGAAGTCAGCTAGGGCCGAGCAGGGAAAGCAAGAAACATCGCGGCCCTCGCCAAAGTCGGTTCCCACGACCACCCACCTGTTACGATTGTGGAGGATTGGGGCCCGAGAGTGCCCATGTTGCAGGAGGAACCCGTCCCGCTGGCCATTAAAACCAGAGGGCCCTGAGCTGGGGGGACGCCGCTCAGAGCCAGAACCCACCACGCAGGGTGGTGGAAGTCATGAAGATCTAGTTGCGAAGTGTCCACTAATTTGGGCAGAGTTCGAAGGCCGTGCGGTACGGTGCTTGGTGGATACAGGGTCGCAAGTTACTACCATGCTGGAAACCTACTACCAGCAGCATTTCCCCGAAGCCGCAAGGCCCCAGTGGGGGTCCGTGATAAAGCTAGTGGCTGCCAACCACCCACCAATCCCCATCGTGGGAGTAGCCTGGATGCAGATCTCGATGGGCAGCAAACAATTAGGCCAGCGAGGCGTGGTCCTGACTCGGGGAGACGTAGACGAGAAACACGCTGTCACCCTCGGCATGAATATACTAAAGGAGTTCAGCAGCCTTCAACTCAGTGAACCCACCAAAGAGACTTTGAAATAGTGGAGCTCGCGTACGCCGCAGGGGCAGATATTTCAGCAGCTGGTATGGGGGGCGCGAGTCCAAGATGACTGCCAGGAGGGGGAGGTGCTGGGGAGAGTGATCGCGCCTGCGGCTCCACAGGTTGTGCTGCGGCCAGGACAGACAGTTGTCGCCCTGCCCATCTGGGCCCATGTGCCTCTGGAAGGAGTAGAGGTGCAGGTAGAGCCATGCTTCTCTTAGCGCTTACCCCCAGGCCTCCTGGTGGCTTGTGCCCTGGCCACTGTGCGGAGGGGGACAGCCCTTGTACGCTGTGTCAATCTAGAGGATCAAGACATCATCCTGAAACCCTGCACCAAAATGACAAAACTGGTGAAACCACTGGAAGAGGTGCTCCCGGTTCTGGCGATACAGCTGGGGGTGAGCGTGAGGGACCCCTGGGCCGTAACTTTACACTCCATCCAGACCGCAGGGTCACCGCCTGAGCAGGAAGGGTGAGCAATTTTGGAGAAAATGCGAGCGGAACTCTCCGGACTAGAGCTGACCGAAATACAACAGGTAGAAGTTCTTCTGGGCCATTACTTAGAGGCATTCGCCAGCCACGAAGACGATTTCGGGTGCACCACAGCTATCACCCACGGCATCCCCACCGAAGGAACGGGCCCCATCAGAGAACGATATCGGCAGATCCCTCCGCAATTATACCAAGAAGTGAAGACTCTGCTGGGCCAAATGCTGCGAAAGGGGGTTATCCGCGAAAGCCAAAGTCCCTGGGCAGCCCCCGTGCTGGTGCGGAAGAAAGACGGCACGCTACGGTTCTGCGTGGACTACCGGAAACTACCATCAAAGACTCATATCCGCTTCCCCGTATTGATAAAGAAGAGTTAATGGGTTGCTTTTATATCCCTTTAAATGCCTTTAAGACTTCAATTGCCTTTTGCCTAATATTGCTAGAATTATTCTTATGTAGACTATTAGTCTCTGGTTTCAAGGAAACTATACTTGTTATCATATTTGTTCTCAACAACATGTTCTGGGTACATTGTAAACATGGTATAACTCTGAAGGTGATGGTGGGGGCTACATGAGCTCCATAGAATTACATATTGTTGTAAATGGTATAAAAGTTTGCCTTGTATTTCATTACGTCAGATAAAGTGATTTGACCACGGCTTGTGTGTTGAGTCTCTTGTCTCCAAGTGTTTGTGAATTAAGGGCGAAAACCTCATAATCTGGACTCACTGGTGATCTGGCATACCTGACGCTTGGTCAGAACAAAAAGCAACTACGACAGTATCGAGGAGTCCCTGTCAGCCCTGGGGAATGCTACCAGACTACTACCCCTAATATCCCACATCATCCCGTCAGCAAGAGCCACCGGATTACTACCACTAATATCCCACATTATCCCATCAGAGACACCAGACTACTACCCCTAATATCCCACATCATCACGTCAAAGCCACCGGACTACTACCCCTAATATCCCACATCATCCCATCAGCCAGAGCCACCGGACAACTACCCCTAATATCCCACATCATCCCGTCAGCCTAGGGTCAAAACCAGAGCGATGAGTGGAACGGTCCTAACTTCCATACCGGGGATCCCTTTAAGAGAAGCATGGCGTCAGAACAAGAGCGCTGAGTGGATTTGCCCTGACTTCAATACCAATGGTCCCTTTAATAGAAGCCTGGGGTGAGAATCAGAGCGCTGAGGGATTTACCCTAACTTTCTTACCAGAGATCCCTTTAAGAGAGGCCTGGGGTCAGTACCACAGCTCAGAGTGGATTTGCCCTCAATTCCATACCGGGGATCCCTTTAAGAGGGGCCTGGGGTCAGAATCAGAGTGCAGAGTGGATTTGCCCTCACTTCCATATCGGGGATCCCTTTAAGAGAGACTGGGGTCATAACCAGTGCGATGAGTGGATTTACCCTGACTTGCATACCAATGATCCCTTTAATAGAATCCTGGGGTCAGAACCAGAGTGCTGAGTGAATTTGCCCTAACTTGCATACCAATGATCCCTTTAAGAGAGCCTGGGGTCAGAACCAGAATGCTGAGTGGAATTGCCCTAACTTCCTTACCGGGGATCCCTTTAAGAGAGACTTGGGATCAGAACTAAAGCGCTGGATGGAATTGCCCTAACTTCCATACCGGGGATCCCTTTAAGAGAGGACTGGGGTCAGAACCAAAGCGCTCGATAGATTTGCCCTGACTTCCTTACCAAAGATCCCTTTAATAAAAGCCTGGGGTCAGAATCAGAGTGCTGAGGGATTTGCCTTAACTTCCTTACCGGAGATCCCATTAAGAGGGGCCTGGGTTCAGAACCAGAGCGCTTAGTGGAGTTGCCCTAACTTCCATACAAATGATTCCTTTAAGAGATCCTGGGGTCAGAACCACAGCGCTGAGAGGAGCGGTCCTAACTTCCATACTGAGGATCCCTTTAAGAGATGCCTGGGGTCAAAACCAAAGCGCTGGATGGATTTACCCTAACTTCCATACCAATGATCCCTTTAATAGAAGCCTGGGCTCAGAATCAGAGCGCTGAGGGATTTACCCTAACTTCTATACCAGAGATTCCTTTAAGAGGGAAGACGTGCCTATGGGACGGAGGATGTGTGATGGGTATGTAGGCACGGGAGGGGGGATTCATTTCTGTCATGTGCTCTCTGCTCCTTTCTGGGGCAGATAATGGCTGGGAGCTTATGTTTCCGGGGATGCTAGATTTCTCCCACCTGGTCAGTGTCTGCTAAGGTGTTGTGGTCATGGAGTGGGAAAACTTGCTCATAGCAACCAATCACAGCTCAGCTTTCATCTATTAAATGTCATGATCCCAGTGCAGGTTTTTGAGCTGCACACCGGGGGTTAATGTCTGGAGCTCTGTGCAGGTTTTGACCTGCACACTTGGGGTTAATGATTGTGGCCTCTTTCTGGTTCTGGGAGAGCTTCATAAACCTCTGGGTAGCTTCAATCCCTGCCAGTTATACTTTTGCCTTTGGCCTAGTGTGCTGACCCCCGTGTGCCTGTTTGTTGCTATAGCTTGTTTATATGGTTCTGACCTGATTTTGTTTCCCGTTGTGAGTTTGCCTGTTGTTTTTGTACTGCGTTATTATCTGTGTATGACTCATTGCCTGTGACCTGACTACTCTCTGCTCGCCCCTCTTGTACCTTGCAGCTATCTGTGTATGACTCATTGCCTGTGACCTGACTACTCTCTGCTCGCCCCTCTGGTACCTTGCAGCTATCTCTGTGTGTGACTCATTGGCTACGTCCTGACTATTCTCCCTGTCTATGCCCCTTGGTAACTTTGTCTCGCAGTTACTCTGCTAGGAATTGTCTTGCAGCTCCTAGCTCTGTGGAGTTTAGGCAACGCCTCTAGCAGTCACGTGCTTCAGGTCCTGCGGCTCTGCAGTACGCATCTATTCGGTTGCTGCCCGCTCCACAGGTAGCTTTGAGCACGCTTTCGCTTTACTCAGGGCACGCGCACTTGCTCAGTGAGCAAGTTCAGTGCGGTGTCTCTGACATTAAACAGCTCTGGTGAAATGAAAGATGCTTAGTGATTGATTGCAAGGAAAACTGTTGCTCATAGCAACCAATCACAGCTCAGCTTCTTTTAAACAGCGCTGGTGAAATGGAAGATGCGTCGTGATTGGTTGGTGATACGCACATACATGCACACACACATACATTCAATTTTATATATATAGATATGCTCTCCGGCGCGCACACATTACATTTCATGTCGCGCATGCGAGGTGTCAATAGCCCCTTCTCCATATGCGTTTCGGCGAACACACACTGTGCTCCATATTGCGCATGCTCTCTTCTTTGGGTACTGCAGGGACGCCTGCTTTCCTTTCTGATTGCGTCATTTCTGATCCTGCTGACCGGCTTTGGGCGACACACCGGTGCACTATCTGGCATAATGTAGATTGATCAGGTATTTAAGCCTCTCTGGCGGTATTGGCTCTACTTCCCCTGACAAAGCCGTACGGTTACCGTGATACGCGTGGGGCCACTTCCTTGGCTCCCACTCAGGATTGTGCCCCTGTAGGAATGGTGCTATTAGTGTCATTTGGGTAACAATATCTGGCTGCTTTTGAGGACCGTATTGCGTTTACCGGTTCATTTTGGGCTTTTTTGGCTTTGTTACTGTACGGTCCTATTATTTGGCAGCTTGAGGATCATTGTTATATCTGAGGCATTGCATTTTTTGACTAGATTTTGTGGTCTTTCTGTCTTATTGTATATGACCTTGAAAATTTTTGCACAGTAAGGGGCTATTGAGACCCATACCTTATTAGCCGTATTAGTCATTTGTTCTCAGCACTATTGGTCACGCACACTACTATGTGTAACATACTTTAGGCCTATGTATATTTGGGGTAACCAGAGTGGTTAAGCCATGTGGTTTTAATTATATTTTAATCTCACTTGTTTGTCAGTACACGACGCTAATAAAGATTTTGTATTTTCATTATTTTGGTGTAGTGCGCATCCATGTTTGGCATTTCTGTAGTGATGAGAGCCCCCATAATTTACAGGTGCATGTCTCTAGATGCATGAACTGGGCCTAATATACTTATCACTACAATGGCAGTCTGCAATTTTCACTCAGCGACATCCACTGCTGCCTGTTTCTGTAAAACACCCATGGAGTCAAAATCGTCACTAAATCTATAGATAAATTCCCAAAGGGTTTATAATTTCCAAATTGGGGTCACTTTTTGGGGGTTTCCACTGTTTAGGCACATCAAGGACTCTCCAAACGTGACATGGCATCCGCTAATCATTCCAGTAAATTTTACATTCAAAAACTAAAATGGCGCTCCTTCCCTTCCAAGTTCCGCCGTGCACCCAAGCAGTAGCATACCCCCACATATGGGGCATCATTGTACTCAAGAAAAATTGCACAGCAAATTGTATGTAGCAATTTCACCTGTTACCCTTATGAAAATGAAAAAGTTGGAGCTAAAAAAGATTTATTTTGGAAAAATGTGATTTTTTTTTCTTTCCATGGTTTTACATTACAAACTTCTGTGAAGTACCTGGGGGTACAAGTTGCTCAATACACATTTAGATAAAATGTTTCTATACTAGTGCACAAAGCATGGGCAACAAACAAGGAGAATTGGAACAACTAACGCAGGAAAAGAAATATGATATCATTGGAATCGCTGAAACTTGGTGGGACAATACACATGATTGGAATACAAGGCTAGAAGGATACAACTTATTTGCAAGAAATAGACTTGATAAACGAGGAGGCGGTGTCGCATTGTATGTTAGAAACGCGTATATCTGCACAGAGATTGAAGCTTCAGAGACTGGGAGTTCTGTAAAAACTATTTGGGTAAGAATAAAAGGACAGAACAATGGAAAGGACACCATTGTAGGCATTTACTACAGGCCGTGAAAGCTGAAGATATGGATGAACTCTTTATGCATCAAATGGCCAAGTTCTCCAAAAAATATGACATAGTTGTCATGGGAGATTTCAACTATCCAGACATTTGTTGGGAATCTCTCTCAGGCAAAACATGTCAAGGAAATTCTTATCCTCTCTTGCTGACAACCTTATCTTCCAAAAGGTATGGGAGAAAACAAGGGGAACTGTTACCTTGGATCTAATCCTTATAAACAGGGAGGAAATGGTTGAGGAGGTAAAAGTGGCTGGGATCCTAGGAGGTAGCGACCATGCTATTTTAGAATTTTGGATAACTAGAGGAGGAAGACCTGTGAAGACTCGGGCGTCAAGGTTAGATTTCAGAAAGGCAGATTTTAAGGGATTCAGAAAGAGAATTGGAGGGATCCAATGGCTGGATATCCTTAAGGACAAAAATGTCCAGGAAGGATGGGAAATCTTTAAAAATGAAATTCTAAAAGCACAATTGTTAACAATTCCAAAAAGAGGGAAGAATAGGAAGTGTTTAAGGAAACCAGGATGGATGAACACAGAACTTAAGCACATGCTAAAAAGGAAGAAAAAAATGTTTATAAAATGGAAAGAAGGAGGCATATCTAAAGAAGAATATAATGCTGTCTGCAGAACCTGCAGGGCACAAATCAGATTACTAAAGCTGACCATGAATTGAGGCTTGCAAGAGATGTCAAAAGCAATAATAAAGGATTTTGGGGATGTGACAAAAGTAAAAGAAAAGTCAAAGATGCTATAGGATTTTTACAGAATGAAAATGATGAAATGGTAAGACAGGAGGTTGAGAAGGGCAAACTTTTAAATTTCTATTTTGTATCTGTTTTCTCTCAGAAAGGAAATTTAACATCAACTATTCTTCACTGTCCTATTAAGGGAATAGAAGAATCCAGGATATCTATAAACAGAAATATAGCGAGGAAACACTTAAGTAACCTAAATGAATTCAAGTCTCCAGGTCCAGATGACATACACCCCAGAGTACTGAAGGAGATAGCAGAGGACATTTTTGAACCTCTCTCCATAATCTTTGAAAATTCGTGGAGAACAGGAGAAGTCCCAGAAGACTGGAAAAGAGCAAATGTTGTTCCTATTTTCAAAAAGGGGAAGAAGGTGGATCCAGGCAACTATAGGCCGGTGAGTCTGACTTCTATACCAGGAAAGATCTTTGAACAAATTATTAAACAACATGTATGTCAGTACCTGGATAAGAATGAAGTGATTAAACAGAGTCAGCATGGGTTTGTAACTAATAAGTCATGTCAGACTAACTTAATTTCTTTCTATGACACAATCACTGATTGGGTGGATCAGGGAAATGCTGTAGATATAGTATATCTTGACTTCAGCAAAGCATTTGACAAAGTATCTCACACAATCCTTATTGAAGAAATGACTAAGTATAGAATGGACAAGCAACTGTTAGGTGGATTCATAACTGGCTTGGTGATCGGACCCAAAGAGTGGTCATAAATGGCTACATATCCAGTTGGAAGAATGTCTCAATGATTTAGATGAAGGAATTGAGGGTAAACTGATTAAATTTGCTGATGACACAAAGCTAGGAGGGATAGCTAATACTAGAGAAGAGAGAGAGAAGATTCAAAAAGATATAAATAAACTGGAGCAGTGGGCAGCAACTAACAGAATGGTTTTTAACAGGGAAAAAATGCAAAGTACTACATCTGGGCAATAAAAATGAAAAAAGCATATACAGAATGGGAGGAATAGGGCTAAGCAACAGCACATGGGTATACTAATAGATCACAGACTGAATATGAGTCAACAGTGTGATGCAGCAGCAAAAAAGGCAAATGCAATTCTAGGATGTATTAACAGAAGCATACAGTCTAGATCACATGAAGTCATTATTGCCCTCTACTCCTCTTTGGTCAGACCTCATCTGGAATTCTGTGTCCAGTTTTGGGCGCCACATTTTAAAAAAAAGACATCAACAAACTGGAGCAAGTTCAGAAAAGAGCGACCAGAATGGTGACCGGTCTGCAAACCCTGTCTTATGAGGAAAGGTTGCAGGATTTGGGAATGTTTAGCTTGCAAAAGAGAAGACTGAGAGGAGACTTAATAACTATCTACAAATATCTCAAGGGTTGTCACATTGCAGCAGGATCATCTTTATTCTCATTTGCACAAGGAAAGACTAGAAGCAATGGGATGAAACTGAATGGGAGGAGACAGTAAGAGTGATCAATGAGTGGAACAGGCTGCCACGAGAGTTGGTGAGTTCTCCTTCAATATAAGTCTTCAAACAGAGACTGGACAGATATCTGTCTGGGATGATTTAGCGAATCCTGCTTTGAGCAGGGGGTTGGACCAGATGGCCCAGGAGGTCCCTTCCAACTCTACGATTCTATGATTCAATGATATAAGTTCCGTAAGGGGTCTAGTTTCCTAAATGATGTCACTTGTGGGGGTTTTCCACTGTCTAGGCTCATCAGGGGCTCTCCAAATGCGACATGGCAATAGCTAATTATTAGAGATGAGCGACTTTGCCTTTTTTAGGGTCGAGTCGGGTTTCTTGAAACCCGACTTTCTCAAAAGTCGAGTCGAACGAAATCGTCCGACTATCGTGAAAAGTCGAAGGTCTGACTGAAACACGAAACCCAATGCAAGTCAATGGGGAAGCAAAGTCGGCAGGGAGTGGAGGACAGTAAACACACCTACATGCCAGACCGCTTTTTTAAAGTGCGCGAAAACTCTCTCTCTCTTTCCCCAGATGCTGCACGTCATCTCGTTGCCCACAGTGTACGACCTTGCTCAGTAGCTGAAAAAAAGTCACGTGCAAGCATGCTGGGAAATCCGACTTTGGCGCTCGGGTTGGTGACTGCATGGCCGACCTCACGCTATGGTCGGGTTTCACTCGGCAAAACCTGACTTTAGCGAAAGTCGGCGACTTTTGAATTTGACCGACCCATTTCGCTCAACTCTACTAATTATGCCTGCAAATTTTACATTCAAAAAGCGAAAAAGCGCTCCTTCCCTTCAGATGCCTGCCGTGTGCCCAAACAGTAGATTTCCCCCACATATGGGGTATCGGCATGCTCAGGAGAAATTGCACAACAAAATATATGGTCCATTTTCTCCTGTTACCCTTGCAAAAGTAAACAAAAAAAATTAGGTCTAAAGGAAAATTTTTGTGAAAGAAAAGCAAATGTTTTTTTTTCTTACACACTACAAAAATTCCTGTGAAGCACTTGAAGGGTTAATAAACTTCTTAAACGAGGTTTTAAGTGCTTTGAGGGGTGCAGTTTTTATAATGGTATCATTTTGGGTGTTTTTTGTCATATAGGCACATCAAAGTGACTTCAAATGTGAGGTGGTCCCTAAAAAAAAAATGGTTTTGCAAATTTTGCTGTAAAAATGAGAAATCGCTGGTCAACTTTTAACCCTTATAACTTCCTAACAAAAAACATTGTTTCCAAAATTGTGCTGCTGAAAGGTAGACATATGGGAAATGTTATTTATCAACTATTTTGTATGATATGACTGATTTAAGGGCTGTAAGGCAGCGGTAGCACTGTATGTAGTTAAGAGGCAGTGACCCACAAAGTTCAAACATAAAAGTCTCTTTAATGTGTTATTTTCACACAGAAAATGTTCCAATCCACACAAATGCAAACAACTTCAGTGCATATTATCAGTGTTCAATTCACACCAGTTCAGAGCACTACCTAGTACACAGCATCCTTTAGATTGCAGCCACTACACACGCTAGTCCTCCTCTGACTAGTTCCCGTATGTGTCCTGCACCGTTGTATCACAGACTCTACTCACACAGCATTACATGTTGCAGGCACTACACATGCTAGTCCTCCTCTGGCTAGTTCCCGTGGGTGTCTTGCACCGATGAATCACAGTCTCTTTACTCACACAGCTGCACACAGTCCAGGATATCCTCTGCCGTGCACCATATCCACCTGTTTTGCAATTGTTACACACCAGTCCTCTTTCGGGCACAGGACATCCACCTTCGGGCACAGGACTGTCCACATCCGAGACCAGTTACCAGTGGATGACTTGCATCACTGTGTAAGCTGTCGGTGCCAGGCCTATTGGCTCTACTCTGTCTTGTGCTCCGCACACCAAATGCTCTGCACAGCAACAAGCACCAACTCATGCTGGCCCTGACACACCTGAGACTCACTCAGAACTCCTCAGATCTTTTCTGCAGGGTTTTTAACACAGCATCCTTTGGGTTTCAGCCACATTGAAAACCTGGGTCCGGAATGGAACAGACTGCACAAACTACTATCATACTGCAATCTGTTTACTGCAATCTGTTTCATACACAACATCCAGAGCAGGTTTTCCCTACCTCTGTCTTGGACATTAACATGTCCAAGACTAACATTTACTTTTATTATCAGTTTGCATTGCAGTCACAGCTCCGCCCATGAATGCAATGCATTCCCATAGCCTCAACATGCCTTCGTGCATATCCTGGGGGAAACACACAGTGCCCCTAGCTGTAACAGGAGTCACTGCCTCACATATCTCCCTCCCCTGTTCAAACCTGTGGGGTTGAACACTTGACACCCCACATGGGCACGAGACAGGATATGCCCCTGTGACACCCTCACCCGACACTGCGCTAAGAAACCAAAGTAGGGTCTGGAACCATCGATCAGCCCTTTGTGCTTCTCCTCCATACTTCATTATGGGATCACCCACCGCGCCATTTGACATTGCAGACGCTACGCTCACTTTCACTTTTAACCATAGATTTGGGCCGATTTTGAGTGGTCTTGACCTTGTTTATTTTGGGTTCAGTAACCCCACATCTCATCCTGTCACCTAAGTACTCGCCTTTGGGCCTCTTGTACCATTTCCTCCGTACTCTTACCTGTGCCTCAGTGACTATATCACACTGAAACACCGCAGTCTGCCCTTGCGACTCCGAGCATCTATCTTTATTACGTCACACCCGAACCTGAGCCTCCCGACACTGCTGTCTAGCGATTGTTCTATCTATTTTACCGACCCCCCGGCCACATCCGTGGCCGGTGCCAGAGAGTTCCTTGTGCGCACATCCCCAGTCGCCTCCGCGACCACACACGCTCGGTTCTTCCGGCGTTCTTTTTAAACCTGCGGTTTTTACACCAGTTTCTCTGCGTGGGACCTTGGAACTGAGCTGTCCCGAACATACCAGGGGACATTTCCAGCTCTGGGTTCAGTGGAGTCTCCACGTCCTATACTGCCACAACCTCTAGGGGGAGCTTATCGGGGTTACACTCCGTCCCTATGTTGGCGACCCCCGTGGCAGATATCTCAGACTTGACATCTTCGGGTTCTGTGCCCGAAACAACATTTTTATCCTTCCCTGCCAATACCTCTAGGGGGAGGTAGGTACATCAGCATCTTCGGGTTCTATGCCCGGCACAACCTTTACCGTGAGAGGGTTGACCCTGATCTCCCACAGGGACCAAAACAGGGGCAAATCTCTCCGCAACACAGTCCCTTAAGGAAGGGTCTTTACCACTCCCACCACATGTTTAATGTCCCCATTTGGTGTGGAAAAATTAACCTCCACAGTCGGGTACTCCCGGATTTCCCCGTGGATACCCATCACATCCACTTTCCATCCTTTGGGGTTGTCCCCGGCAACAAAGGACCTATGGACCAAAGTCACTTTGCTCTCTGAGTCCAGGAGAGCCTCTGTGCGGCACCCGTTCACAAGTACCTGGCAGAGTTGCTGCACGCTGTCAAGCAGTGCCCGTAATGTGGTACATACTGGCTGGGCATAAATAGCTACAGGGCGAACAAAAAAGCCAAGAAGCCAGCACTGACTATGGTCAGCACGCATGTATTGCCAAGTTTTTTAACACTAAGGTTCTGATACGGCTTTAAAAAAGGCTACTACTTGCGATATAACGCAATTTTATTACAAGGTATAAAATTAAAGGAATAGTTTGATTAGATAGTATGATTGCGTACACATAATGATTAGGTATATATAAAGATTAACTATATACAGTATACTCACATCAATCACCAAGAGGCTTTTAAACATCATCCGTCTGGAATATCAGAGAAGCAACACCAATACAGAGACCCCTGGAAGATTCACAACACTGCACGGGCGTCCCCAATTATGCAGGTATCAACACTGTACATGTGTACAGGTATCCAGTTTTTGCTTCTGTCTAAAGGGCCTGTCACACTAAGCAATATCGCTAGCAATATCGCTATAACTTGTGACGTTATAGCGATATTGCTAGCGATATCGCTATGTCTGATACTTACCTACAACCCGCTCCTTCGCTGGTTATCGCTGATCGCGCGAGAACGTCCTGGACAGTTTCTCGTCGTCAGCTTCCTGCGGCGCTTCCTGCTGTGACGACGAGCGACGCATGGAGCCGGGCGGGAGGACGCAGGATCGCCTCGTCTGACAGGTAAGTAGCGACCCCCGTCCCCAGCGATGTCGCTGGTGAGATCTGCCTGTGTGGCAGCTCACTAGCGACCACTTAGTGATGTACCAGCGATCCTGACCGCGTCATATCGCTGGTCGGGATCGCTGGTACATCGCTAAGTGTGACAGTACCTTAAGTCATGTTAAGCCTTATATAATAAATTACACTAATGTGTAACTTGCTTCACTCAGCCCATCCAGTGGCCGGCCTTCAAGGTTGGATGAAACAGACAACATGGCATCATCAGACAATGGGTTGTAAACCCTAACAATATAAAAGCCACATGGGTTTAGATAAAACCAACACAGACAGAGGTTAAGTAAACCTTAATGTTTTACAATGGCAAACATAGCTGTAACTGTTAATGTTTGATCAGAAATGCAGCTATGTAATATACAGAATTAATTCTATATATTTCAATATGGACTCAAAAAAGCCATTTTTATATTCGCACTACAATCCACCCTTGGCTATTTTGAGCCAAACATTATTTATACAAGGTACAATATAAGTGTACACTGTATACAACAACACAAAGCAATGCATGCACAAAGTATAGCAAAAATTCCTATTGTATATGAAGTTCTGGATCATATTTTCTTCTTGTATGTCTTCATCTTGAATAGATACCCCTATCAGCTTTGTCCATAACTGTAAAGGGGTTGCTACTGCCACCAGACAAGTTTCTTGGTAGCAGTAGTAGTCTTTGTCACACCAAAATGACTAGTGTTCATCAGCTAAGCCAAGTAAATCCATAGATTCTCTTTGGTTTTCCATAAAACTCTATTTTCCATGGTTGGTCTCTCGGATTTTCATCTGAAGATCTCTTGGGTAGTGGCAGAAGTTGAAAGGACCATGACACTGTGGCTGCAATGATACACCATTTCCAGATTCTGATCTAAAGGGAAAAATATATATATATATTATTCTCTGAGATAACACCTGTCAGTTGGGACGTGTTCCCACTTCTGTTGCTCGGGTTTCAAAACTATCAGCACATTATCTGCTTCATGAACAATTACTTTAGCAGGTTCTGGAGGACCTTTGTCCCCCAGATTTTTTTACACCATCATTGATAGGATGTGAGGATCCAAATCCTTTATCAAATCTAAGCTGATGGACAACCCTCTGGTCTGTGCCCATTGGTAAGCAGCTATTTCTCCATATTTCTGGTGTGCCCACTGAGTCAATCTGAGCAGTCCCTCAGTGGCATCAGTCTTTGAACTGGATTCAGGGACTGATATTTTGGAAGGTTCCTCTGCTAATAAGTTGAAGAGTCTTTCCAGTGTACTTGAAGCACAATAAGCATCAACAGTAAACACAGTCACTTTAATTCTTTGTACAATTGGCCAGATATCTTGATACAACTATTTCTCCACACACAGGATTGTTCCATTCAGTAGTAGTAGGCACAAGCACAGGGTCTCCTACTAATTCTGTAACCTTGCACTCATTGAATTGTTTTGGATTTACATAAATAAACTGGCCTCCACCCTCCACTCTTGAATCTACCAAAGCTTTATCATGTTGACTGTTTTTATTGTTCAGATAATCACCAAATCTACATGCGGGCATCTATCCATTTGTGGAGTGTGGCCAGCAAGTCAATAACTCTTATCTTCTTCCCCCCATTGATCCTCCATTTTAGATGATAACATCTTGGAAGGCTCAAATGATAACCTCTTCATATGGGCTTTGAATTCCTGTATCAATGATTTCATTTCAGCATAAAGATCCTCAATCCCCTGTGCTGTGGGCTTTGATGAAGACGGAAAGGGAGTGGGCCCTCTCTCTCCCAGTGTCCTGTCTCGCTCCTGCTGTGGAGATTCAGAATCTTTTACTGTAACCTCTCTATTATGTGAAACATCCGGCTTTTTATTAATTCCTCTCTTTTGATACAGTTTCCACATCTCTCCAGTACCAATCCCATCTATTCTATCCCTGTGGACGCCATCCTTTATTAAGGCCCTAAACATATATTTCCGGGTAATACGGGGTCTAGGATAGATAAGGAGGAGGAGCGCCGAGAGATGGCTGCTCTGGCATGAGGCTCCTGAGTTTTTTAGCTTTTTACCCCGTTTAATTGTTAATTCTCCCTTTGGTTCACTCACCATTGCGTAGCTACAGGATTCGGCAGAGCTGGGAGTAGTGTGGAGACTGCGATCAGCTGGGACCGGTGTCTTTCTGTCCTCGTGGAGCTCCGTGCCTGGATTCAGCTGGGAGTGAAGCTGCTGGCTGCCTGCCAACTTTCCTACAACTTGTACCCATTTCCAGCAAGCAGATGATCCCAGGATAGGAAACCTGGTGGAGTGTGCGGTGCTGGAGTTGTTCTGGAGATCTTGTGGTCCACGTGGAGCTGTAGAGCTACAGGATTCGGCAGAGCTGGGAGTAGTGTGGAGACTGCGACCAGCTGGGACCGGTGTCTTTCTGTCCTCCTGGAGCTCCGTGCCTGGTTTCAGCTGGGAGAGAGTGAAGCTGCTGGCTGCCTGCCAACTTTCCTACAACTTGTACCCATTTCCAGCATGCAGATGATCCCGGGATAGGAAAGCTGGTGGAGTGTGCGGTGCTGGAGATGTTCTGGAGATCTTGTGATCCAGGTGGAGCTGAAGGGGTGAGCTGGGCAGGTTTGGACTGACTGTTGGTGTGTCTCCTGATGTCCCAGTCTTGTTACACCCATGCCCTCCCCCCCAGCAGTGCTGGGAGCACCCTTTATGGAAAGTTGTACATTTAACTCTGCTAAGCTGTGACTGTTCAGTCTTTATAGCTACAAGCTGAGTGTAATCATGGCCACTGCACTCTGTAAACCTACTCTTATGATTTCAAGGGACGATTTATTATTCTGGAATCATCCGCAATTTCTCATGGACTCCCCTTCTTGGAGCATGATTGCTAATTCAACAATTGAGTACATAAAATCCATTACTTCTGTGAAACCTGTGGAGGTGTACTGCAAGAGAGGTAGGAGAGGAGGCATCCTGGCACGCCTTCGGAGGAGAGGGTTCAGAACAGCTCTTCCTTCACTCCACTTGGCTAATGTCCGTTCCTTATCTAACAAAATGGAGGATCTGAGCTTACTTTGTAACATGAGATCTGATATGGCTAATTCAGCTGCTCTTTGTATTACTGAGACCTGGTTGAATGAGACCATCCCTGATTGTAGTCTGGATCTACCTGGTTTTGTTATCTACAGAGCTGACCGTGATTGTGTAGCTTCAGGTAAACAAAGGGGGCGTGGGGTATGTCTCTACATCAACACTAGCTGGTGCTGTGATGTTAACATACTGGGAAAAGGCTGCTCTCCAGATCTAGAGTACCTTGCACTCAATTGTAGACCATTTTACTCTCCAAGAGAGTTTTCATCTATGGTTCTGGTTGCAGTATATACTGTATTCCCCCTCAAGCATCTGTAAAGCTGCTATTGGTGAATTAGCTTGCAAAATATCAGAATGGGAGAAAGGATCTCCAGAAGCATTTGTGATCGTAATGGGGGACTTTAACAAAGGAAAACTCAACCTGGATCTCCCCAAATTTACTCAACATATAAACTGCTTCACAAGAGAGAACAATACGCTTGATCACTGCTATACTGTCTTAAAAGGGGCCTACAGGGCAGTGAGGAGAGCAGCAGTGGGCTTTTCAGATCATTGTCTAATTCATTTAATTCCAGCCTACAGGCAAAGGTTGAAAACATCCAAACCTACAGTTTATACAAAGAAGACATGGTCTGAGGAGGCAAAATTACAACTGCAAGCATGCTTTGAATGCACGGACTGGGAGGTATTCCAGGAAACATGCTCGGGTCTGGATGAATGGGTTGATGCAGTGTCCTCATATATCCATTTTTGTGAAGACACGTTTATTCCATCCAAATCTGTCCACTTTCGGGGAAACAACAAGCCGTGGTTTACAAATAAAGTCAGGTTGATCCGTAAGAGAAAAGAGGAGGCTTATAAAGCAGGCGATATTACTGAATTCAAGAAACTTAGGAACTCGCTATCTAAAGAGATCAAGTTAGCCAAACACGAGTATGCAAAGATTCTGGAGGAAAGGTTCTCATCAAAAGATACTAGATCTTCATGGAGAGGATTAAGAGAGGTCACCAATTATAAAAGCCACCCCACTATAGTGAACCCCAGCAGAAGTCTGGCAGCAGAGTTAAATGAATTCTACTGCAGATTTGAGGCAAGCTCTACACACAGTGGCTATTCATCTCTAAGCTCCTCAGTCTGTTCATATAAAGATCATTCATTGTGCAACACCCAAGTAGTGATCTCCGAGGCAGAGGTGATACGCATCCTGAAGGGACTTAAGGTCAAAAAGGCACCTGGCCCTGATGGTGTATCTCCAATGTGTCTGAAAGTATGTGCTACCCAGCTTGCCCCTATACTGACAAATATATACAATGTGTCACTGAAAGAGTGCGTTGTACCTCAGTGTTGGAAAAATTCCACAATTATCCCTGTCCCCAAGAAAGTGGGATCCTCTGAGTTGAACGACTATAGACCAGTAGCACTCACATCTGTAGCTATGAAAGTCTTCGAAAGAATTATGATGTCCCACCTGATAAAATTCACGCAGAAGCTATGGGACCCGCTTCAGTTTGCCTATAAGGAGAATCGTTCGGCAAACGACACTGTCAATCTGGCACTGAAGTACATTTTGGATCATACAGATGAACTGCACTCATATGTCCGGATTCTTTTCATGGACTTTAGCTCAGCGTTCAATACCATTGATCCGAATTTACTTCATAAGAAAATGGTAGCTCTTGGAGTCCCTCTCAACTTATGCTTGTGGATTTATAACTTCCTGACAGCCAGGATACAGAGTGTAAAAGTTGGACCATTCACTTCGGACACCTTGGTCACAAACATTGGGGCACCTCAGGGGTGTGTTTTGTCCCCGTTACTGTTTTCTCTCTATACGAATGATTGCATCTCTTCAGCAGACTCAGTAAAAATCTTGAAATTTGCCGATGATATGACACTGATTGGTCTCATCAGGGGAAATGCTGAAGACTTGTATCGGAGTGAGGTGGAAAGAATATGTGACTGGTGTAAAGCCAATAATCTTGTACTCAACACTAAAAAAACTGCTGAGATGGTTGTGGATTTTAGGAAAGATCAACATGAGATACTTCCAATCTACATCCATGACGAAGTGGTTCTTAGGGTCACAGAGACCAAATTCCTTGGTGTTATCATCTCTCATGATCTTAAATGGGGGAAAAACGTGGATGCTGTTATAAGAAAAGCACAACAGAGGATGTTCTTCCTGCGTCAGCTGAAAAGATATGGTTTGTCTAAGAATCTGCTGATCTTATTCTTTAATGCTGTCATCAGATCTGTGATTTGTTCCTCTCTGATAGTCTGGTATGGGGGAGCCACTGCGCATGACAAACTCCGCTTACAAAGGACTTTCAGAACAGCAGAGAGAATTATAGGTTCCCCCCTGCCTAAAATCCAGGATCTTTATGATAAGAGTATTCGATCCCACGCATTGAAAATTTCATCCGATCCCTCTCAACCGGGACACTCCTCATTCCAACTACTCCCTTCAGGACGTCGCTTCAGAGTCCCCAAATGCAGTACCAACCGCCATATGAACAGCTTCTATCCACTCTCTGTTCAACAATTAAATCGCCATGTGTAGACTATATACTGTATCTGTCTTGTTAGATGTTACTTGTTGTATCTGTTGTTATATATTATGTTGCCTCTTTGCCACAAAGAATTCCTTGTATATATGTAATATGTACTTGGCGATAATAAATTTGATTGATTGTAATGACTTTTGTCACTGTAATGCTCCTCTTCAGAGGCAACATTACCTTTTTGTTTGGGACCCCAATCTCCCAGATCCCTTAACTCTCGAATTGCCTCCAATGTATTAGCGATTGTTTTCCCAGTCTGATTTACCATAAACGTCATCATGCCATGTTTATAAGCTGGAGGGGCATTTCTAATGATACGATTTCTAACAGATACACTTACACAAACTTGCATATAATCATCATAGGTGTTTGCTTAAATTGCATTTTTCATTAACTCCTCCTTCAACCTCTGAGCACAATCTTTTAACGTAAAACATGGTTTTTCATTGGGCGGCCAGTCCGCCTCAGATGGGTATTTATGCCGCAATGCCATAGCCACAACATCAAGCATACTACACACCACATGTGGTTGCTGGATTATCAAGGTACGGAATGCCTCCTTCACTACAGGCTCATGACTGAGTTGGACAAATTTTGGGCCATCCACAGCGTCTACCTGTACTTCATGAGTCCCCATCTCCCATAATCTGACTGCCCAAGCTACCAGGGATTCATTTGACTTTTGAGAAAAACGATCATGAAGATCATTAAGCTCCTGCTGACTGTAATCCTCTATCGCATTCTCATTCCTTTTACCTGTCGCTGTATCTACAATCCGTCTCCGATATATAGGATGAACTTTCACTGGGATAAGAGGAGGAGCAATTTCCCTCTTTCCATGGAAATGTTCATCCTCAGACTCGGGATCGGTGATGTTTTCGGAGTCAGTTGAATTCCAGTTCCAGTTCAATTGAGTTCAATTCAGTTGAGTCAGTTGAATTGGGTTCCACTCTATCCCTGCTTTGACTATGGCCAAAGCTACTTTCTTTTTATTCTCCTTGCCTTTCCTCCTTCTGTTCTTATACTCTGCTACACGTACGGCAGCATTTTCTGCAACATTTTGATAACCATCACATTTATCCATTAATATCTTATTCTGACATTGTGCTATAACCAATGCATTCTGGGCTTCACACAACTGTTTTTCCAATTCCTGTACTTTTGTTAACATACATATTCTTTCCTTATGCTGTTTTCTATATGCAGACAACAATATCCATCTGCGCCTACCAACAGCGCCCAACTCTTTACCTTTCTCAACCTTGACTTTCTTCAAGCATGCAGCCACATCAGCAGGTTCAGCGTCCTTCAAACATTTATCCCATGCTTCAACCAAACCAGCACTGTGCGACCACTTGGTTGCCAAAATATGATAGGGAGCCTGTTCCCAGCCTGGAATCTCAATAGATTCACACACAGACACCTTTTTCTTAAAGACAGGCATGTTCTATGCAATATCCCACTATCACACAGAGTCCGGTTAAATAAAAAACTTTTGAGCCTTCTGCCTATCCTGCCGACTACGCCAATTATGTATAGCCAAGTTTTTTAACACTAAGGTTCAGATACGGCTTTAAAGAAGGCTACTGCTTGCGATATAACACAATTTTATTACAAGGTATAAAATTAAAGGAATAGTTTGATTAGATAGTATGATTGCGTACACATAATGATTAGGTATATATAAAGATTAACTATATACAGTATACTCACATCAATCACCAAGAGGCTTTTAAACATCATCCATCTGGAATATCAGAGAAGCAACACCAAGACAGAGACTCCTGGAAGATTTACAACACTGCATGGGCGTCCCCAATTATGCAGGTATCAACACTGTACATGTGTATAGGTATCCAGTTTTTGCTTCTGTCTAAGTCATGTTTCTCTGGCCTTATATAATAAATTACACTAATGTGTAACTTGCTTCACTCAACCCATCCAGTGGCCGGCCTTCAAGGTTGGATGAAACAGACAACATGGCATCATCAGACAATGGGTTATAAACCCAGCAATATAAAAGCCACATGGGTTTAGATAAAACCAACACAGACAGAGGTTAAGTAAACCTTAATGTTTTACAATGACAAACATAGCTGTAACTGTTAGGATACTATCACACTTAGCAATATCGCTAGCAATATCGCTATAACTTGTGACGTTATAGCGATATTGCTAGCGATATCGCTGTGTGTGATACTTACCTACGACCCGCTCCCCCGCTGGTTATCGCTGATCGCGCAAGAACGTCCAGGACTGTTTCTCATCGTCAGCTTCCTGCGTCGCTTCCTGTGGAAAGACGAGCGACGTGTGGACCCGGGCAAGAGAACGTCAGGATCGCTTAGTGTGACAGGTAAGTAGTGACCCCTGACTGTTACGATGTCGCTGGTGAGATCTGCCTGTGTGGCAGCTCACTAGCGACCACTTAGCGATGCACCAGCGATCCTGACCGCGTCATATCGCTAGTCGGGATCGCTGGTGCATCGCTAAGTGTGACAGTACCTTTAATGTTTGATCAGAAATGCAGCTATGTAATATACAGAATTCATTCTATATATTTCAATATGGACTCAAAATAGCCATTTTTATATTCGCACATGGGTTTAGAAAAAACCAACACAGACAGAGGTTAAGTAAACCTTAATGTTTTACAATGACAAACAGCTGTAACTGTTAATGTTTGATCAGAAATGCAGCTATGGAATATACAGAGTTCATTCTATATATTTCAATATGGACTCAAAATAGCCATTTTTATATTCGCACTACAACGCAATGCATAAAGTGCACATGCAATTATTAGTTTCTAACTGAAATTTAAAATGTGACATTTAGCAAACAATTGATCAATTCTTTGAGCCACCGTGCCACGTCAAGGCATTCTCATATGGGGCAGTCCTACTCTATGTTTTTTATATTCGCTATGCCATTACAGCCTCCTAAATATATTAAAAGCAAGACTGTATAAAATGCAAACATACCCGAAGCATTTCGGAATCACTCCCGTAGCGTCAGAAGCTCAAGCGCAGATAAAGGCTGACCAGGTCCGGACATGGATATCACAGAACTGACATCCACACTGCCAAACTAGCAACCATAGATGAAGGGTGAAACAGGCCCGTGCCTCACACAAGTTAGGACATTGCTAGATTGTGCCGGCCATGCCTCAGACCACATGTGATGGTATTCCTAAATTATGCCTGCCATGCCTCAGACAAAGAGACACAGAAAGCAGAGCAGAAAGTTGGTCATTGTATTTTAAGTCACTACTTGTGGGGGGCCATTACTGTATACACAGGAGATGTGGTGGATACATACTTCATGTAAAGATCTGTGTGGCCATGTACTGTACAGTGATGTGAAAAAGTTTTTGCCCCTCCTCCTGATTTTTTATTCTTTTGCATGTTTGTCATACTTACCATATTTTTCGGACTATAAGACACATTTTTTCCCCCAAACAATTGTGAGGAAATTGGGGGTGCGTCTTATAGTGCGAACGCAGGCTTACCGGGGGGGTTGTGGCAGTAGTGTGTTGTGGCAGTTGCAGAGGTGCGGCGATGCTGAGACACGGTGGGCAGTATGACATGCACCTGAGCAGGGTCCCTTCCTCAGGTGAGGGTAAGCCACGGCCCGGTGTCCACGGAGAGCAGAGCCGGGTGAATCACGGTTTTCTCGGTGGAGTGCGCAGATTGAGTTCTCTGCTTCCTGGGTCTTCATGAAAATGGCCACAGGATGCCACGCATGCGCAGATTGAGACTGCGGTGGCCATTTTCCTGAAGCTGAGTTCACAGATTGATGAGATCTCGGCTTCACTAGGCTTCAGGAAAATGGCCGCCTCGATCTCCATCTGCTCACGTGCTGCCTCCCGTGGCCATTTTCCTGAAGCACTGGGAAGCAGAGTACTCAATCTGTGCACGTGCGGCCTCAGGAAGATGGCTGCCGCCACTGAGAAACCCGTGATTAACCCGGCTCTGCTGCTCGCCTTGGACACCTGGCCGCGGCATCACCTCACCTGAGGAAGGGACCCTGCTCTGGTGCACGCCATACCGCCCACCCGAATCAGCATCACAGCACCTCTGTCGCTGCCACACCACTGCCCCAACCCCCCTTTGACACCAAGCCGTGGCATTGCCCACCTTAGCAGGAAAGGACCCTGCTAAGGTGCACTACCCACAGCCCACACCGAACATCAGCACCGCCGACACCAAACCGGACTTATCCTGAGGAAGGGACCATGCCTCCTGTGACCCTGTTGTATCACCGCCAGCCATCAGGTAAGATACCTTAAATTCACACAATAAGATGGACCCCCATCTTATAAAAATCTTTTTTTCTGCTATTTTCACCCCAAAATTTGGGGTGCGTCTTATGGTCTGGTGTGTCTTATAGTCCAAAAAATATGGTAACTGTTTCAGAGTAACAAGCAAATTAAAATATTTGACAAAGATAACACAAGTAAACACAAAATTAAATTTTTAAATGAAGGTCTTTATTATTAATGAGAAAAAAATACAGGGCCCTATGTGAAAGTGATTGCCCCCTACTTTATGATTTAACTGGTTTGTCACATCTTTGAAAAGAGGAGTTCAGTTTCCCTAGCCACACCCAGGCCTGATGACTGCCACCCCTGTTTTCAGTCAAAAAAATCACTTAAATAGGACTTGCCTGACAAAGTAAAGTAGACAAAAAGATTCTCAAAAGGTAGACATCATGCTGCGATCCAAATAAATTCATGAACAAATAAATGAGAAACAAGGTATTTGATTTCTATCAGTCTGGAAAGGGTTATAAATCCATTTCTAAAGCTTTGGGACTCCAGCGAACCACAGTGAGATCCATTATCCATAAATGGAGAAAACATGGAACAGCGGTGAACCTTCCCAAGAGTGGTCTGATCATGGACCCCTTAACGTCCATTGAGGGTCAGAGTCCTTCATGGCCGGGTGTCAGTTCCTGCACAAGGACAAACTGTGTCCGTCATCCATTTAAACTATCACTGCGTGTAAACACGCAGTGGTAGTTAAGTGCCGACAGCTGTCTGTGACAGCTGAGAGGCACAGCAATGGGTGAAGGGACCCATGCTGTTGGTCCCAGCACCCAGAACGCTGAGATTAGTCAATTAATCAGACTGACCGATAACAGAATGATTATGCAGGAGATGCTGAAATATCAGCACCTCCCACCCGATCAGTGCAGGAGCTCAGCACTGCCAGTGTCTGAGCTTCTGCACTAACAGCCAGGAGTCCACTCTGTACAAGTCCCCTCTGAAATGTAAAGTGCTGCAGAATATGTTGGCGCTATAGAAATAAAATTTATTATATAGGAGAGGTGTCCGCCCCTGGCTGATAAACCACTAATTGCTGCAATCAAGTGCGATCGCAGCATTCAAGAGTCAGGCAGAGGGACGGGAGCTCCCTGTCATGCTCGTCATGTCTGTCATGTCCGCCATGTCTGTTTTGCTCCATGTTCCCTAGAGCAGTGTGCACACTTACCTCATGTCTGTTGAGCTGCAGGATGCCTGCGTTTCTGCTCTGCCTTCTGTGATCACCTCATCATGTCTAGAATCCCTGATCATGTGTCCTTCCTATGTTCCAGCATAGGCTGGTTCTGCAATCATTTCTGCATGTCTGAAACCCTGATCATGTGACCTTTCCTAGGATCCTGCACTGTCTGGCTCTGTAATCGTCTCTGCAGGTCTGAAGCCCTGATCATGTGACTGCGCTCTGTGATACTAGAGGACCTGAACTGGAAGCTCTTCCCTGGTCTTGACCCAGAAGTGGAGGTGCTGTGCCCTATATCAGACCACCCCTTCCTATGCTCAGGGCCTGAGTATTGTGTTGCTTCTCTGCATGGCTGCCTGGTCTGTGGGGTTGCTCCCTCTATTCTGTGCCCTTGCACTCTGCTCTGTAGTGCGTCTCTGCACACGCTCCATGCTCGTATTCCGTCTCGTGTCTCGTGCCTTGTCTAGTGTTTGTCCTTCGTGTTATGTTTTGTCTTTGTCCTGCTTTGCCTTGTAGTCCTTGTTTGCTCTGATTCTGTTCCGTGTTTCTTTCCATGTTTCCTGTCTCGCTTTGCTTTGTGGCTTCAGGTACCCCTCTTTAGACTCTGTCCCTGTCCCTGACGTGTCTCCCTACACGTGCAGGCCTCGTCTCTGTACCCTGTCCCTGGCGTGCCTCTCTGCACGTGCAGGCCTCCATTCTGTACCCTGTCTAGTCCCAAGGTTCTCCCTTGGCCCGGCTCTGGGCTTCGGCCTACGCTCTGCTGCTAGACTCTGTCCCTGTCCCTGACGTGTCTGTCTACACGTGCAGGCCTCGTCTCTGTACCCTATCCCTGGCGTGCCTCTCTGCACGTGCAGGCCTCCGTTCTGTACCCTGTCTAGTCCCAAGGTTCTCCCTTGGCCCGGCTCTGGGCTTCGGCCTACGCTCCGCTGCTAGACTCTGTCCTTGTCCCTGACGTGTCTGTCTACACATCCAGGCCTCCGTTCTGTGCCCTGTCCCTGGCGTGCCCCTCGGTACGCGTAGGCCTCACCTTGTACTTTGCCCCTGGCATGTCCTTTGCATGCGCAGGGTCCTGTCTACTACTCTATGCCTTGCCTCTGATGTTTCGTGCGCTCTTGCACTTTTCGTACTAGGGTTTGCCGTGCTCTCTGCACGCGTCTCTGTCCTGTATCTTTGCCTAGCCCTGCCTTGTGACTCCGTGCCTCCGTGCACGTGCCTGGTTGCCTGTGCCTGTCTGTTGTGCCTCAACCGTGCCGCCTCTAGCCGTGCTCGCCTGTGTGCCTCAGCCGTGCCCCCGTCCAGTGCTATAGTGGTTACCGGCTGCGTGGCCGCAGCGGTGCCGCCTCTAGTCATGCCCGCTTGCTTATGCCATCGTCGGTACCACCTGTCGGTGCCCCCAGCTGTGGTCTCCGTGCTCCCTTGCATGCACGCTGGTTCTCTCACTGTAACTTTTCGTGCTACTCATGCACAAAATCTTTTGCTCTCTTTGCTCTGCTCTGAACCCTAGTTTGCCTGCCAGATTCCGTAACCTGCCGACCGCTGCCAGAGGTCCGGACCTAGATGACTGCGGACTGATGTCCGGAGCTGATGTCTGTAGCCTGATTCCTGGACCCTGTCGGTCGATGCCAGCACCCCGGATTCCGATGCCATTGAACCCGTCCCTGGCGTGCCCTCGCACGCGCAGGTCTCAGTCCTTGTACCTGTCCCTGGCATGCCCCTTGGCATGCGCAGGCCTCCGTCCTGTGAACCCGCATCATGTCGTTAACCCTGTCTTGTTTCCTTGCATGGAACCCTGGCTGACTTTCGGATGTCCGGATCCTGATGATTGCCTACAGTTTCAGAACCTGATGTCCTGGTTGATCTTTGCTTGCTGTCCGGAGTCTGATGTCATCGTGCCTCCGCCTACCATCTGCACGTACCATGCTTGGACTTTGGCGTGCTCTTGCACGCACCTTGCTATGTTGTCCCTGTTCTGGTTATATTTGTACCTGATGTTATCCCTGAAGCCTTCCTTAAATGAAGTTTCCTTGAACGAATGCCTTGTCTCGTCTTGTCTTGCTCCCTGAGCCGGCCGTCTGGTCCAGCAGCCGTGGTGGCTCACCCGCTTGGTCTTGCCCCTGACACTCCCTGTATACGGGGTGGTTCCTCACTAGGTCAGCTTGCCCTAGGTGGGTGGGTGCCACGGCCCAGAGGGTCCACTCTTTCAAAGAAGAACGACTCAGCGTAAGCTGACGCTCATCACACTCCCTCTGCCTTCAGATCGGGATCCCTGCGACATCATCGTGGGGCCCAATCTTTGCCATGGCGACCCAGGGTTGTCATAACGACCCCCGGGTCATCAAGCTACAGAAAGTCTCTGAGACCATGCTCACAGCATGCTGTCAGACGCTTTCAGTATAGGTATAATGCACTGCAATGCTAGTGCATTGCTATGCATTATACCTTCAAAGTGAAAAAAGTGAACATCCCATAAAGGGACTAGGTAAAGAAGAAAACATTTTTAAAAAAAATATGTAAAAATAATAATAATAATAATAATAATAATAATAATAATAAAAATCCACTAATAAATACACATTTTATTGTAAAAAAAATTAAGTAAGCAAAAAAGTAAACGTTTGGTATCGCCACGTCCATAAAAAATCTGATCTATATAAGTGTAACACTAATTAACCCCTTCAGTCAATGCCGTAAAAAAAGTAGCAAATTATGCTTTATTATCATACCGTTTGGAAAAAGTGGAATAAAACACGATCAAAAAGATGAATGTAAATAAAAACAGTATCACTGATAACGCCATTTTGTCCTGCAAAAAAAACAAGCCGCCATATAGCTCCATAAGAGGAAAAATAAAAAGTTATAGCTCTCAGAATAAAGCAATGCTAAAATAATGTTTTTTTCTATAATAGTTTTTATTATGTAAAAGAGCCAAAGCATAAAAAAATATAAATGTGGCATCACTGTAATCGTAGTGACCCGTAGAATAAAACTGCCTTATCAATTTTACCACATGCAGAACGGAGAGAAAAAAAAATTCCTGAATTTCTGGTCTTTGTTCATTCTGCCTCCACATAAATCGTAATAGAAAGCGATAAAAAAAAGTTGTGCCCGAAAATAGTACCAATAAAAACGTCAGCTCGTCCCGCAAAAAACAAGCACTCACATGACTCTGTCGGCCGAAATATGGAGAAATTACAGCTCTCAAAATATGGAAATGCAAAAACTTCCTCTTGCAAAAAAACATCTTTTAGTGTGTGACAGAAGCTAAACATAAAAAAAGATATAAATCTGATATCGCCATAATTGCACCAATTCGAAGAATAAAGTCACCTAATCACTTATACTACACGAGGAACAGCGTAAAAAATAAAACTAATTCTTCACCTGCTGTGGATTTGTTCATTCTGCCTCCCAAAGATCGCAGTAAGGCTCGACACACATTTATCCTGCGCTCTATGCTGGGTGTTTGCATCGGGGATTCCATGTAAATCTCTGAAATACGTGATTCAGACAGACCCACCGGCGGAAAATTCCCTATAATGAGACAAATGGAGGCACTGTAAACGCCATAGGACTGTGATCCGGCGGTATCCATCTTTTTCGGCATGCATAAAAACGTAGTTCACCATAGTTTTGTGCACCTCTGAAAAGGACAATGCTGAACAGAAGCCTGACGGAGTCCAGAGTAACTCCACTGCCTCATTATAGTGAATGGATTCCTCAGGGGTTTCATCTGTGATGTAGCTTTGAGATTTTGATGGAAACCCCCAAAGTATGTGCTCAGCGTAGAACGCCAGATAAATGTGATCACACACGTTATGAAAAATGTTCCCAATAAAAGCTTCAACTCAATCCACAAAAAAAGTCCCCACTCAGGTCTGTCATCTGTTAACTGAAATATAGGGGGCTTCTACGTTACTGGTAGTACAAAGACTCTGGAAAAGCCAAAAGAAATTCAGCAATTTCTGCGCTTCAAAATCCAAGTGCCCCCCTCCCTTCTGAGCCCCAGTATGCATAAACCTCCTTTAGCATTCACATTTGGCAGGATTACAATTTCCAAAATAGGGACACTTGGGGGGATTCTGCTTTCTAGCACTTAGTGGGCTCTGTATATGGAGTTCGCAAACTATTCGAAAATCTACACATCAGGAGGCAAATAGCGCTCCATCCCTACCGAGACTCTCCCTATGGCTAAGCAGTATTGTACAGCCACACATGATGTATTTCTATATTCAGCAGAAACTGTGGGGACACATTCTGGTGCCAATTTTACCCACTTCTTGTGTGAAAATGTTAAATCTGGGGCTAAAACAAAAAATTTTGTGGTATAAATGAAATTATTTTTTCTTCACTGCCGAATGGTATACAATTCTTTGACACACCCTTGGTATCAATATTATCATTACACCCCTAAATTAATTAATTGAGAGGTGTAGTTTTTAAAATGGGGTCTCTTATGGGGAGTTTTACTGTTCTGGCACCTTTGGAGCTCTCCGAGTGGGTCATTGCACCATCAAACCATGATAGTAAAGTCTGCACTATAATATGGCGCTCCTTCCCTTTTGAGATTTGCACTGTACCTCAAAAGTAGGACAAATTGCACAACAATTTTTGGGGTCCATTTTCTTCTGTTACATTTGTTAAAATAAAAAATTTGGTGCTAAATGATGATTTTTGAGGAAAAAATGTGATTTTTAATTTTCAAGGTGCTCACCATGCATCTAAATACATTCCTTGAGGGGTCTAGTTTCCAAAATGGTGCCACTTGTGGGGGTTTCCACTGTTTAGGCACATCAGGGGCTCTCCAAATGCAACATGGCGTCCTACATCAATTCCAGCCAATTTTGCATTGAAAAAGTCAAACGGCGCTCCTTTCCTTCCGAGCTCTGCATTGCGCCCAAATAGTGGTTTATCCCGACATATGGGGTATCAGCAAACTCATGACAAATCGCACAACTTTTGGGGTCCAATTTCTCCTGTTACCCTTGGGAAAATAAAAAAATTGGGGGCAAAATTATCATTTTTGTGAAAAAAATATGATTTTTTATTTCCACGGTTCTACGTTATAAACTTCTGTGAAGCACTTGGGGGTTCAAAGTGCTCACCACACATCTAGATAAGTTCCTTGGGGGGGTCTAGTTTCCAAAATGGGGTCCCTTATGGGGGGTTGCTACGGTTTAGGTACATCAGGGACTTTCCAAATGCAACATGGTGTTCAATCTCAATTCCAGCCAATTTTTGCTGAAAAAGTCAAACGGTGCTCCTTCCCTTCCGAGCTCTGCCATGTGCCCAAACGGTGGTTTACCCCCACAAATGGGGTATCAGCATACTCAGGACATATTGGACAACAACTTTTGTCATTTAGACGATGTGCACGGACACTTTTTATACCACACCTTGGCCTTCCTCAAAGCATTGTACATTTGGAGGAGTTGATCGGAGAGATCAATGCCCCCCCATGTTTTTATTGCACCCCAGTACACAGTCAGGTTTTCGGACCTGTGTAGAGGTACCCCATCACCTTATATGGTGGTCAAGAGAAGGACATCCATCTTGTCCTTGTACTTGACCACCAGAAGGTGGTCGCTACATTGAGCTCTGCTCTTGCCTTTTCTGAGCATCTGCCCAAGTAGCATCTTCGGGAGGACTCTATGATTTTTTAGACAGTACCACAGGCTGTGGTACCTCGCGCAGAGAGCGACTTATAGAGTGGGACACTGGTATAAAAGTTATCAGTGTAGAGGTGATAACCTTTATCCAGCAGTGGGTGCACCAAATCCCACACAATTTTCTCAGTCACTCCCAGGACAGGAGGACACTCAGGGGGTTCAATCCTGGTGTCCTCTCCTTCGTACACTCTAAACCTGTGAGTGTACCCTGAGGTACTCTCTCACAGTTTGTAGAGTTTGATTCCGCACCTGGCCCTGAAGGGTTAATAAACTTTTTAAATGTAGTTTTGAGCACCTTGAGGGGTGCAGGTTTTAGAATGGTGTCACTTTTGGGTATTTTCTGTCATATAAGCCCCCAAAGTGACTTCAAATGTGAGGTGGTGCCTAAAAAAATGGTTTTGTAAATTTTGTTGAAAAAATTAAAAATTACTAGTCAAATTTTAACCCTTATAACTTCCTAACAAAAAAAATATGTTTCAAAAATTGTGCTGATGTAAAGTAGACATGTGGGAAATATATTATCTATTTTCTGTGACGTAATGCTCTGATTTAGAAGCATAAAAATTAAAAGCTTGAAAATTGTGAAATTTTCAAAAGGTTTGTCAAATTAAATTTTTTTCACAAAAAACACAAGAAATTTTGAAGAAATGTTATCAATATCATAAAGTACAATATGTCACAAATAAATAATCTCAGAATCAGTGGGATAGGTTGAAGAGTTCCAGAGTTACAACCACATAAAGTGACAGTGGTCAGATTTCAAAATTAGGGCCTGGTCATTAACCTACAAAGTGGCTTGGTCCTTACGGGAATGTTTCCACGGTCAGTAAACGCTGCGGATTGGACTCTGCATACAGCTGCAGCATCTAATCCACAGCAGCAAGATGTTACAGCATAATGGAGATTTTATTAAATCCCGTCTCCACTATGCGTGCAGGGATGCCCCCCCCCGTCTTTCCAGACCACAGCATGTCAATATATCTTGCGGAGATGCTTCGTATCTGCAAGATAAAGTCAACCATACAATGCATAGGGACACAAAGGTTCTGCATGGTTCAATGAACACATGCGGAATCAACGCGAATACAAAAGTCGGCAGTGCTTTGGACAGAGCGGACATGTGCTGCATCCAAAATGCTGTCAATACTGACCGTGGAAACAAACCCTAAGGTGTTAACCCCTTAATGACTACCAATACATCTTTTAACTGACCTCAGATATAAGAGAATAGCATCCCCATACAGGTGACAATCCAGCAGCTGTCGGCTGTACACTATAGCTGATAACTTGCTGTATCACAAACGATCAGTGTTAACACCGTCCATATCTGTTTAACCCCTTAGTTGCTGCTGTCAAAAGTGATTACATCAAATAAATGGTTAATAGATTGTGGGGGCTTGCACTTTAATCTAACTGACACACCGAGATCATGATTGTGTGGTCCTGATGTTTGCCATAGCAGTTCATGGTCAAATAGCGGCCTTAGAGTCTACCGACTATAGCGGTCAGTTCAGAAGTTAGCGACATTTAGGTGGTAAGCAAACACTTTTTCATTCCTGCTATACCACTTTGCATTAATTCCTGAAAATCACCTCAAGGGTTAATAAACTATCTGACAGCAGTTTTCAATGTGTCAGGGGTGCCGTTTTTAAAATGGTATCATATTTGGGGTTTCCCAATATATAGCACCCCTAAAGTCACTTCAAACATTGATAGGTCCCTCAAAAAAATAAATTTTGTAAATTTCCTTGAAAAAATGAAAAATTACTGCTACATTTTTAAACCTCCTAAAAGGCTAACAAAATAAATTAGCGTTTTAAAAATGGTGCTGATATAAGGCAGACATGTGGGAAATGTTATTTATTAATGTTTTTGTGTGGAATGACTATCTGGATTAAAGGGATAATCATTCAAAGTTTGAAAATTGCAATTTTTTTTTTACATTTTTGTCATATTCTGATATTTTTTATAAATGAACACAAAACATATCAACCTAAATTTAACATTATCATAAATTATAATGTGCCACAAAAAAACAATCTCAAAATCAATGGGATTTGTTGAAGCATTCCAGTGTTATCACCATATAAACTGACAATGGTCAGAATTTAAAAAATTGGCCCCGACACTAAGGGGTTAAAGTGAAAAAATGCTGGGGGGAAGAAGAGATTAAAGAAATTTGCATTTTTTTCAGCTATATTTATTTTTTATTTTGTATGAAACAAAAATGTAATATTTTTTCAACTGTACAATATAGGAACATTGAGATAAATTGTACATAGCAATGTATCTATGTGTACCTATATCATCTGCTTCTGAACTCAAAACCTGCAATACAGCTCACTATAAACAAATGTTGCAGTCTTTTTTCAGTGTGGGTTGTAGATCACTGATAGAGCTGTTAAATGTGGGCATTATTTTTTCTTGATTTTAATAAGCTTTGAATAAAGTTTTTAGTTTATTTCTATTTTTAAATGGTGATGCACTTTTTTTTCTCTATATATACTCCATTCCGATGTTATCACTGATATATACCTGACCGGAACACCAATCACAACAACCTGACAAAAGCCAAAATCAGGAAAATGGTAGACGAAGGCCAGGAGAGGTACGTAAGTGACAGGAAGAACGACATCATCAGCTCACAGAAACTGACCATGTACCAGAGCCTACAGAGAGACTACAGACTGGCCCAATATCTGGAGAAACTCCCAGACCCCAGAGACCGCAAGATCCTGAGCCGATATAGACTCAGTGCCCACAGTCTGGCCATCGAATCCGGCCAACACAGGCAGAGCTACAAGCCCAGGGAGGAAAGACTGTGCCAACACTGAGACCAGGAGGCCCTGGAGGACGAAACCCACTTCCTGCTACACTGCTCCAAATACTCAGCAGTGAGGGGCACTCACTTCAGGAGAGTTTCACATCTATTCCCGGATTTCATCACCATGAAGGAGGAAGAGAAAACATATATCCTGCTGGGGGAAGAAGAGAGAGCAGTGTAGATAGCAGCGCGGTATGTGAGCGATTGTCATAGACTTCGAGAAAGCGAACTATGATATGCCATGGACTTCTATGGCCCCCACCCTGGATCTGCCCCCATCCCCCCATCCACCTTCCCTATGCCATGGACTTCTATAGCCCCATCCTGGATCTGCCCCCATTCACCTTTGATACAACCCCTACCCAACATCGCTACAGTCCCTATCCCCATTCCCTTTAGTACACTTGCTTTGGCAAAACTAATGTGTATTTAGTCCTGCCAATAAAGCTTCTTTGAATTTTAATTTGAATTTATATACCTACCAGGAGCACATACATTCTGATATTATCACTAATATCTACCTGACAGGGGCCCATACAATCTGATATCATTACTAATATATACCTGACAGGAGGCCAAACATTCTGATATCATCACTAATATAAACCTGACAGGAGGCCATATATTCTGATATCATTACTAATATATACCTGACAGGTGGCCATACATTCTGATATCATCACTAATAAATATCTGACAGGGGCCCATACATTCTGACATCATCACTAATATATACCTGGCAGGGGCCCACACATTCTGATATCATCACTAATATATACCTGACAGGAGGCCATACATTCTGATATCATCACTAATATATACCTGACAGGGGCCCATACATTCTGACATCATCACTAATATATACCTGGCAGGGGCCCACACACTCTGATATCATCACTAATATATACCTGGCAGGAGCCCATAAATTCTGATATCATTACTAATATATACCTGACAGGAGCCCATACATTATGATATCATCACTAATATATACCTGACTGGGGCCCATACATTATGATATCATCACTAATATATACCTGACTGGGGCCCATACATTATGATATCATCAATAATATGTACTTGGCAGGAGCCCATTCATTCTAATATCATTACTAATATATACCTGACAGGTGGCCATACATTCTGATATCATCACTAATATATACCTGACAGGGGCCCATACATTCTGACATCATCAATAATATATACCTGGCAGGGGCCCACACATTCTGATATCATCACTAATATATACCAGGCAGGAGCCCATAAATTCTGATATCATTACTAATATATACCTGACAGGAGCCCATACATTCTGATATCATCACTAATATATACCTGACTGGAGCCCATACATTATGATATCATCACTAATATATACCTGACTGGGGCCCATACATTATGATATCATCACTAATATATACCTGACAGGGGCACATAGAGTCTGTATCTACAATCTCTTATATACCTGGCAGGAGCCCATACTGTTATGATGAGTCACCGAAGGAGGAAAAAACAAAATACTAGCTAAGTCCAGAAAAACCAGAGAGGTTGGCAGCTATCGGATTGCAGACCCCTGAACCTATCCACAACAACTAGCAGTAGCTGTGGGGGGTTCCTACGGTGCCCTAGACCCCTCGATCACAGCCAGAGAACTACATAGCCTAAAGACAGAAAGGGGAAAAACTAAACTGCCCCAGAGCAGACCCCAAAGCAATAGGCAGCCCCCAACATATAATGACGGTGAAGCAAGATGAAAACACTAACACAGATAGAAAGATAGGTTGAGCAAATGATGGGGCCCAAGTTAACTAAATAGGACAGGATAGGAAAGCTGCTGTCTGCCATCCGCAAAAACCCTATCCAAAATGAGCCAACCGACTGATAGGAAAAACAGGCCTTGAAGTCGCTAGGCTTCAAAAGACTATATCAGCACTCAGGTATATTCTGAAGACAGAGCGAAAAATCAACAGATCAGAGACAAAAATGGAATTCAGCTCACCCCCAGCCGGGGATGGCAGAACTCCCAAAAAACAAGGCGAAACAAAAACAAAACTGAAGAGTACAAAGCAGAGCAGAAAAACTTAGCTTTGAGATGCAGGAATCAGACTGGTCTCCAAGAATCCAGCAGGATCACCAGCAAGGCAGAAGGGCGTCGGCTGCCTTATACCCAGTCCTCAATTCCAGCCACCCAGTCATCATCTAGCTGCCCAGGTGTTTGGTAATCAGCCTCACTACCTTCCTTCACCACAGGAGGGAGTTCATCAGACCTCAATGGTGAAGGGAAAAATGAACTCACAACAGTACCTCCCCCTTGAGGAGGGGTCACCGAACCCTCATCCATGCCACCAGGGCGATCCGGGTGAGCCCGATGAAAGGCATGAACCAATCTTTCGGCATGAATATCAGAGGCAGAGACCCAGGAATTATCCTCCTGACCATAACCCTTCCACTTAACCAAATATTGGAGTCTCTGTCTAGCCAGACGGGAATACAGTATCTTCTCTACCTCATATTCCATGTTACCTTCAACCAATATAGGGTCAGGAGGTGCCACCACAGGAACTACTGGTTCAACAAACCTCTTCAACAAGGACTTATGAAACACATTATAAATTTTAAATGTGACAGGAAGAGCCAACCGAAAAGAGACAGGATTAATAATCTCCAAAATCTTGTAAGGTACAATAAATCTAGGCTTAAACTTAGGAGAAGCCACCTTCATAGCAATATTTTTTGATGACAACCAAACCACATCACCCACCTTAAACAGGGGACCAACGGTCCTACGCCGGTTTGAAAACAGCTGGGCCTTTTCCTGGGAGAGAGACAACTTATCCACTACTTGGTCCCAGATCTGGTGCATTCTCTCCACCGCAGTGTCAACACCTGGGCTGGCAGAAGGCTCCACCTGCCCTGAAGAAAATCGAGGGTAAAACCCAAAGTTACAAAAAAAAGGTGACATCAAAGTGACAGAACTAGCTCTATTATTTAAAGCAATTTCGGCCAAGGGCAAAAATGAAACCCAATCATCCTGATCGGCAGAAATAAAACATCTCAAATACGACTCCAAAGTCTGGTTTGTTCTCTCCATCTGCCCATTGGTCTGAGGGTGAAATGCAGAAGAGAAGGACAACTGAATTCCCAGCTTGGAACAGAAAGGCCTCCAAAATCTAGACACAAACTGAACTCCTCTGTCAGATACAATGTTCTCAGGAATCCCGTGCAAGCGAACCACCTGTTGCAAAAAAAAGGGCACCAACTCAGAGGAAGATGGCAACTTAGGGAGTGGTACAAGATGGACCATCTTAGAGAATCTATCACAAATCACCCAAATAACAGTCATTCTCTGAGAGACAGGAATATCAGAGATAAAATCCATTGAAATATGGGTCCATGGCCTCCTGGGCACCGGCAAAGGCATCAACAAGCCACTAGAGCGAGAACAAGGTTTCGACCGGGAGCAAGTCCCACAGGACTGCACAAAATTCCTGACATCATGAGACAAGGCGGGCCACCAAAAAGACCGACTCACCAGATCTCTAGTACCAAAAATACCTGGATGACCAGCCAATGCAGAGCAATGAACTTCAGACATCACTCTCTTCCTCCACTGGTCAGGAACATACAACTTTCCACTGGGACAACGCTCAGGTTTGTCCTCCTGAAACTCTTCCAGAGCACGTCTCAAATCGGGCGAGATGGCAGAAAGAACTACCCCCTCGCCTAAGATGGTAGCAGGCTTAGTCACAACAGGAGAATCAGCAAGGAAACTCCTAGAGAGGGCGTCTGCCTTGACATTCTTAGTGCCCGGAAGAAAAGAGACCACAAAATCAAAACGTGTGAAAAACAAGGCCCACCTAGCCTGTCTAGGATTCAAGCGTTGGCCAACTACAGGTAAATCAAATTCTTGTGGTCAGTAAGGACCACGGCTTGGTGTTTGGCTCCCTCCAACCAATGTCTCCACTCCTCAAATGCCCATTTCATGGCCAACAGTTCCCGATTCCCCACATCATAGTTACGTTCGGATGGGGAGAACTTTCGGGAAAAGAAAGCACAAGGATTCATTTTAGATGTCACAGGATCTTTTTGGGACAACACCGCTCCTGCACCAATCTCAGAAGCGTCCACCTCCACCAGAAACGGGAGTGAGACATCAGGTTACCGCAAAACCGGAGCAGAAGTGAATCTTCGCTTCAGCTCCTGAAAGGAAGAAACAGCCACCGGAGACCAATTCAGCACATCAGCACCCTTCCTAGTCAAATCCGTCAGTGGCTTGGCAATACCAGAAAAATTAGCTATAAATTTCCGATAAAAATTAGCAAAACCCAAAAACTTCTGGAGGGCCTTCAAAGAAGTGGGCTCAACCCAATCATAAATGGCCTGTACCTTGGCCGGGTCCATTTCAATAGTTGACGGAGACAAAATAAATCCCAAAAATGAAATCCTCTGTACCCCAAAAAGGCATTTCGATCCCTTGACATACAGGGAATTCTCCCTCAAAATCCGGAACACAGTCCGAACATGTTCCACATGAGAGTCCCAATTCTTGGAGAAGATCAAAATATCATCCAGATAGATAATCAAAAATTTATCCACAAAGTCTCGGAATATATCGTTCATGAAGCACTGGAAGACAGAAGGGGCATTAGTGAGCCCAAAAGGCATCACCAGGTACTCAAAATGTCCCTCCGGAGTATTAAACGCCGTCTTCCATTCATCCCCATGCTTAATGCGAATAAGATTATACGCCCCCCTGAGGTCAAGCTTGGTAAGCCAGCAAGCACCTTTAACTCTGGAGAATAGATCAGAAATCAGGGGTAACGGATACTGATATTTAACAGTAATTTTGTTGAGGGCACGATAGTCAATACAAGGCCTTAATGAACCATCCTTTTTAGCCACGAAAAAAAAAACAGCACCTAAGGGTGAAGAGGATGGTCTAATATGACCCTTCTCCAATGACTCCTTAATATAGGATCGCATAGCCTCGTGCTCGGGTACAGATAAATTGAAAAGCCGACCCTTGGGGAATTTACACCCCGGGTTCAGCTCAATTGCACAGTCATAACTCCTATGAGGAGGCAAAGACGCAGACTCATTCTCACTAAATACATCATGAAAGTCAGCCAAATAGTCAGGAACATCATGCAACTGGGGAGAGGTGGAGAAAACAGGAGCATCACTAAGGGCACACCGACAACCCCAACTCACCACAGACAAAGATTTCCTATCCAGAACTGGATTATGGATTTGCAACCAGGGAAACCCCAGAACAATGGTATCATGCAAATTATGCAACACCAAAAATCTGCAATTTTCTTGATGGTCTGGGGCGACCCGCATTACCACCTGGGTCCAAAACTGAGGTTTATTCTTCGCCAAAGGAGTAGCATCAATACCCCTCAAAGGGATAGGCGTCCGCAGAGGTGTCATAGGAAATCCACAACGTTTAGCAAAGTCCAAGTCCATCAGGTTCAGAGCTGCTCCGAATCCACAAAAGCCTTGGCGGAAAATGTGGACAGGGAGCAGATCAGAGTAATTGCCAGAAGAAACTTAGGTTGAACACCACCCACAGAAAACGTGTGTGCACAACGTTACTCTCGTTTAGGGCAGACAGAAATAATATGCGAGGCATCTCCACAAAAAAAACACCGCTTATTACGCCTTCTGAACTCCTGACGTTGCGCCGTAGACAAAACTCTATCACATTGCATAGGTTCAGACATTTGTTCAACAGGTGGCAACATCTCTCGTGTAGTTTTGCATTCACGTAAACGCCGATCCACCTGAATGGCTAATGACATAGAATCGTCAAGACCAGAGGGAACAGGAAATCCCACCATAGTATCTTTTACAGTTTCTGACAAACCCTTCCGAAAGAGGGCTACCAAGGCACCATCATTCCAGGTAGTAAGGACCGCCCACTTTCGGAATTTTTGACAATACAACTCTGCCGAATCCCGACCCTGGCTTAATGCCAACAGGGTCTTTTCAGCCTGATCAATAGCATTAGGTTCATCATACAACAACCCCAAGGCTTGAAAAAATGCGTTCACATTATTCAGAATAGGATCATCAGGTTTCAAAGAAAACGCCCAATCCTGGGGATCACCGCGCAGCAAAGAGATGACAATCTTAACCTGCTGCGCGGAGTTCCCCGACGAGTTAGGCTTCAAGGCAAAAAATAATTTACAATTATTATTGAAATTCAAGAATTTAGACCGATCCCCAAAAGCACATCAGGAGTAGGAATCTTTGGTTCAGCAGCATGTGAATGAGCAAGATAGGCGGAAATTCCCCGCACTTCAGCAGCGAGCTGCTCCACATGATCAGACAATTGCTTCTTCTCCATTGAGAAAAAAATTCCCCCTACACGGCCTCAGAGATATAGAGGAAAAAATATGCACAAAAAAAAAAAATTCTGACACACTTTTTTTTTTTCCTTTTTTTTTTACAATTCTCTCCTGCTATTGAGTACCCTAGGATCTGCGGTATGGCTGGTGATTCTGTTATGATGAGTCACCGAAGGAGGAAAAAACAAAATACTAGCTAAGTCCAGAAAAACCAGAGAGGTTGGCAGCTATCGGATTGCAGACCCCTGAACCTATCCACAACAACTAGCAGTAGCTGTGGGGGGTTCCTACGGTGCCCTAGACCCCTCGATCACAGCCGGAGAACTACATAGCCTAAAGACAGAAAGGGGAAAAACTAAACTGCCCCAGAGCAGACCCCAAAGCAATAGGCAGCCCCCAACATATAATGACGGTGAAGCAAGATGAAAACACTAACACAGATAGAAAGATAGGTTGAGCAAATGATGGGGCCCAAGCTAACTAAATAGGAAGGATAGGAAAGCTGATGTCTGCCATCCGCAAAAACCCTATCCAAAATGAGCCAACCGACTGATAGGAAAAACAGGCCCTGAAGTCGCTAGGCTTCAAAAGACTATATCAGCACTCAGGTATATTCTGAAGACAGAGCAAAAGATCAACAGATCAGAGACAAAAATGGAATTCAGCTCACCCCCGGCCGGGGATGGCAGAACTCCCAAAAAACAAGGCAAAACAAAAACAAAACTGAAGAGTACAAAGCAGAGCAGAAAAACTTAGCTTTGAGATGCAGGAATCAGACTGGTCTCCAAGAATCCAGCAGGATCACCAGCAAGGCAGAAGGGCGTCGGCTGCCTTATATCCAGTCCTCAATTCCAGCCACCCAGTCATCATCTAGCTGCCCAGGTGTTTGGTAATCAGCCTCACTACCTTCCTTCACCAGAGGAGGGAGTTCATCAGACCTCTATGGTGAAGGAAAAATGAACTCACAACACCATACATTCTGATATCATTACTAATATACTGTATACCTGACAGAAGCCAATACAGTCTGATATCATTACTAATATATACCTGACAGGGGCCTATGCAGTCTTATATTATCACTAATATATACCTGGCAGGAGCCCATACAATCTAATATCATCACAAATATATACCTGACAGGGGCCCATGGATTCTGATATCATCACTAATATATACCTTGCAGGGGCTCGCACAGTCTGATATCATCAATAATACATACCTGACAGGAGCCCATACATTAAAATATCATCACTAATACATACCTGACAGGAGCCCATACATTCTTATATTATCACTAATATATACCTGGCAGGAGCCCATGTATTCTAATATAATCACTAATATATACTTGTCAGGGGCACATACATTTTGATGTCATCACTAATATATACCTGACAGGGGCCCATGGATTCTGATATCATCACTAGTATATACCTTGCAGGGGCACATACATTATGATATCATCAATAATACATACCTGACAGGAACCCATATATTCTAATATCATTACTAATGTATACCTGACAAGGGCCCATACATTCTGATACCATCACTAATATGTACCTGACTGGGGCCCATACTGTCATGATCCCAGTGCAGGTTTTTGAGCTGCATGTCAGGGGTTAATGTCTGGAGCTTAGTGCAGGTTTTGACCTGCACACCTGGGGTTAATGATTGTGGCCTCTTTTTGGTTCTGGGAGAGCTTCTTAAACCCCTGGGAAGCTCCAATCGCTGTCAGTTATACTTTTGCCTTTGGCCGAGTGTGCTGACCCTCGTGTGCCTGTTCGTTGTTATAGCTTGTTTATATGGTGCTGACCCGGTTCTGTTCCCCGTTGTGAGTTTGCCTGTTGATTCTGTACTTCACTACCCTCTCTGTGTATGATTCGTTGCTTGTGATCTTATTACTCTCTGCTCGCCCCTCTTGTACCTTGCAGCTATCTCTGTGTATGACTCATTGGCTACGTCCTGACTATCCTCCCTGTCTACGCCCCTTGGTAACTTTTTCTCGCAGTTACCCTGCTAGGAGTTCTCTTGCAGCTCCTAGCTCTCTGGAGTTAAGGCCACACCCCCAGCAGTCACGTGCTTCAAGTCCTGCTGTTCTGAAGTACGTATCTACTCGGCTGCTCTTTGAGCACAGTTCGCTTTACTCAGGACACGCACACTGGCTCAGTGAGCAAGATCAGTGCGGTGTTCCTGACACATACATTCTTATATTATCACTAATATATAACTGGCAGGAGCCCATATATTCTAATATAATCACTAATATATACTTGACAGGGGCACATACATTTTGATGTCATCACTAATATATACCTGACAGGGGCCCATGGATTCTGATATCATCACTAATATATACCTTGCAGGGGCCCATACATTATGATATCATCAATAACACATACCTGACAGGAGCCCACAAATTATGATGTCATTACTAATATATATCTTGCAGGGGCCAATACATTCTGATATCACCACTAATACATACCTGGCAGGAGCCCATACACTCTGATATCATCACTAAAATACACCTGACAGGGGCCCATACATTCTGATATTATTACTAATATATTCCTGGCAGGAGCCCATACATTCTAATATCATCACTAATATATACCTGACAGAGGCCTACAGGAGCCCATACATTCTAATATCATCACTAATATATACCTGACAGGGGCCTATACATTCTAATGTCATCACTAATATATACCTGGCAGGGGCCCATACACTGATATCATCACCAATACATACCAGGCAGGAGCCCATACATTCTGATATCATTACTAATATATACCTGACAGGGGCCCATACAGTCTGATATGATCACTAATACATACCTCACAGTAGCCAATACAGTCTGATATCATCACTAATACATACCTCACAGCAGCTAGTACAGTCTGATATGATCACTAATACATACCTCAAAGTAGCCAATTCAGTCTGAAATCATCACTAATATATACCTGGCAGGAGCCCATACATTCTGATATCATCACTAATATCTACCTGACAGGGGCCCATGCATTCTGATGTAATCACTAATATATACCTTGCAGGGGCCAATTCATTCTAATATCATCACTAATAAATACACGACAGGGGCCCATACATTCTGATATCATCACTAATATATACCTGACAGGGGCCAATGCATTCTGCTATCATCACTAATGTATACCTGACAGGGGCCAATACATTCTGATATCATCACTAATACATCACGGGGCAGCACGGTGGCTCAGTGGTTAGCACTGCAGCCTTGCAGCGCTGGGGTCCTGGGTTCGAATCCCACCAAGGACAACATCTGCAAGGAGTTTGTATGTTCTCCCCGTGTTTGCGTGGGTTTCCTCCGGGTACTCCGGTTTCCTCCCAAACTCCAAAGACATACTGATAGGGAATTTAGATTGTGAGCCCCATTGGGGACAGTGAAAATGTGTGAAAACTGTAAAGCGCTGCGGAATATGTTGGCGCTATATAAAAATAAAGATTATTATTATTAATACATACCTCACAGTAGCCAATACAGTCTGATATCATCACTAACATATACCTGACGGGGCCCATATATTCTGAAATTATCACTAATATATACCTGGCAGGAGCCCATACATTCTGATATCATCAATAATACATACCTGACAGGAGTCCATACATTCTGATATCATCAATAATATATACCTGACAGGGGCCCACACAGTCTGATACGATCACTAATACACACCTCACAGTAGCCAAAACAGTCTGATATCATCACTAATATATACCTAGCAGGAGCCCATACATTCTGATGTCATCACTAATATACACCTGACAGGGGCCCATACATTCTGATATTATCACTAATATATTCCTGGCAGGAGCCCATAAATTCTAATAACATCACTAATATATACCTGACAGGGGCCTATACATTCTGATGTCATCACTAATATATACCTGGCAGGGGCCCACTCATTCTAATATCATCACTAATATATACCTGACAGGGGCCTATACATTCTCATGTCATGACTAATATATACCTGGCAGGGACCCATACATTCTGATATCATCACTAATATATACCTGACAGGAGCCCATACATTCTGATATTATCAATAATATATACCTAGCAGGGGCCCATGCTTTCTGATATCATCACAAATATATACCTGACAGGAGCCCATAAATTCTGAAATCATCACTAATACATATGTACCTGACAGGAGCCAATACAGTCTGATATCATCACTAATATATACCTGGCAGGGGCCCATACATTCTGATATCATCACTAATATATACCTGAGAGGGGCCCATACATTCTGATATCATCACTAATATATACCACACAGGGGCCCATACATTCTCATGTCATCACTAATATATACCTTGCAGGGGCCCACACATTCTGATATCATCACTTTTACATACCTGGCAGGAGCCGATACATTCTAATATCTTTACCAATATATACCTGACAGGAGACCATACATTCTGATATCATCACTTATACCTTACATAATTATTAAACAACATGTATGTCAGTACCTGGATAAGAATGAAGTGATTAAACAGAGTCAGCATGGGTTTGTAACTAATAAGTCATGTCAGACTAACTTAATTTCCTTCTATGACAGAATCACTGATTGGGTGGATCAGGGAAATGCTGTAGATATAGTATATCTTGACTTCAGCAAAGCATTTGACAAAGTATCTCACACAATCCTTATTGAAAAAATGACTAAGTATGGAATGGACAAGGCAACTGTTAGGTGGATTCATAACTGGCTTAGTAATCGGACCCAAAGAGTGGTCGTAAATGGCTGCACATTCAGTTGGAAGAATGTCTCAAGTGGGGTACCGCAGGGCTCTGTCCTGGGCCCTGTATTGTTCAACATCTTAATCAATTATTTAGTTGAAGGAATTGAGGGTAAACTGATTAAATTTGCTGATGACACAAAGCTAGGAGGGATAGCTAATACTAGAGAAGAGAGAGGATTCAAAAATATATAAATAAACTGGAGCAGTGGGCAGCAACTAACAGAATGGTTTTTAACAGGGAAAAATGCAAAGCAGTACATCTGGGCAATAAAAATGAAAAAAACATACAGAATGGGAGGAATAGGGCAAAGCAAAAGCACATGTGAAAAAGACTTGGGTATACTAATAGATCACAGACTGAATATAAGTCAACAGTGTGATGCAACAGCAAAAAAGGCAACTGCAATTCTAGGATGTATTAACAGACGCATACAGTCTAGATCACTTGAAGTCATTATTGCCCTCTACTCCTCTTTGGTAAGACCTCATCTGGAATACTGTGTCCAGTTTTGGGCGCCACAATTTAAAAAAGACATCAACAAACTGGAGTAAGTTCAGAAAAGAGCGACCAGAATGGTGACCGGTCTGCAAACCCTGTCTTATGTGGAAAGGTTGCAGGATTTGGGAATGTTTAGCTTGCAAAAGAGAAGACTGAGAGGAGACTTAATAACTGTCTACAAATATCTCAAGGGCTGTCACATTGCAGAAGGATCATCTTTATTCTCATTTGCACAAGGAAAGACTAGAAGCAATGGGATGAAACTGAATGGGAGGAGACACAGATTAGATATTAGAAAACATTTTTTGACAGAGTGATCAATTAGTAGAACAGGCTGCCACGAGAGGTGGCGAGTTCTCCTTCAATAGAAGTCTTCAAACAGAGACTGAACAGATATCTGTCTGCAATGATTTAGTGAATCCTGCTTTGAGCAGGGGGTTGGACCAGATGGCCCAGGAGGTCCCTTCCAACTCTACGATTCTATGATACCTGACAGGGACCCATACATTCTGATATCATCAATAATATATACCTGACAGGGGCCTATACATTCTGATGTCATGACTAATATATACCTGGCAGGGTGTCATGATACCAGTGCTGGTGGACTTGCACTTCTGGGGTTAATGTTTTGATCTCAGTGCAGACTCTTACCTGCACACCTGGGACTTATTATGGTGGCCTCTCATTGATTCTGGGAAAGCTTCTTATAGCCTCAGGAAGCTCCCATCCCCATCAGTTATACTTTCGCCCTTGGCCTAGTGTGGTGACCCCTGAGTGTGTTTGTGCTGTGTTCTGGTTGCTTGATACTCTGTGTACGACTCGGTCTGTTCTCTGGATATTGCTTGTTGGATTCTGCTTGGTACCTTCTATGTCTGTTTGGTTTTGACCCCTGCTTGGCCCCGACTATCTGTTCTGTCTCATCCCTGGTACTTTACTGCTATCTCTGTGTATGACCTCCGCTTTGCCTGACTTTGAGTATTTCTGGTTAGGCTATGTGCACACGTTGCGGTTTTTGCTGCAGTTCCACTGTGGTTTTGGCCCTGCAGAACTGCAGCAGTTCCGCAGACATGGTACAGGACCATGTAACCCTATGGGTTTTCAAAACCGCAGTGCTCACACTGCGTTTTTTTCCGCGCGGTTTTGCTGCAGTTTATAAACCGCAGCATGTCAATTGTTTCTGCGGATTCTGCTGCGGTTTCACACCTTTAACATATTAGAGGTGTGAAACCGCAGGCCAAACTGCAGGAAAACCGCAGGTCACTTTACCTGCGGTTTTACCTGCGGTTCCGCGGGGAAAAGCCTGAAGGTGATTCCGCAGTGTGTGCACATAGCCTAAGTGTCCTGCCAACTCTTGAAGCAGGACGCTAAGCCCCGCCCCTTGCAGTAACATGACCGTAGGTCCTTCACTGCTTGCTAAACTTCAGCATCCCCAGGTCCTGTTTGTACTTTCTGGCTGTACCTGACCCCGGGCCCCCCTAAAGTGCGGGTGAGTCCCTGCTCAGCGGAGGCTGCACGCTGGCGCTGACAGGACCCTGACATTATAACTGACCATTAAGTTTTTGGGTTTTTTTTGTGCAGAGAGTTATGGATCCCATACAGTCTCTGGCTGACCAGATGAAAAATCTGAGTCAGATGTTTCAGGGTTTATCCTCCCTGGAGCAGCAAGCTCTGGCTCATTCTCAGCAGCAGGTTTCTGAAACAGTGCGAGGGGCTTTATCTGCTGGGTCTCCGGGAGCTGGGGCGAGGGATGTTGTTCTGGTGTCCCCGGAACCACCTATTAAACTGCCTGACTTCTTTTCTGGGAACAAAAAGGAGTTCAGGATCTTCATGGAGGGTTGCAAACTTTTTTTTAGTTTGAGAACTTGTTCCTCTGGGGATGAAAACCAGAAGGTAGGGGTCATTATGTCCTTATTAAGAGGGTCCCCACAACCTTGGGCTTTCTCCCTTCCTCCCAGTGCCCCTGAGAGAGTGTCTGTGAATGCATTCTTTGAGGTACTCGGGCACATTTATGATGAGCCTGACCGAGTGCGATTGGCAGAGGACATGGTGATGAGCGTCTGTCAGGGGAAACACTCGGCTGAGTGGTTTTGTACTGAATTCCGCCACTGGGCTGCAGAGATCTCTTGGGGCAACGCTGCGTTTCGAGGTCTCTTTCGCAGAGGCTTGTCCGAACGGCTGCAGGATGCCTTACATCCCCCACCTAACTCTCTCAAGGACGCCATGACCCAGGCCGTCTGGATGGACCGCAGGCTACGGGCCAGGGGGGTGATGCAGGTGGAGACTCCATTGTTCTCCAGTGGAAAAGAGACTGCCCCTGAGCTCATGGATGTAGGCGCCCTCTCCCTGAAGGATATGGAGAGGAAATGCCGAAAGGACAAGCAGTTATGCTTTTACTGCGGTAAAACAGGACATTGGAAAAGGGAGTGTCCTGTTTGCCCATCTTTGACCCGGTCGGCGGGAATCGACTAGGTCTGGGTAGTCAGCGGGGAGACTACTCAGACCTTCAGGTACCCTTTTCCTCGTTTTCTAAGGTTTTACTTCATGTGGAACTGTTTGTGGAGGTAGTTCTTTTCCCTCTACAGCCTTCGTGGACTGCGGATCATCGATTAATCTCATTGACTCCCAATTGGTCACACGCTGCAAGATAGGGACAGTTAGGCTCAATGTTCCGATCAAGGTGGTGGCCATTGACTCCTCTCCCCTCACTAAGGAGGGAATTCTCTTTATGTCTGACTTGTTTTCGCTCAGAGTGGGCGATACTCATGTGGAAAACCTAAGTTGTTTGGTTCTGGACAATCTACCTGCATTGTTGGTGTTGGGCATGCCCTGGTTACAATGCCATAACCCAGTTATTAACTGGAAAACGGGGGAGATTGTTCAATGGGGGTTTAATGATTTTAAGTTGTGTGATAAATCTGCACTGCTGGTTGAACCTGTTAAATCTGTGTCTGTATCATCTGTTGAGCTGGAAGGTATTCCGGAAAGCCTGAAGGACTTCGAAGATGTATTCTCTGAAAGCAAGGTCGAGACGTTACCGCCACATAGACCCTTTGACTGCGCTATTGAGCTTGTCCCGGGGGCTAAATTACCTAAAGCCTGTCTGTTTAATTTATCCGGCCCTGAGCACTTGGCTATGAAGGACTACATTGCTGAAAGTCTGCGCAAGGGACACGTATGTCCTTCAGTCTCACCTGTGGCGGCAGGTTTCTTTTTTGTAAAGAAAAAAGATGGCGGGTTACGTCCCTGTCTCGATTTTCGGGAGCTTAATCAGATTACTGTACGGAATATGTACCCCCTTCCATTGATTCCCGATTTGTGTAACCAACTATCAGGGGCAAAATGGTTCTCTAAACTGGATCTTCGGGGGGCATATAATTTGATAAGAGTCCGAGAGGGGGATGAATGGAAAACTGCTTTCCTCACATCCGAGGGACTGTTTGAAAATTTAGTCATGCCGTTTGGTCTTACCAATGCCCCCGCCATATTTCAGAATTTCATCAACGTGGTATTCTCGGATCTCATTGGTCATTTTGTTGTTATCTACTTAGATGATATTTTGATATACTCCTCCAACAGGCATTCTCATCTGGAACTTGTACGAACTGTTCTCCAAAGACTGAGAGAAAATCATCTGTTTGTCAGATTGGAGAAATGTATATTTTGTGCTCAAGAATTGTCTTTTTTGGGATTAATTGTAGCCTGTGAGGGTTTTCGCATGGACCCCAAAAAGGTGCAAGCCATTGCGGATTGGGTGCAACCCCGATATCTTAAGGGTCTTCAGCACTTCTTGGGGTTCGCCAATTATTACCGCAAATTTATCCGGGGGTTTTTGCAGGTGGTCAAACCACTCATGGATCTAACATGCAAAGGTGCGGATGTGAGAAATTGGTCCTCGCTCGCAAAAGAGGCCTTTGCGTCTCTGAAAAAATGTTTTATTTCTGCTCCTGTGTTGGTACAGCCAGATCCGTCCAAACCATTTGTGGTGGAGGTGGATGCCTCCGAGGTGGGGGTGGGGGCAGTGTTGTCCCAAGGGCCTGCCACTCTTACCAACCTCAGGCCATGTGCTTTCTTTTCCAGGAAGTTCTCTGCTGCTGAAACAAAATTATGATGTAGGCAATAGAGAGCTTCTACCGGTCAAGTTGGCGTTTGAGGAGTGGAGGCACTTTTTGGAGGGGGCCAGTCACCCGGTTACTGTGATCACTGATCACAAAAATTTGTCATACATTGAGTCTGTTAAAAGACTAACGCCCAGACAGGCCCGTTGGTCGCTTTTTTTTTCTCGTTTCCAGTTTACTATTACTTTCCATCCAGGGTCAAAGAATGTCAAGGGTGATGCCTTATCTCGCAGTTTTCATCCTGTGTCTGCCCCTGAGCCACCGTCCTCCATTCTGCACCCTGGGGTGGTGTTAGCAGGGATCTCGTCTGAATTGGAACTGGAAATTGAGGGGGCCCAGTCGCTGGCTCCTGCAGCCAAGCCAGGGGGCAAGTTGTTTGTCCCAGAGCAACTTCGCCTTAAACTCTTGCAGGAGTTCCATGAATCCAAGCTGTGTGCTCACCCTGGTATATCAGCCACGCGACTGGCGGTGGCTAGGATCTTCTGGTGGCCTACCCTTGGTTCTGATATAAATTCATTTCTGGTTGTGGGGTCTGCGCTCGTTCTAAATGCTCTCATAGCCGGCCGGCGGGGGAGCTGATGCCCTTGGCAGTTCCCGAAAGACCATGGACCCACCTGTCCATGGATTTTATTACCAATCTTCCCTCTTCCAGGGGTAATATGGTGGTATGGGTAGTGGTGGACAGATTTTCAAAGCAGGCTCATTTTGTACCCCTGTCCGCATTACCTTCTGCAGAGACCTTATCCAGGTTGTTTGTGCACCATGTGGTCCGCTTGCATGGGGTACCCATGAATGTGGTGTCTGATCGTGGTGTGCAGTTTGTGGCTAAGTTTTGGCGTGCTTTCTGCAAAAAATTAGGGATATCTCTGTCCTTTTCGTCTGCATACCATCCTGAAAGTAATGGTCAGACGGAACGCACTAATCAGTCTCTGGAACAGATCCTCAGATGTCTGACTTCTGCTAGACAGAATGACTGGTGCGATGCACTGCCGTTGGCTGAATTTGCCTTCAAAAGTCGGGTGAGTCAATCCACTGGTATGTCCCCTTTCTTGATCAACTATGGGTTCATTCCTTATTTTGGTGAGTTTTCTCGTCTAGATTCGGGGTGTACCAGGGCTGAGGACTCTGTTCTGTGGTTAAAAGATACATGGGCAGAAGTCCAGCGGCGTATATCTAGGTCTCAAGGCAGGTATAAGTTTTTCGCGGACAGGAAACGAACACGTGGTCCCATGTTTCAGGTTGGAGAGAAAGTTTGGCTCTCCACGTGAAACATTAAGTTAAAGATTCCGTCAGCCAAGTTGGACCCCAAATTCATTGGCCCGTACAAGATTGTGGAAAAAATCAACCCAGTGGCGTATAGGCTGTGCCTTCCACCCTCTTTCAAGATCCCTAACGTCTTCCATAGATCTCTACTGAAGCCTTTTGAAGCAGTCCGGGGAGAATCCGAGTCCGCTGCTCCTCCGGTTTCGGTTGAGGGACATGTGGAATATGAGATTGGTCACATCGTAGATTCCAGGTTGGTACGGCGGTCAGTACAGTACCTGACAGGAACACCACACTGAACTTGCTCACTGAGCCAGTGCGCGTGTCCTGCGTAAAGCGAACTGTGCTCAAAGATACCTGTGGAGCGGGCAGCAGCCGAGTAGGTGCGTACTTCAGAACAGCAGGATCTGAAGCACGTGACTGCTGGGGGCGTGGCCTAAACTCCAGAGAGCTAGGAGCTGCAAGAGAACTCCTAGCAGGGTAACTGCGAGACAAAGTTACCAAGGGGCATAGACAGGGAGGATAGTCAGGACATAGCTAATGAGTCATACACAGAGATAGCTGCAAGGCACAAGAGGGGCGAGCAGAGAGTAGTCGGATCACAGGCAATGAGTCATACACAGAGAGGACAGCACAGTACAGAATCAACAGGCAAACTCACAACGGGGAACAGAACCGGGTCAGAACCATATAAACAAGTTATAACAACGAACAGGCACACAGAGGTCACCACACTCAGCCAAAGGTAAAAGTATAACTGACAGGGATTGGAGCTTCCCAGGGGTTTAAGAAGCTCTCCCAGAACCAAAGAGAGGCCACAATAATTAACCCCAGGTATGCAGGCAAAAATCTGCACTGAGCTCCAGACATTAACCCCTGTCGTGCAGCTCAAAGACCAGCACTGGGATCATGACAGTACCCCCCTCTCAACGGGGGGCCTCTGGACCCCCAGGCTTTCCCGGGTACGTGGCATGGAATGCCCGAACCAGGCGATCTGCATGTACAGAGCGAGCAGGGACTCATGAGTGCTCCTCTGGTCCAAATCCCTTCCAGTGGACTAGGTACTGCAAAGAGCTGCGCACCCGCCGAGAGTCCACAATATGTCCGACCTCATACTCCAATTGACCCTCCACCAGCACTGGAGGAACAACAGGCTCGTAGTCCTCTTTGACAGACCCTACGGGTTTCAACAGAGATTTATGGAACGCATTGGATATTTTTAAGGAGGCGGGGAGACGCAACCTATATGCCACTGGGTTGACTATCTCCATAATCTCGTACGGACCAATGAACTTTGGTCCCAACTTAGCTGATGGTACCTTTAAGTTGATGTTATGTGTGGAGAGCCAAACCTTCTCTCCCACCTGAAACATGTCTCCCGAGGCTCTCTTTTTGTCAGCAAAATATTTGTATCTCCCCTGGGCCCAAGAGATATTATGCTGGACTTCAGCCCAGAAGTTTTTTAACCATTGAACGGTGCCCTCTGCCCCTGGACAACTGGAATCCACCCGTGAAAACTCCCCAAAATGCGGATTAAACCCATAGTTAATCAGGAATGGGGACATGTTGGTGGACTGACTCACCTGGTTGTTAAAAGCAAATTCCACCAACGGTAATGCATCACACCAATCCCCTGTCTGGTGGAGGTCAGACACCTGAGAATTTGTTCCAGAGATTGATTGGTGCGTTCTATCTGACCATTACTCTCCGGTGATATGCCGACGAGAAGGAGAGTGAGATGCCCAATTTCATACAGAACACCCTCCAAAATTTGGCCACAAACTGCACACCTCTGTCAGACATAACATTCAGGGGTACCCCATGCAATCGGACCACATGCTGCACAAACAACCTTGACAATGTTTCTGCTGAGGGTAATGCTGCCAAGGGAATGAAATGGGCCTGTTTAGAAAACCTATCCACCACCACCCAGATCAAGGTATTGCCCCTGGAAGGTGGAAGGCTGGTAATAAAATCCGTGGAAAGATGAGTCCATGGCCTATCAGGAACCGGTAAAGGTATGAGTTCCCCAGCCGGCCGGTTATGCGAGCTTTTGGAACGGGCACATACACCACAAGCAGAAACAAATTTCTTGACATCGGAATTTAGTGAAGGCCACCAAAAACCCCTGGCTACTGCCTCTCTAGTGGCTGTGAAACCTGGATGAGCACTCAGCCTAGACTCATGAAACTCCTGCAGAAGTCTAGGCCGCAATAAATCTGGAACAAAATTTATCCCCTGGCCTGGTTGCCGGAGCTAGGCCCTGAGCCCTAAGCATTTCTTGTTCCAACTCAGATGAGACCCCCGCCACTACCACCCCTGGGGGAAGAATGGAGGATGGCTGCTCAGGGGGAGACACCGGGTCAAAATTTCTGGACAGGGCATCCGCTTTAACATTTTTGGACCCCGGTCAAAAAGTAATGGAGAACTGAAATCGTGAAAAAAAAGTGACCAACGGGCTTGTCTAGGAGTAAGCCTCTTAGCAGATTCAAGGTATGCCAAATTTTTGTGATCCGTGACAACCGTGATAGGGTGAGCCGCCCCTTCCAAAAAGTGCCTCCATTCCTCAAACGCCAGCTTGACCGCAAGAAGTTCTCTATTGCCTACATCATAGTTTCTCTCGGCTGAAGAGAACTTCTTGGAGAAGAAGGCACAGGGCTTGAGATTGGTAAGGGTGGCCGGACCCTGGGATAGCACAGCCCCCACCCCCACTTCAGAAGCATCCACCTCCACAATGAATGGTTTGGACGGGTCCGGTTTTACCAACACCGGAGCGGACATGAAACATTTCTTAATAGCTGAGAAGGACTCATTAGCGAGTACAGACCAATTTTTTACACCAGCGCCCTTCTGGGTAAGATCTGTGAGTGGTTTAACCACTTGTGAGAAACCTTTAATGAATCTCAGATAATAGTTCGCAAATCCTAAGCGCTGGAGCCCCTTGAGATCTCAAGCCTGAACCCAGTCAGCGATCGCCAGCACCTTCTTAGGATCCATACGAAACCCCTCACAGGACACAATCAATCCCAAAAAAGACAGTTCCTGTACAAAAAACGAACTTTTTTTTCCAATTTGGCGAACAATTGGTTCTCCCTGAGTCTCTGGAGAACTGTCTGCAGATGTTGCAAGTGAGATTGGCTGTCCGGGGAATACACCAAAATGTCATCCAAATAAATAATAACAAAATGGCCTATCAGTTCAGAAAACACAACATTGATGAAATTCAGGAAAATAGCGGGTGCATTAGTTAACCCAAACGGCATTACCAGGTTTTCAAAGAGTCCTTCTGATGTGAGGAACGCAGTTTTACACTCGTCCACTTCCCGAACCCTTATCAGATTGTAGGCCCCCGTGAGATCTAACTCGGAGAACCACTGGGCCCAAGCTAACTGGTTACATAAGTCTGGGATTAGGGGAAGCGGGTGTTTCTAACCGTTATCTTGTTCAGTTCCCGAAAGTCGAGGCACGGCCGCAAACCACCATCTTTCTTCTTCACAAAGAAGAATCCTGCTGCCAGAGGTGACACAGAAGGCCTGATATGCCCTTTGCGGAGACTCTCAGCTATGTACTCCTTCATGGCTTGGCGCTCAGGCCCAGACAAATTGAACAAACCAGCCTTAGGTAACTTGTCTCCGGGTACTAAATCAGTGGCACAATCGTAGGGTCTATGTGGTGGCAGTGCGTCAGCCTCACTTTCGGAAAAACCGTCTTCGAAATCCTTCAGGTACTCCAGAATACCTTCCAGACCGACAGACGACACAGATACAGATTTAACAGCGTTAACAAGATGTCCCAGGTTACATTTATCCTTGCATCCCCATTGAGTGATCTCCCCTGTAACCCAATCAATGATTGGATTATGGCGTTGAAGCCAAGGCATCCCCAGTACCAGTCCTGCAGGCAAGTTATCTAGCACAAGACAACTTAGTTTTTCCACATGAGTGGAACCCACTTTTAGAAAAAAAAGTTCAGACCTGCAACAGATACCGTCCTGGGTAAGAGGAGACGAGTCAATTGCCACAAGTTTAACAGGATCCTGAAGCCTGACTGTCCCTATCTTATTAAGAGTCATAATTTTGGTATCAATCAGGTTCACAGCAGAACCACAGTCAACAGAAGCAGTAGTCTGAACCGGACCATTACCAAGTTCCAGTTCCACCTGCAGCACCATTTTTGCACATGAGGAAAATTGTACCTGAAGGTCTGGGTAGCCTCCTCGACTACTACCCAGACCTAGTCGTTTCCCTCCATCTTGGAGGATGACGGACAGGAGGGGCAGTCCTTCTTCCAGTGTCCAGACTCCCCACAGTAGAAGCACAACTGCTTCTCCCGGCGGCATCTTCTTTCCTTTTCCTCACAGGTGACAGCGCTCACCTCCATAGCCACAGGAAGAGTCCGGGTCTCATCTCCACTGAAGAATAATGGTGTTTCCAGTTGCATAACGCCTCTAGCCCGCAGTCTGCAATCCATGTGAACCGCTTGGGTCATGGCATCCTCCAGGGAGTCAGGTGGAGGATGGAGTGCCAAGGCATCCTTCAGACATTCATGTCATGATCCAGGACTGGGTTTCGCTTTGGCCCGTCCTGATCAGACAGGGGGTAAATTGTTCCGCCTTTCTCTGGCAGAGGGCGGCTATTTAATGCTCACTGGACCTAGGTCCGGTGTCAGTTATACTCCTGCCCTCGGCTGGGTTAGTTGACCTTGTGCGTACATGTGTCTTGTGCCTGATATCTAGCTTGCTTGTTTGGTTTTGATCCGGTTCTGTCCCTGTTATGAGTTCTGCCTGTCCCTCTTGTACTGCGCTACCTCTCATGTATGACTCTCTGCTTGTGACCCGACTTCTCTCTGCTCATCCCCTTGGTACCACGTCGCCCTCTTGTGTATGACCTTTGCATTTGTCTGACCACCCATCTGTTTGTCCCTCCTGTGCCTCGTTTGCCCGTACTGTTTGACCTCCGTTTTGCCTGACTCTGAGTTGTTGTATGGTGTCCTGTCATCTCTGAAAGCAGGACGCTAAGCCCCTCCCTCTTGCAGTCACATGACCATAAGTCCTGTGCCAGCTTGCTAGCTTCAGTGTCCTCAGGTCCTGTGCATCTTTACTTTCCGGCGCTGACAGGATCCTGACTCTGATAGTTTGAAGCACGCATTGTCACCGCTGCTGCCCTGCTCCACAGGTATCTTTTAGCACTGTTTCCATACTCAGGACACGCGCACTGGCTCAGTGAGCGAGTGTAGTGCGGTGTTCCTGACAGTTCACACACGCCTCTATGGAACAACCCCCGAAGAGTGGCATCACTCCAAGAAATCTCGGCTGCCCAATGTCTGAATTCAGTACAGAACCACTCGACCGAGTGCTCCCCCTGACAGACACTCATCACCTTTTACTCAGCCAAACGCACTCTATCAGGCTCATCATAAATAAGCCCTAAGGCTTCAAAAAACGCATCCACAGACATTCTCTCAGGGGCAGAAGAGGAAAGCAAAAATGCCCAGGCTTGCGGGGACCCCCTAAGCAGGGACATACCCACCCTCTGTTTCTCATCCCCAGAGGAGCGGGGTCTCAAAGAGAAAAAGAGCTTACAGCCCTCCTTAAATGCTCTGAATTCATCTTTGTTACCAGAAAACGTATCTGTCAATTTAACCGGGGATTCGGGTGGGACTAAAATGACATCTCTATTCCCCACCTGCTGAAAGCCTGCAGAAAGCACCCCCTGAACTGAGTCCTCATCCCGCCATTGGGACTGGGCCAGAGCTTGGTGTTCCAAACTAAGCTTCTGCAGCGACTGAGTCAAGCATTTCACCTGCTCAGATAAAGCACACATTGGGTCCATGCTGCAGAAGTGAGGAGAGGAAAAAAAAATTCAAGGTCAGTTATAATGACAGGAACACCGCACTGAACTTGCTCACTGAGCCAGTGCGTGTGTCCTGCGTAAAGCAAACTGTGCTCAAAGATACCTGTGGAGCGGGCAGCAGCCGAGTAGGTGCGTACTTCAGAACAGCAGGACCTGAAGCATGTGTGACTGCTGGGGGCGTGGCCTAAACTCCAGAGAGCTAGGAGCTGCAAGAGAACTCCTAGCAGGGTAACTGTGAGATAAAGTTATCAAGGGGCATAGACAGGGAAGATAGTCAGGATGTAGCCAATGAGTCATACACAGAGATAGCTGCAAGATACAAGAGGGGCGAGCAGAGAGTAGTCGGATCACAGGCAATGAGTCATACACAGAGAGGATAGCGCAGTACAGAATCAACAGGCAAACTCACAACAGGGAACAGAACCGGGTCAGAACCATATAAACAAGTTATAACAACGAACAGGCACACAGAGGTCACCACACTCGGCCAAAGGCAAAAGTATAACTGACAGGGATTGGAGCTTCCCAGGGGATTAAGAAGCTCTCCCAGAACCAAAGAGAGGCCACAATCATTAACCCCAGGTATGCAGGTAAAAACCTGCACTGAGCTCCAGACATTAACCCCTGATGTGCAGCTCAAAGACCTGCACTGGGATCATGACAGTACCTAGTTCATCGGAAGGGGTATGGGCTGGAGGACAGGTCCTGGGTGCCGGCCCGGTTGATGCATGCGGATCGCCTGGTTCAGGCTTTCCATGCTAGGTACCCGGGCAAGGCTGGGGGTCCAGAGGCCCCCCGTTGAGAGGGGGGTACTGTCATGATACCAGTGCTGGTGGACTTGCACTTCTGGGGTTAATGTTTTGATCTCAGTGCAGACTCTTACCTGCACACCTGGGACTTATTATGGTGGCCTCTCATTGGTTCTGGGAAAGCTTCTTATAGCCTCAGGAAGCTCTCATCCCCATCAGTTATACTGTACTTTCGCCCTTGGCATAGTGTGGTGACCCCTGAGTGTGTTTGTGCTGTGTTCTGGTTGCTTGATACTCTGTGTACGACTCGGTCTGTTCTCTGGATATTACTTGTTGGATTTTGCTTGGTACCTTCTATGTCTGTTTGGTTTTGACCCCTGCTTGGCCCCGACTATACGTTCTGTCTCATCCCTGGTACTTTACTGCTATCTCTGTGTATGACCTCTGTTTTGCCTGACTCTGAGTATTTCTGTTTAGTGTCCTGCCGTCTCTGGAAGCAGGACGCTAAGCCCTGCCCCTTGCAGTCACATGACCTTAGGTCCTTCACTGCTTGCTAAACTTCAGCGTCCCCAGGTCCTGTTTGTACTTTCCGGCTGTACCTGACCCCGGGCCCCCCTACAGTGAGGGTGAGTCCCTGCTCAGCGGAGACTGCACGCTGGCGCTGACAGAACCCTGACACAGGGACCCATGCATTCTGATATCATCACTAATATATACCTGGCATGAGCCCATACATTCTGATATCATCAATAATATATACCTGGCAGGGGCCCATGCTTTCTGATATCATCACTAATATATACTTGGCATGAGCCCATGCATTCTGATATCATCAATAATATATACCTGGCAGGGGCCCATGCATTCTGATATCATCACAAATATATACCTGACAGGAGCCCATACATTCTGAAATCACTAATACATGCAGTGCCTTGCGAAAGTTTTCGGCCCCCTGGAACTTTTCAACCTTTTCCCACATATCATGCTACAAACACAGATATACCAAATGTAAATTTTTGGTGAAGAATCAATAACAAGTGGAACACAATTGTGAAGTTTAACGAAATGTATTGGCTATTTTAAATTTTTGTGGAAAGTCAAAAACTGAAAAGTGGGGCTTGCAATATTATTCAGCCCCTTTAACTTAATACTTTGTTGCACCACCTTTTGCTGCGATTACTGCTGCAAGTCGATAAGGGTAAGTCTCTATCAGTTTTGTACATTGAGAGACTAAAATTCTTGCCCGTTCTTCCTTGGCAAACAGCTCGAGCTCAGTGAGGTTTGATGGAGATCGTTTGTGAACAGCAGTTTTCAGCTCTTTCCACAGATTCTCGATTGGATTCAGGTCTGGACTTTGACTTGGTCATTCTAACACCTGGATACATTTATTTGTGAACCATTCCATTGTAGATTTTTCTTTATGTTTGGGATCAGTGTCTTGTTGGAAGACAAATCTCCGTCCCAGTCTCAGGTCTTTTGCAGACCTCCAACAGGTTTTCTTAAAGAATGATCCTGTATTTGGCTTCATCCATCTTCCCATCAACTTTAACCCCTTTACCCTGTATTGTAACGGTTCCAATGGATTGTAATGAATAAGAAAATGCTCACACAAGAATTGAATTTACTAAATTGATTTACTTAATAAGTGATAAGATCAAATAATAAACAGTATAAACAATAAATATACACGAGAATTAAACATACATTACATTATTCAGGTAGAATTCAGGTCCATCTCTTTCTCATCTCCCTGTCTGGTCAGATCATCTCTCCTCTCTCTGTACCCATCCCTACTTTTATCCCCCAAAAGCATCCAAATGTGTCTTAGTTAAAAAGCTTTGATCTCTCCTTGAATGCTAATCAGAAAGTCTCCTGAAACCAAATAGATGAGATTTCACCAGGTGACAATCCATGGGGAAAGTTAACACACCCAATCTAGTTAAGGTAGTTGCCTTGAATATCAATGGTCCTTTGTTGATTGATAAACAAATGACCAGTAATTTACTTTCCTTTATCTTAAGTAAGTTTCAGTGACCTTTTGCTTACCTCCCTGGAAGTAAGGATACAGTATATATTATATTAAACTGATTGAAACCATATAAAAATAACTCATAGTATACATTCCACCCCTTTGTTTCAATCACTTTAATTAACCTGCCACTAAACTATACCATTTATCATTATTTGCATTGCTTCTATATATACTTATTTATTTGCTACCAATAGAAAAACGCTTTGGTAAAAAACAACATCCTGGGCTTAAAACGGAAAAAATCAAAACAAAAACAACATTGGACCAGCAGGTGCTAAAATATCAAATGTCTGTAGAAATCTTCTTTCTTCGGATCTTCTTGACCGCAATTTTTAAATGGGTCTCTGTTGCAGGGAAGCACGGGGAGTATTATGCCCTCATCACTTTGGGGTGACTTCACTACTTTCCCTGATTAGCAAAAGAACAGACTCTAAAGAGCAATCTGTCCCTGCCCTTCATGACATTAACCCCTCGGTGCAGGTGTCCAATGACTGAGCATAAGAGTCCTTTCATCTTCTATTGCTGCAGCTGTTCAGGGCCTCACTTTATATGCCATTTGGTTTCCGGCAGAAGCTTCTAGGGTTAGTTGTCCCCTGGCTTGTCATCAGCTTGCAGTCATGAGGATTCACCCTGGTGACGTTTCAGCATCATCTGGGCTCAGTCTCAGCGCTCAATTGGACATCTTCAGTCTACACACAAGACAAAGCCTGCACTGAGGGAAAGTGAAATTCACAATCATACTTGAAAGTTCCAAAGTCTTGGCAGAGCTAACTCAGTCCAAAGCAACAGTCCAAAATAACTCAGTCCATGATATATTCACAGTCCAAGATAGAATAACTTGTTCAATATAACTCAGTCCTGGTGACTTGTTTTCCACCCCTTGATCAAATGAGTCAAACAAAATTACTGTAGGTTTGTTGGTCCAAATTAATTGTGCCCAGAATGACCTTTGAAATTTTCTACTGTAGCAAATATTTCTACTCTAGATAATAACTACTACATAAAATATATCATATGTGTATGGACTTATACATTGAAATAAATCATAATATCAAAATATCAGATACCAGTTATCAAACACATCAAATTCATGTCAATCACACTTGCATAATAATGATGATCATAATTACCAGTACAATCATGTTCATGGAGATCACAAAATAATGTTACTACTAGTCAGAATCAGTACAATTACATATTAAGGAAAACAGAACCCAAACCAATTTGCTATTAACCCAATTCTAGCAAATTATTATTTTTACATAATAATATACACATTACATCAACACACACTCTGGCTTTACCTAATGCATTCATTCAGTAAGCAGGAGAGATTCTCATTTACATATAGACAAACACACACTTTGGGGACCCACACATGACTCAGGTGTAGGTGAGCAAAGCTATATCGAGAACAAAAGACTGACATTAACAAACTAGCATTCATTGAAATCATTTAACATATATGTTCTTCAAAACCCAATTTGCACGGGAGCTCCCAAAAAATAAAAAATGTTAAAACTCAAAAATAAGTCATAAAATATTAGGCAGATGGACTCATTTTTCACTACTGCACGAATGAACTATTTACTGTGCACTGTATTTACATGTTAATTAAATGGCCAAGGTTTCTTCTTTTACTCCTGCAAACAAAAGGTAAAGTACACACCCCACCCCCAATCCAACATGTAGTGGACTGAAAAGAGAAAAAAAAAACAATTCCTTTAAAAACCAAGAATGCTAAACACAGTACCAATAAAATTCAAAAAATGAGCTCATAAAAAATAAAAATATACCAAATAAAAAGTAAAAATAAAAATACCACGTGGATACACAAAGCATATACTAACAAAGACAACACTTAGTACAAATAAGCCATCTATTATCTTGTCAACCCCCCAGTATATTATCAGTCATCTAACTTTAGTTCAGTCTTAAATTCATTGTCTGTACTGTCACTCCCTCTTTTCCTTGTATGTTTCTCTCACATGGCTCCCACATACAGAATCATCTTATATCTGTTGTGGTCTTTTGCCTTTTAAAACATCAAGGTGTATTACAAACCCTCAGGTGAGAAATGCACATTTATGCATCACCAAGACCAAACCCAATTCATCATATATCAGCCAGCGCATACTTCATAGTATGCTCACAGGAATATTTCTCTAAGAAACTCTAGAACAAAAACAAACATCATTATACATCAAAAAATGGCAAAACTGTTCAAACAACAATTTTCAGGGCTATTCCACAACTTTTATCTAAACTCTGCATTTAAAATTAGTCCATGAGGGAATCATGGCAGGGGGTGTAGTATGCCATGGTATTGGAAGAGTGCAAGGGGCGGTTACAGTGGGGGCTTTGCATGCCTCCATCAGGTGTCCCACCTCTATCTTTCCAACCCCCTATCTCATTTGTCGACACCCTCTTGGGTCTGGCGAGTTGCAATTTACTTCTCCTCCTCAGGTCTTGCCATCTCCTCAACAGGTCACTTGTAGAGATCCCATCTATCTCCTGGAAAGGAACTCCACTAGCTATCAGGTCACAAAACAACTCCTTCCTGCTCTTTCTTATTTGAGTATCATCCTCTTTTCTCCTTTCTTGATCTACTCTCTCTACTGCACTATTTTTTGATACTTTTACTCTCTCTAGAGCAGATAGCTGGGAGATTAAATTGCATGCTGTGTAGACATTAGTGGAATTTCCCATAAGTGCACTGAGCATAGTGAACAATGGGGCTTTATAAGCAGCTGGGGCACCTTCTATGAACTTATTCTTCATCAATACTGTCAATATTGCAGCATCTGGTCCCTTCCAATCCTCAACAACAGCAGAATGATCATTCAGATCTGGCAAAGGATTGCGAATTATGCCACCTATACCTGCGATTTCTCTCCATCTCTGAACTGCATCTGCAAGAGTCTCCCATCGTGTCTGTGGTATTAATTCCATGGGAGAGTCATACACTTGTGCCACAGAATCCCTCACCAAATGCAGCAAAGAGAAAGTCTCTGTAGTGTCCCTTGCACGTCTCATTTTTAGACGCACCATAGGATCAATACAAATACTACAAAGTCCTACTGCCTTAAGACGGTTCAAAATTACAGTATCGGCTCCCTGATCCCATAATCTGGGAATCCATGCTAACAAAGGTTCTCCTGCTTGCTGCCTTTACCTGGTAGCTAATTCTGTTAATTCTCCGGCTGTATAATTCCTAGTTTCCTTGGTCATTGAAGCTTCTGCTCCTGTAACTGCGTTTCCTGCATCCATCCTATCTCCACTATGCTGTGTGACTTCTCTCCTAGTTTTAGTAGTCACAATTGGTCTGGCTTGCTTTTCTTCCTCATCTGTCTCACTGTCACAGCCATCACATTCTAACAAATGTGACCATTTCTCATGTGCTATCATGGTTCCAATCTGTGCAGTACAAATGTCATGGTCACGTGTGTCTGGACACAGCGAGTATTGCAAGGCAAACCCACATGACATGCGTGACCCTGGATACACCGCCTCCAGTGGGGCGAATTTAAATAATAAACACGTGCAGCTGGATACACCACCTCCAACTGGCGAATTTAGACATTACACGTATATACAGTACAAGTCTGGAAACCCCGCCTCCAGTAAGGCGAATTTAAACAATAAGGGAAACCTGGGAAATATTAACAATGGTGGGCCCTGCTATAGGTAATAGGGAAGTGGAGACCTCCTGAGCTCCCCTGAGCCAGTGTCCCTACACTCCTAACGTTCCCTATGCCGGTTCTGCACCGGGCGTGCAACAGGAACCTAAAAACCCTAGCTCGCCCTGACCTAAACCCTCACTAGGGAATTGGTCGGTGCGGAAACTAATCCCACCACTGCACTAAAACACACATGAGGAAAGATGACAAAACAGGGGAAACACCACTTAGCTTTGCTCTGTTGCGTACGCTCTTAGCAACAGAGCCCACCACCTGCGTGCATCTTCTCCACACGAATCCATCACCATAACTGGATCCTTCACCATAGTGCAGCCTTGGAGCAGAGTCCACACCAATTGCTGAAGTCTAGTAACAGAGTCCCAAAGATGAGTTCAGCTCCTGCCCAAAAAGTCAAGCATGCTTGAGTCTAGCTCTCAGCAACTAAGTCCTGCATGCTTAGTGCAACTTTCTCCATAGTCGCCACTCCACCAAGCCATGCAAGCACTTCCTGTCGACACCATAAACTGTGACTCCAACACGCCATGCCAGCCCTTCTTGCAGACCACATAGCTGCCACTTGTCCCCTCTGGCTGGGCTGCGCAGGACTCATGTTCAGCTCTTTCCTCACCCCAGGCTTACCTGCCAAATGAACACACAATATCACCAACAGTGATTGAAAACCTTTGACTCTCTTTTATAGAGCCTAACACCTGCTTTGTAATTAAGTGCACATTAAACCAAAGAAACTAAAGTGCACTACCGCTCACCACCACCGGGGCAACTCAGAATGAACAACACCACGTGTGATAAATCTAATGGCCATCGGGGGCAATCACATCACTTTGGCACCTAGCCAAAGGAAAAAAAAAGTTCACTTTGTCCACTTAAACTGTCAGATTCAAACTGGATCATGACAACAAATATCTGACACTGGCTGCCGTCTCCTCCTGCGCCTATTCTTATTCACATTTTTCATTACATAAGCTTCAAAATTCCTTTGCATATTGTCATGCTGTTTCATTTGGTCTCTCAAGGCTGATTGCAAGCTAATCCTTTGCTCTATAGCTGTATGCAGCTCTAAACGCAAATTATCTATCTCCTCCTGTAAGCTTGGAGACACTTGCACACAGATCCATCCAACGGCTGCTGCAGCTTTCTGCTCTTTTGCATCATACCTTGAGAGATCAAATTTGGCAGCCACATCCTGGGGATTGGGCAAGCGCTGTCCCTCCATATATTTGTTACATTTCTGTGCCATTGGGGTCCACTATCCTGGTAACACCCATTCTGGCAAAGATCTGACACTACTCTCAACTGCTTTCCTACTCTTAACAAACGTATTTAATTTTGCAAACATTTTTATTCAAAACAATCCCACTTTTGACACAAATTTGTATTGTAACGGTTCCAATGGATTTTAATGAATAAGAAAATGCTCACACAAGAACTGAATTTACTAAATTGATTTACTTAATAAGTGATAAGATCAAATAATAAACAGTATAAACAATAAGTATACACGTGAATTAAACATACATTACATTATTCAGGTAGAATTCAGGTCCATCTCTTTCTCATCTCCCTGTCCTCTTCTGGTCAGATCATCTCTCCTTTCTCTGTACCCATCCCTCCTTTTATCCCCCCAAAAGCATCCAAATATGTCTTAGTTAAAAAGCTTTGATCTCTCCTTGAATGCTAATCAGAAAGTCTCCTGAAACCAAATAGATGAGATTTCACCAGGTGACAATCCATGGGGAAAGTTAACACACCCAATCTAATTAAGGTAGTTGCCTTGAATATCAATGGTCCTTTGTTGATGGATAAACAAATGACCAGTAATTTACATTCCTTTATCTTAAGTAAGTTTCAGTGACCTTTTGCTTACCTCCCTGGAAGTAAGGATACAGTATATATTATATTAAACTGATTGAAACCATATAAAATAACTCATAGTATACATACCCCCAACGGTGGTTTGCACGTTAATGATCGGGCCAATTTTTAAAATTCTGACCACTGTCCATTTATAAGGTCATAACTCTGGAACGCTTCCATGGATCCTGGTGATTCTGACACTGTTTTCTCATGACATATTGTACTTCATGATACTGGTAAAATTTCATTCATATAACTTGCGTTTATTTGTGAAAAAAATGGAAATTTGGCGAAAATTTAGAAAATTTCGCAATTTTCCAACTTTTAATTTGTATGCCCTTAAATGACAGAGATATGGCACACAATAAACTTAATAAATAACATTTCCCACATGTTTACTTTACATCAGCACAATTTTGGAACCAAAATTTTTTTGTTAGGAAGTTATAAGGGTTAAAATTTGACCAGCGATTTCTCATTTTTGCAACACCATTTTATTTTTAGTGACCACATCACATTTGAATATACAGCAAAGAGCAGCCGACAGCACAGCGGAGGAGTAGATGCAGGTTCAGAGGTTCATGGACCCAAATGAACAATAGTGCAAATAAGGAAAAGGAACAGCATCCGGTCTAGGTGAAAAATCGTATAAAAAATGTATTCTGCCAGTACAAAATACGTTTTGGCCATATTGTGGCCTTTTTCAAGTATAACATAACAGCACATATGGTGGCCTTTTATAGTGTGGCACAGCCAATCACCATTTAGGTAACACCCATCATAGAAAATTCATACATAAAATACATATAAATACATCCATCAGATACATACAGTATATATTCAACATCACAGTTTATCTAGTCATTATCAGTAATGGTCATGATCATATTAGAAATATTACAAAAACATTTCATACGTAAACAACCATCCCCAAATCAGCCCACCAATAGTCATCATGCATCAAAAGGTATCCATAGAAATAATGCACCAATCACTTGCAATAATACATATCCATGTATACACCGCCAATCCCTATTCACATAATAGTGGCGCCGACCCCAAAGGACCAATCATATGAGGACTCACACATTCATGTATCGGCAGAGTAACCTCTCCCCCACATGACATCATCAGCAAGAGACAAGCTGTATCAGAGGCGCAGCCCAGTGACGCGCACCACCAGGTCACGGCGCGCGCGCCGCCCAACCCTGCAGGTCCGGTCATGTGACGCCTCCGTCACAGGGCACCGCGCGTGCGCAGTGCCATGCAAGGGATCAGCCACACGAACCGCCCACCGGGGGGACCGCGCACGCGCAGAGACCCGGAGCGTGCAGTCACGCAAGACACCCCCTCACAAGCTCGCACATGCGCTGATGAACAAAAACAAGTGTAAAACCGCACTTGAATAAATGAGTCCACACAAATAGGCCAAAATGCTCCCGTGCAAAGCAACATATAAGAAACATTAGGAATCCAGTAACCACATCCATAGTAACTTTAATAATATTCCATACTTTACGAATCCTTTAGTCACATACGTTGTACATTGCATAAGGAGCAAAACTGGGATAATTATAAAAGAAGAAAAAAAGAAAAAGGAAAAGAGGGCACGGGGAATGGCAGGCAAGAAATAACGACAAAAAATCTCGACAAAAAATCTCAAAGGACAACATCCTCTTCGTAATTCAGGACTGTTCAGTCCCCGTGTCCTCCACTCCATCCAAATATATCACCTATAAACACAAAAAACAAATAAACAAACATTTAATTAAAAGACCATAAAAGGCCAACATAAACAAATACTCACCCACATCAAAGGATAATGACACAGAGCAAAGGATTAGGTGACACAAGTATGTAGATTATAATCCAAGTTCAAACCCCTTGGTTGTAATGTATCGAGAATCGATATCCATCTCAACTCTTTTTTCTTCAACATCTTAACTCTATCACCCCCACGTCTCAATACAGGAACCCCATCTATTACTCTAAATCGTAACTAGTTCACTGAATGTCTGCACTCTAAAAAATGCTTCGGAATCGGCAACTCCACAAGTTTAGTCCTAATTGTACTCTTATGCTTACTGATTCGAGCCCTAATCTCCATGGTGGTCTCTCCTATATACATAAGCCCACATGGGCACAAAATCAAGTAAATCACAAAACTCGACGAACACGTATACCTTTATTTTATCGAGAATTTTTTTCCAGTTCGAGGGTGATTAAAGCTATCTCCCTTTAACATGTTGCCACAACAGGCACATCCCAAACAAGGGAAATTGCCCATTTTAGGAGGACATATTGTCATTTGTATGTTGACTTTTGATGAACCAATATCTGACCTTACCAATCTATCTTTAAGATTATGTCCACATCTATACGAAAGCAATGGCCTGTCCACAAATTCTGATATCTGAGGCAGACCCTTCTGTAAGAGGCTCCAATGTTTGTTCAGGATACCTCCAATCCTGCCACTAACTGGGCAATATGTTGAGACAAAAGGAACACGTCTCATAGGCCCTTTAATTCGCTTACGGCTAGAATCCTCCACCGATATAGTTTGAGCCTTAACTCTATAAGAATTAACTCTATCCATCGGGTAGCCCCTATTAACAAATTTTGTACACATCTGGTCCAATCTTAAATCCAACTTATCATTCTCTTTGACAATCCTCCGTACACGTAACATCTGACTCCATGGAAGTGACTCCACCATCCGTCTTGGGTGATTACTATCATATACCAAAAGACTATTCCTATCTGTCTCTTTTACAAAAAGATCAGTATACAGAGACTCTCCCTTCTTATAGACCAGCGTGTCCAAAAATTGGACCTGATCATAAGAGTGGGTCAATGTGAACATCAGCTCAGAGAAGACATTGTAAAACTCATTTTGAAAATCAAGAAGATCCTCAAGACTACCATCCCAGATACAGAAGATATCATCGATGTAGCGCCACCAGGCCCGGACATGGCACCAGTAGGTGGAATTGTACACATACCGGTCCTCGAATACCGCCATATAGATGTTAGCATAGGTTGGGGCCACATTGGACCCCATGGCGGTACCCCGCAACTGTAGGTAATAATCATTCCCAAAGAGAAAAAAATTCCTCCTGAGGATGAAACCTAACAGTGCTAGGACCAGTTGTGCACACTCCGGTGCCATGTCCGAGCCTGTCAGCACCACATCGACGGCCTCCAAGCCCCTGTCATGCTCAATGGACATATATAGAGAAACCACATCAAAAGATGCAAGCACCATATGAGAAGTAACTTTAACATCACTAATTTTCTACAGAAAATCATTCGTGTCTATGATGTAAGACCGTGCTGAGGTAGCAAAACGCCGCAATACTTTGTCAAGAAAAATCAAAACCTTTCTACATAATGACCCCCTCCCAGATACTATGGGATGCCCAGGTGGATTCTCCAAATTTTTATGTATTTTCGGTAACGTATATAGTATTGGTGTCTGGGGGGCATCAACCACTAGATATTCAGATAGCTTCTGATCAATGAGTCCATTAAGTAGGGACTCATCCACCAAGAGCCACAATTCACTCAAAAAACGAGAGGTGGGATCACTAGTCAATCTAACATACACAGCAGTGTCAGAAAGTTGGCCAAGAATCTCCATCCTATATTTGTCTGTATCCATAACAACTACTGCACCACCTTTATCTGCAGCTTTTATCGTAATAGCAGTATTTTTTGAAAGATTATCCAATGCCTGTTTTTCAGAGTATGTAAGGTTCCCCCTATGTTGACCCCGAAACTCTCCCTTTAATTGTATAATATCTCTCTCTACCAACTGAATATACGATTCAACAAAGTTATTCCTAACAGGTGGTTGAAAATTACTCTTACTGTATACTCCAACACCCTGAAGCGTAAAACCAGTAGATTTATCATCATCATTAATTGCACATGATTTTTCTTCCTTATCAGAGAAAAAGGATGCCAATCGTAGCCTCCTAAAAAAAGAGAACAAATCACACTCGATGGTTGTTTACGTATGAAATGTTTTTGTAATATTTCTAATATGATCATGACCATTACTGATAATGACTAGATAAACTGTGATGTTGAATATATATGTATCTGATGGATGTATTTATATGTATTTTATGTATGAATTTTCTATGATGGGTGTTACCTAAATGGTGATTGGCTGTGCCACACTATAAAAGGCCACCATATGTGCTGTTATGTTATACTTGAAAAAGGCCACAATATGGCCAAAACGTTGTATTTTGTACTGGCAGAATAAATTTTTGATACGATTTTTCACATCACATTTGAAGTCACTTTGAGGGGTCTATATGATAGAAAATACCCAAAAGTGACTCCACTTGAAAAACTGCACCCGCTCAAAACCACATTCAAGAAGTTTATTAACCCTTCAGGTGCTTCACAGGAATTTTTTGAATGTTTAAAAAAAAATGAACAATTACCTTTTTTTCGCAAAAAAAATGCTTCAGGTCCAATTTTTTCTATTTTACCAAGGGTAACAGGAGAAATTGGACTGCAAAAGTTATTGTGCAATTTGCCTGAGTACGATGAAACCTGATATGTGGGGGGAACCACTGTTTCGGCGCATGGCAGAGCTCAGAAGGGAAGGAGCACCGACTGTAATTCAGATCGGACGCCATGTCATGTTTGGAGAGCCTCTGATGTGCCTAAACAGTGGAAACCCCCCACAAGTGACCCAAATCTTTTCACCTTCAATTTTTATTTTCCCAAGGGTAACGTGACCCCAAAAGTTATTGTGCAATTTGTCCTGAGTATGCTGATACCCCATATGTGGGGGTAAACCACTATTTGGGTGCATGGCAGAGCTCAGAAGGGAAGTAGCGCCATTTGACTTTTATGGCTGGAATTGAGATTGGACGCCATGTCGCGTTTGGAAAACCCCTGATGTGCCAAAACAGTGGAAACCCCCCACAAATGACATGATTTTGGAAACTAGACCCCCAAAGGAACTTATCTAGATGTGTGGTGAGAACTTTGAACCCCCCAGGGCTTCAAAGAAGTTTATAACACACAGCAGTAAAATTAAAAAATCACATTTTTTCCAAAAAATGATCTTTTCACCCACAATTTTTATTTTCCCAAGGGTAACAGGACCCCAAAAGTTATTGTGCAACTTGTCCTGAGTACGCGGATACCCCATATGTGGGGGTAAACCACTATTTTGGCGCATGGCAGAGCTTGGAAGGGAAGCAGCGCCATTTGACTTTTATGGCTGGAATTGAGATCGGACACCGTGTCGCGTTTGGAAAGCCCCTGATGTGCCAAAACAGTGGAAACCCCCCACAAATGACACCATTTTGGACACTAGACCCCAAAGGAACTAATCTAGATGTGTGAGCACTTTGAACCCCCAAGGGCTTCACAGAAGTTTATAACACTCGGGCGTGAAAATAAAAAAATCATATTCATGATCTTTTAGTACCCAATTTTTTTTTATTTTGCCAAGGGTAACAGGAGAAATTTGACCCAAATGTTGTTGTCCAATTTGTCCTGAGTGCGCTGATATCCCATATGTGGGAGAAAACTACTGTATGGGAAGTAGTGACGTTTTGGAATGCAGAATTTGATGGAATGGTCTGCGAGTGTCATGCTGCCTTTGGAGAGCCCCTGATGTACCTAAACTGTGGAAACTCCACATAAGTGACCCCATTTTGGAAACTAGACCCCCAAAGGAACTTATCTAGATGTGTGGTGAGCACTTTGAACCCCCAAGTGCTTCACAGAAGTTTATAGCGCCCGGGTGTGAAAATAAAAAAATCATATTTTTTCCACAAACAAGATCTTTTAGTCCCCCAATTTTTTTATTTTGCCAGGGGTAACAGGAGAAATTGGACCCCAAAAGTTGTTGTCCAATTTGTCCTAAGTACACTGATACCCCATATGTGGGAGAAAACTACTGTATGGGCACATGTCGGGGCTCGAAAGGGAAGTAGTGACGTTTTGGAATCGGAATGCAGATTTTGATGGAATGGTCTGCGGGTGTCATGTCATGTTTGGAGAGCCTCTGATGTGCCTTAACTGTTGAAACCCCCCACAAGTGACCCCATAAAAAAATCATTTTTTTCCACAAAAATATTTTTGCCCCCAATTTTTTATTTTCCTAAGGGTAACAGGAGAAATTGGACCCCAAAAGTTGTTTTGCAATTTGTCCTGAGTAGGCTGATACCCCATATGTGGCGATAAAACACTGTTTGGGAGCATGGCAGAGGTTGGAAGGGAAGGAGCACCGTTTGACTTTTTCAACGCAGAATTGAGATCAGATGCCATGTTGCATTTGGAGAGCCCCTGATGTGCCTAAACAGTGGAAACCTCCCAATTCTAACTCCAACGCTAACCCCAACACACCCCAACCCTAATCTCAGCCCTAACCCTAGCCCTAAGCCTAATGGGAAAATGGAAATAAATACTTTTTTTTATTTTATTATTTTTCCCTAACTAAGGTGGTGAAAAAGGGGTTTTTGATTTACTATTTATAGCATGTTTTTATGTTTGGCAGCTGTCACACGCTAAAAGACGCTTTTTACTGTAAAAATAGTTTTTGCATCACCACATTTTGAGAGCTATAATTTTTCCATATTTTGACCCACCGAGGCATGTGAGGTCTTATTTTTTGTGGGATGAGTTGATGTTTTTATTGGTACCATTTTCGGGCATGTGACATTTTTTGATCGCTTTTTATTCCGATTTTTGGGACGCAGAATGAACAAAAACCAGCATTACATAAATTTCTTTTGGGGGGTGCGTTTACACCATTCCGTGTGTGGTAAAATTGATAAAGCGGTTTTATTCTTCGGGTCAGTACAATTACAGTGATACCTCATTTATTTCTTTTTTATACTTTGGTGCTTTTCTCTATATATAAAAATGAATGTGTGTGTGTTTATCACCAACCAATAACTAAGCATCTTTCATTTCACCAGAGCTGTTTAAAAGAAGCTGAGCTGTGATTGGTTGCTATGAGCAACAGTTTTCCCACTCCAGAAAACACCTCAGCAGACACTGACATGATGAGAGAAATCTAGCATCCCTGGGAACATAAACTCCCAGCCATTGCCTGCCCCCAGAAAGGAGCAAAGAGCACGATAGAAATGAATTACCTCCTCCCGTGCCCATATACATATCACACATGCTCCATCCAATAGGCACATCTTCCCTCTTAAAGGGATCCCCGGTATGGAAGTCAGGGCAATTGCCTTCAAATGCTCTGGTACTCACCCCAGGCTCTCTTAAAGGGATCTCCTGTATGGAAGTTAGGGCAAATCCCTCAGCGCTCTGAATCTGACCCCAGGATTCTATTAAAAGGATCATTGGTACGGAAGTCAGTGCAAATCCACTCAGTGCTCTGGTTCTGATCCCAGGCTATCTTAAAGGGATCCCCGGTATGGAAGTGAGGGCAAATCCACTCTGCACTTTGGTACAGACCCCAGGCCTCTCTTAAAGGGATCTCTGGTATGGAAGTTAGGGTAAATCGCTCAGCGCTCTGACTCTCACCCCAGGCTTCTATTAAAGGGATCCCTGGTATGGAAGCTAGGGCCATTCCACTCAGCACTCTGGTTCTGACCACAGGCTGATGGGATGATGTGGGATATTAGGGGGAGAAGTCCAGTGGCTCTGACTGATGGGATGATGTGGGATATTAGGGGGAGTAGTCTGGTGGCTCTGGCTGACAGGATGATGTGGGATATTAGGGGTAGTAGTCCGGCGGCTCTGGCTGATGGGATGATGTGGGATATTAGGGGTAGTAGTCCGGCAGCTGTGACAGGATGATGTGGGATATTAGTTGTCTGGTGGTTAAGGCTGACGGGATGATGTGGGATATTAGGGGTAGTAGTCCGGTGGCTTTCACAGGATGATGTGGGATATTAATAGTCCGGTGGCTTTGGCTGATGGGACGATGTGGGATATTAGGGGTAGTAGTCCAGTGGCTCTGGCTGAAGGGATGATGTGAGATATTAGGGGTAGTAGTCCAGAGGCTGTGATGGGATGATGTGGGATATTAGGGGTAGTAGTCCGGTAGCTATGGCTGACGGGATGATGTGGGATATTAGTAGTCCGGTGGCTCTGGCTGACGGGACGATATGGGATATTAAGGGTAGTAGTCCGGTAGCTCTGGCTGACGGGATGATGTGGGATATTATAGTGAATGTGGCTATGCAGTGTGGGCGGGGCTATAGATTCAGCTTTATATATATAGATATAGTCATTATAATTTGTTATAACTAACCGTAGTTAGTTACTATGCCCGGGCAGCGCTGGGCTCTTCAGCTAGTATGCAATAAAAACAATTTTATATAAACAATAATTATTTTTGCATTGCTTTATTCTGCGAGCTATTACTTTTTTATTTTTTCACTGATGACGCTGTATTGCAGCTCGTTTTTTGCGGGACAAGATGATGTTTTCAGCGGTACCATGGTTATTTATATTCGTCTATTTGATCGCGCGTTATTGCACTTTTTGTTCGGCGGTATGATGATAAAGCATTATTTTTTGCTTTTTTATTTTTTAAGGGGTTCATTAAAGGGGTTAACTAGTAGGACAGCTTTATAGGGCAGGTCGTTTCGCACGCGGCGATACTAAATATGTGTACTTTTGTTTGTTTTTTTATTTTCAAAATACAGAGATTATACCTTCTGATAATGTTAATTCCAGGAGTCCATCCTGACAGCACCATGGAGATTGTCCTTCCTTCATCCTTATAGGAACAGGAAATGCACGAGAGGTTAAAAGGTCCCCTTCCCACTCCCACACTCCAGTGATTTTTCCAAGTACCACACCACTATGGATGCAATTATTATTTATTGAGATTTTGTACAAGCATATTATTACAAATACAAATCATCGGGAGGGAACTACCAGTGCTGTCAGGATGGACTCCTGGAAATAACATTACCGGTAGGTCTATTCTCTGTTTTCCAGGACGTCCCTCCTGACAGCACCATGGAGAATACCAAAGTAGGAATTCCTTAGGGTGGGACCACTGCTTGCAGTGCTCTATGACCGAAGGTCGTCTGGCTAGCTGCTAAGGTGTCCAATTTATAGTGTCTACAGAAAGTGTTTAGAGTAGATCAGCTTGCGGCCCTGCATATTTGCACTACTGAGGCCCTCACCCTCTCTACCCATGACGTTGCTAACACCCTAGTGGAAAGAGTTCTAAGACCTTCTGGTAACGGTAATCCCTCTACCTCGTTATGCTGAGAGATATTTGACTTTGTCCACCTTGCTAGGGAGTGTTAAATGACAAGGAATGGGGAACTTAAGCCCAAAATGCCAAAAATAATGTTATGTATTTTATTATAAATATATACATATAAACAGTCAGATAGTAAAATCCAATATGATACACTGCTTGCAATTGGCACCAGAGGCAAAAAAAATGGACCTAGGTAAGACAGGACTATCGGAACCCTCAAAGAAGCACCAGAAAAGAAAAAAATCCGACTGCAAGTCCAATATATAAAAATTATTAATTTTATTGTTAACTAGCTGAAGAGCCCGGCGCTGCCCGGGCATAGTAACTAACTGTGGTTAGTTATAACAAATTATAATTATCCTCCATCCCATAGTCCCGTGCCCATATACCCATCATACATATCCACCATCCCATAGGCCCGTGCCCATATACCCATCATACATATCCTCCATCCCATAGTCCCATGCCCATACACCCATCATACATATTCTCCATCCCATAGTCCCATGCCCATATACCCATCATACATATCCATGATCCCATAGGCCCGTGCCCATATACCCATCATACATATCCTCCATCCCATAGTCGAGTGCCCATATACCCATCACACATCCTCCATCCCATAGTCCCATGCCCATATACCCATCATACATATTCTCCATCCCATAGTCCCATGCCCATATACCCATCATACATATTCGCCATCCCATAGTCGAGTGCCCATATACCCATCACACATCCTTCATCTCATAGTCCAATGCCCATATACCCATCATACATATCCTCCATCTCATAGTCCCGTGCCCATATACCCATCATACATATCCGCCATCCCATAGTCCCGTGCCCATATACCCATCATACATATCCTCCATCCCATAGTCCAGTGCCCATATACCCGTCACACATCCTCCATCCCATAGTCCAGTGCCCATATACCAGTCACACATCCTCCATCCCATAGTCCCGTGCCCATATACCCGTCATACATATCGGCCATCCCATAGGCCCGTGCCCATATACCCGTCATACATATCCTCCATCCCATAGTCCAGTGCCCATATACCCATCACACATCCTACATCACATAGTCAACCATTATGACATCATAATGAGCGGCGGGGCTTGCAACCTATGATGACATCAGCGTCGCCATGGCAACCATTGTGACATCATAATGAGGGGCGGGGCTTGATACGCACACACTGTTTCCCCAGTATGTAGATAGGGGCATTATGACATCATAATGAGGGGCGGGGCTTGACGCGCACACACTTTTTCCCCAGTATGTAGACAGGGGCAAAATTGTTTGGTGAATTGGAATGCGCAGGGTTAAAATTTCGCCTCACAACATAGCTTAGGACACTCTCGGGGTCCAGATGTGTGCCTGTGCCAAATTTTGTGGCTGTAGCTGCGACGGTGCGGATGCCTATCCCGGACATTCACACACACACATCCATCCATACATACATACATACACTTTGAGCTTTATAGATTAGATGTAAACCAAGTTTTAAAAATTAGTGTATAGACATAATGCATAAATCAGAATACAGAAATTTAAAAGTTTGCCCTTCTCAACCTCCTGTCTTACCATTTCATCATTTTCATTCTGTAAAAATCCTATAGCATCTTTGACTTTTCTTTTACTTTTGTCACATCCCCAAAATCCTTTATTATTGCTTTTGACATCTCTTGCAAGCCTCAATTCATGGTCAGCTTTAGTAATCTGATTTGTGCCCTGCAGGTTCTGCAGACAGCATTATATTCTTCTTTAGATATGCCTCCTTCTTTCCATTTTATAAACATTTTTTTCTTCCTTTTTAGCATGTGCTTAAGTTCTGTGTTCATCCATCCTGGTTTCCTTAAACACTTCCTATTCTTCCCTCTTTTTGGAATTGTTAACAATTGTGCTTTGAGAATTTCATTTTTAAAGATTTCCCATCCTTCCTGGACATTTTTGTCCTTAAGGATATCCAGCCATTGGATCCCTCCAATTCTCTTTCTGAATCCCTTAAAATCTGCCTTTCTGAAATCTAACCTTGACGCCCGAGTCTTCACAGGTCTTCCTCCTCTAGTTATCCAAAATTCTAAAATAGCATGGTCGCTACCTCCTAGGATCCCAGCCACTTTTACCTCCTCAACCATTTCCTCCCTGTTTATAAGGATTAGATCCAAGGTAGCAGTTCCCCTTGTTTTCTCCCATACCTTTTGGAAGATAAGGTTGTCAGCAAGAGAGGATAAGAATTTCCTTGACATGTTTTGCCTGAGAGAGATTCCCAACAAATGTCTGGATAGTTGAAATCTCCCATGACAACTATGTCATATTTTTTGGAGAACTTGGCCATTTGATGCATAAAGAGTTCATCCATATCTTCAGCTTTCACGGCCTGTAGTAAATGCCTACAATGGTGTCCTTTCCATTGTTCTGTCCTTTTATTCTTACCCAAATAGTTTTTACAGAACTCCCAGTCTCTGAAGCTTCAATCTCTGTGCAGATATACGCGTTTCTAACATACAATGCGACACCGCCTCCTCGTTTATCAAGTCTATTTCTTGCAAATAAGTTGTATCCTTCTAGCCTTGTATTCCAATCATGTGTATTGTCCCACCAAGTTTCAGCGATTCCAATGATATCATATTTCTTTTCCTGCGTTAGTTGTTCCAATTCTCCTTGTTTGTTGCCCATGCTTTGTGCACTAGTATAGAAACATTTTATCTAAATGTGTATTGAGCAACTTGTACCCCCAGGTACTTCACAGAAGTTTGTAATGTAAAACCATGGAAAGAAAAAAAAATCACATTTTTCCAAAATAAATCTTTTTTAGCTCCAACTTTTGCATTTTCATAAGGGTAACAGGTGAAATTGCTACATACAATTTGCTGTGCAATTTTTCTTGAGTACAATGATGCCCCATATGTGGGGGTATGCTACTGCTTGGGTGCACGGCGGAACTTGGAAGGGAAGGAGCGCCATTTTAGTTTTTGAATGTAAAATTTACTGGAATGATTAGCGGATGCCATGTCACGTTTGGAGAGTCCTTGATGTGCCTAAACAGTGGAAACCCCCAAAAAGTGACCCCAATTTGGAAATTATAAACCCTTTGGGAATTTATCTATAGATTTAGTGACGATTTTGACTCCATGGGTGTTTTACAGAAACAGGCAGCAGTGGATGTCGCTGAGTGAAAATTGCAGACTGCCATTGTAGTGATAAGTATATTAGGCCCAGTTCATGCATCTAGAGACATGCACCTGTAAATTATGGGGGCTCTCATCACTACAGAAATGCCAAACATGGATGCGCACTACACCAAAATAATGAAAATACAAAATCTTTATTAGCGTCGTGTACTGACAAACAAGTGAGATTAAAATATAATTAAAACCACATGGCTTAACCACTCTGGTTACCCCAAATATACATAGGCCTAAAGTATGTTACACATAGTAGTGTGCGTGACCAATAGTGCTGAGAACAAATGACTAATACGGCTAATAAGGTATGGGTCTCAATAGCCCCTTACTGTGCAAAAATTTTCAAGGTCATATACAATAAGACAGAAAGACCACAAAATCTAGTCAAAAAATGCAATGCCTCAGATATAACAATGATCCTCAAGCTGCCAAATAATAGGACCGTACAGTAACAAAGCCAAAAAAGCCCAAAATGAACCGGTAAACGCAATACGGTCCTCAAAAGCAGCCAGATATTGTTACCCAAATGACACTAATAGCACCATTCCTACAGGGGCACAATCCTGAGTGGGAGCCAAGGAAGTGGCCCCACGCGTATCACGGTAACCCGTACGGCTTTGTCAGGGGAAGTAGAGCCAATACCGCCAGAGAGGCTTAAATACCTGATCAATCTACATTATGCCAGATAGTGCACCGGTGTGTCGCCCAAAGCCGGTCAGCAGGATCAGAAATGACGCAATCAGAAAGGAAAGCAGGCGTCCCTGCAGTACCCAAAGAAGAGAGCATGCGCAATATGGAGCACAGTGTGTGTTCGCCGAAACGCATATGGAGAAGGGGCTATTGACACCTCGCATGCGCGACATGAAATGTAATGTGTGCGCGCCGGAGAGCATATCTATATATATAAAATTGAATGTATGTGTGTGTGCATGTATGTGCGTATCACCAACCAATCACGACGCATCTTCCATTTCACCAGCGCTGTTTAAAAGAAGCTGAGCTGTGATTGGTTGCTATGAGCAACAGTTTTCCTTGCAATCAATCACTAAGCATCTTTCATTTCACCAGAGCTGTTTAATGTCAGAGACACCGCACTGAACTTGCTCACTGAGCAAGTGCGCGTGCCCTGAGTAAAGCGAAAGCGTGCTCAAAGCTACCTGTGGAGCGGGCAGCAACCGAATAGATGCGTACTGCAGAGCCGCAGGACCTGAAGCACGTGACTGCTAGAGGCGTTGCCTAAACTCCACAGAGCTAGGAGCTGCAAGACAATTCCTAGCAGAGTAACTGCGAGACAAAGTTACCAAGGGGCATAGACAGGGAGAATAGTCAGGACGTAGCCAATGAGTCACACACAGAGATAGCTGCAAGGTACCAGAGGGGCGAGCAGAGAGTAGTCAGGTCACAGGCAATGAGTCATACACAGATAGCTGCAAGGTACAAGAGGGGCGAGCAGAGAGTAGTCAGGTCACAGGCAATGAGTCATACACAGATAATAACGCAGTACAAAAACAACAGGCAAACTCACAACGGGAAACAAAATCAGGTCAGAACCATATAAACAAGCTATAGCAACAAACAGGCACACGGGGGTCAGCACACTAGGCCAAAGGCAAAAGTATAACTGGCAGGGATTGAAGCTACCCAGAGGTTTATGAAGCTCTCCCAGAACCAGAAAGAGGCCACAATCATTAACCCCAAGTGTGCAGGTCAAAACCTGCACAGAGCTCCAGACATTAACCCCCGGTGTGCAGCTCAAAAACCTGCACTGGGATCATGACATTTAATAGATGAAAGCTGAGCTGTGATTGGTTGCTATGAGCAAGTTTTCCCACTCCATGACCACAACACCTTAGCAGACACTGACCAGGTGGGAGAAATCTAGCATCCCCGGAAACATAAGCTCCCAGCCATTATCTGCCCCAGAAAGGAGCAGAGAGCACATGACAGAAATGAATCCCCCCTCCCGTGCCTACATACCCATCACACATCCTCCGTCCCATAGGCACGTCTTCCCTCTTAAAGGAATCTCTGGTATAGAAGTTAGGGTAAATCCCTCAGCGCTCTGATTCTGAGCCCAGGCTTCTATTAAAGGGGTCATTGGTATGGAAGTTAGGGTAAATCCATCCAGCGCTTTGGTTTTGACCCCAGGCATCTCTTAAAGGGATCCTCAGTATGGAAGTTAGGACCGCTCCTCTCAGCACTGTGGTTCTGACCCCAGGATCTCTTAAAGGAATCATTTGTATGGAAGTTAGGGCAACTCCACTAAGCGCTCTGGTTCTGAACCCAGGCCCCTCTTAATGGGATCTCCGGTAAGGAAGTTAAGGCAAATCCCTCAGCACTCTGATTCTGACCCCAGGCTTTTATTAAAGGGATCTTTGGTAAGGAAGTCAGGGCAAATCTATCGAGCGCTTTGGTTCTGACCCCAGTCCTCTCTTAAAGGGATCCCCGGTATGGAAGTTAGGGCAATTCCATCCAGCGCTTTAGTTCTGATCCCAAGTCTCTCTTAAAGGGATCCCCGGTAAGGAAGTTAGGGCAATTCCACTCAGCATTCTGGTTCTGACCCCAGGCTCTCTTAAAGGGATCATTGGTATGCAAGTTAGGGCAAATTCACTCAGCACTCTGGTTCTGACCCCAGGATTCTATTAAAGGGATCATTGGTATGCAAGTCAGGGTAAATCCACTCATCGCACTGGTTATGACCCCAGTCTCTCTTAAAGGGATCCCCGATATGGAAGTGAGGGTAAATCCACTCTGCACTCTGATTCTGACCCCAGGCCCCTCTTAAAGGGATCCCCGGTATGGAATTGAGGGCAAATCCACTCTGAGCTGTGGTACTGACCCCAGGCCTCTCTTAAAGGGATCTCTGGTAAGAAAGTTAGGGTAAATCCCTCAGCGCTCTGATTCTCACCCCAGGCTTTTATTAAAGGGACCATTGGTATTGAAGTCAGGGCAAATCCACTCAGCGCTCTTGTTCTGACGCCATGCTTCTCTTAAAGGGATCCCCGGTATGGAAGTTAGGACCGTTCCACTCATCGCTCTGGTTTTGACCCTAGGCTGACGGGATGATGTGGGATATTAGGGGTAGTTGTCCGGTGGCTCTGGCTGATGGGATGATGTGGGATATTAGGGGTAGTAGTCCGGTGGCTTTGACGTGATGATGTGGGATATTAGGGGTAGTAGTCTGGTGTCTCTGATGGGATAATGTGGGATATTAGTGGTAGTAATCCGGTGGCTCTTGCTGACGGGATGATGTGGGATATTAGGGGTAGTAGTCTGGTAGCATTCCCCAGGGCTGACAGGGACTCCTCGATACTGTCGTAGTTGCTTTTTGTTCTGACCAAGCGTCAGGTATGCCAGATCACCAGTGAGTCCAGATTATGAGGTTTTCGCCCTTAATTCACAAACACTTGGAGACAAGAGACTCAACACACAAGCCGTGGTCAAATCACTTTATCTGACGTAATGAAATACAAGGCAAACTTTTATACCATTTACAACAATATGTAATTCTATGGAGCTCATGTAGCCCCCACCATCACCTTCAGAGTTATACCATGTTTACAATGTACCCAGAACATGTTGTTGAGAACAAATATGATAACAAGTATAGTTTCCTTGAAACCAGAGACTAATAGTCTACATAAGAATAATTCTAGCAATATTAGGCAAAAGGCAATTGAAGTCTTAAAGGCATTTAAAGGGATATAAAAGCAACCCATTAACTCTTCTTTATCAATACGGGGAAGCGGATATGAGTCTTTGATGGTAGTTTCCGGTAGTCCACGCAGAACCGTAGCGTGCCGTCTTTCTTCCGCACCAGCACGGGGGCTGCCCAGGGACTTTGGCTTTCGCGGATAACCCCCTTTCGCAGCATTTGGCCCAGCAGAGTCTTCACTTCTTGGTATAATTGCGGAGGGATCTGCCGATATCGTTCTCTGATGGGGCCCGTTCCTTCGGTGGGGATGCCGTGGGTGATAGCTGTGGTGCACCCGAAATCGTCTTCGTGGCTGGCGAATGCCTCTAAGTAATGGCCCAGAAGAACTTCTACCTGTTGTATTTGGGTCAGCTCTAGTCCAGAGAGTTCCGCTCGCATTTTCTCCAAAATTGCTCACCCTTCCTGCTCAGGCGGTGACCCTGCGGTCTGGATGGAGTGTAAAGGTACGGCCCAGGGGTCCCTCACGCTCACCCCCAGCTGTATCGCCGGAACCGGGAGCACCTCTTCCAGTGGTTTCACCAGTTTTGTCATTTTGGTGCAGGGTTTCAGGATGATGTCTTGATCCTCTAGATTGACACAGCGTACAAGGGCTGTCCCCCTCCGCACAGTGGCCAGGGCACAAGCCACCAGGAGGCCTGGGGGTAAGCGCTAAGAGAAGCATGGCTCTACCTGCACCTCTACTCCTTCCAGAGGCACATGGGCCAGATGGGCAGGGCGACAACTGTCTGTCCTGGCCGCAGCACAACCTGTGGAGCCGCAGGCGCGATCACTCTCCCCAGCACCTCCCCCTCCTGGCAGTCATCTTGGACTCGCGCCCCCCATACCAGCTGCTGAAATATCTGCCCCTGCGGCGTACGGGAGCTCCACTATTTCAAAGTCTCTTTGGTGGGTTCACTGAGTTGAAGGCTGCTGAACTCCTTTAGTATATTCATGCCGAGGGTGACAGCGTGTTTCTCGTCTGCGTCTCCCCGAGTCAGGACCACGCCTCGCTGGCCTAATTGTTTGCTGCCCATCGAGATCTGCATCCAGGCTACTCCCACGATGGGGATTGGTGGGTGGTTGGCAGCCACTAGCTTTATCACGGACCCCCACTGGGGCCTTGCGGCTTCGGGGAAATGCTGCTGGTAGTAGGTTTCCGGCATGGTAGTAACTTGCGACCCCGTATCCACCAAGCACCGTACCGCACGGCCTTCGAACTCTGCCCAAATTAGTGGACACTTCGCAACTAGATCTTCATGACTTCCACCACCCTGCGTGGTGGGTTCTGGCTCTGAGCGGCGTCCCCCCAGCTCAGGGCCCTCTGGTTTTAATGGCCAGCGGGACGGGTTCCTCCTGCAACATGGGCACTCTCGGGCCCCAATCCTCCACAATCGTAACAGGTGGGTGGTCGTGGGAACCGACTTTGGCGAGGGCCGCGATGTTTCTTGCTTTCCCTGCTCGGCCCTAGCTGACTTCCTGCAGCCTCGGCCTCTTTTTTCGCTTCGGCCAATTCGCCTTTAATACTTCGTAGCTCTTGCCTTATCTCTTTCACCCAGTGGGGTTCACCCAGGGCGCTTATGGATGCTTCGATACTTCAGGCCATCCCCACAGGGACTATCACCCCTTGCTCCTGTTCCCGAGTGCGTGCCTCCCTTCTTATCTCCGAAAAGGTCAGATGCAGATCCACTCACACCCGCTCTCGCAGAGCCTGTTTTGTCAGGGTGTCTCATAGCCCAGTCACTAAAAGGTCATGTAATGTCATGTCCACGGGCCCCACGCCGACCCCATCCTTCCTTCTCAATGGCTGCAAACAATTCCTGCAAAACATTCATATATTGCGTTGTTATGGAAATATATATGTATATGTATTTCATCTAGATCTCACTTGCCTGCTATAGGCTATATACTCCATATACGCCCATTGCGAAAAGTCTGTACAGAGGAGGATGTATGCATTAGGCGTATGTCAGTTCACTGGCAGCACAAAAGAGCTTTGGGCCAGGAGCAGGATTTTAGGGCAAGTGATATCTAAGGGAGGATTGTTATGGAAATATATATGTATATGTATTTCATCTAGATCTCACTTGCCTGCTATAGGCTATATACTCCATATACTGCTATATACTTATGCACTCTTATATACTCTTATATGCACACAGATACATATTTACAGTTTGAACTCTATAACTAGTTGGTGGAAATGACCTCCTGCCCCCCATGAGAGAGTCTGGGGAGCTGATGTGATCTCATGATAGCATTGTCTTGTGACATTTTTCCCAGACACACAGAAAAGGAAGTTAGGCCAGATGGTCCAAGCCGATATTGGAGTCTTGCTGACATTGGAATACAAGGGGCAGTATATCATCTGATTCTTAAGTCACCTTAGGTCGGACGCCCATATATGTTCATGTATTTAAACTGACCAATTAGATAAGAAGTAAATCCTTTATGTTAATGAGTAACCACTCCTTTCTGTACGAACTGATAAAAAACCATGAATGTGAATAAAGCTTCCAGAGTTTTGCTGGAAGGTATTGCTGCTAACCAGGTTTGGCCTCTTTCCTTCCTTGAGCGCTCAAGAAGACTCTGTCTAATTAGGACAGGCCACAGCACGCACAAGGGTTTATCTACCTAATCAATCAAATTTCCATGTCAATTTTGATGCCCCAACTCGAGGCTGTGGACGAAAACGCACGGGGATCCTGCTGACTGGAGAGGACAGAGGTGCAGGCCAAGGTCTTGGCTCATGGGAACGGAGATTTGCGCAACTCCATAAGTAAGGTAAGAAAATCTAGTTATCTTACCTGAATGTTCCCTGTGCCCAGTCCGGGTCAGCAACTCTAGCCGGTCAGTGTGGTCACCAAACCCAGGTAGTGTAAAAAAGTCCACGCTCTTATCCAAACCCTTGGATAAGCAAAGTGTCTGCTGTGGTCCTGTGTGTCTAAGATCCGGGTGAGAGAGCTGGTTGGAAACTGTGACTGTTTTTCTTGTGGTTGCTGGGGAACCGATAACAGGGGAGTTTGACCCACTCAGATAGGTCCTCACAAATACACCTGGACACAGGGGGAGGACAGGAGAAGCCTTGCCCAGGGACAGGTGGTGGGGCCTTACGGAGTTATCACAAGGCGAATCTCACATCAAGCTATCACAACAAACACCCGTGCACAGGAAGGGACAACAGCGCCCAAGCCACGCCACGCGGTGGTGTTAGCTTAGGGGAGATATTGCAAGCCAAACCACTTGACAAATTGCCACCAACACACCTGGTCACAAGGAAGGACAGGAGAAGCCGGCCCAGGCATCGGGTGGTGGCAATTTCGTTACGGACGAGCCAGCCAGGACGTCCGAGACAGCGTGGTAAACATTCCCGGGGCTCCAGCGCAGTGCACCCAGTGTGGTTGGCAGTTATCGGTTACCAGCAGCTGTTTGACATACGAGTCACAAAACAAGGGCTTCGATCTCTCCCCGGACGTCTATATGTGAATTCATTGCAGGTTTCCGCAAAGATTTGAAGCAGAAAAAGTTTTTTTTTCCCTTTCTTGTACACTTCCTTTTTTTTTGCCTACAGGGTGTGTCCCTGATATACATATTTTTCATACTGTCACATTTTGTTCTATACTCTGCTGTTTGCATAATTTCATCTTGCATTTTTAGTAGAGGTTTTTGTTACTGCAGTGTGAGAATTTTTAGGAAAACTGGGTCTCAGACTGCTTTCTGTTTTCCATTGTTCTCAGATTTGACTGAGAGACACAGTCAGAAGGAAAAAAAAAAAAAAGGGGGAAGTGTGTGTATCCTGCATCATTTCTGCATTAACCGTTTTATTGTTGGAAGTTGTACTGATTTTTAGATTCTTATAAATATTTTGGAGTGCTTTTCCAAGGTCTAACAACTTCATGAATATTCTTTTTGTTTTCTTTCCTTTTTCCTCCATTTTTTCCTGAATCTACTGATTTTTTGATTTCTCTGAGTGGTGCTTTTGTAAGTTTTATCAACGTTTTGATTTGTTTTCCTTTTGAAAAATCTTTTACTCCCTGATCATTTTTCTCTTTTTCTTTTGTTTTTTTTTTCCATTTTTAAGTTTTGTTATGAGTCTTTTTGGTTTTCACCATTCATAGAGATTTTTTCCTTTTCTTTTATTTTGTTAGAAAGAGAAACAAAAATCATTTTTCCCTTTTTATCTCTTTTTAGTTTTCTTCCACTTTTGTGACATTTTATCAGTTTTTTTAGGTCTTAGTTTTCACTTCTTTCTTTCAGTTTTTTGTTAAAAAGAGAATTTTTACCTGCGTTGGGTTATTCCTGTGTTCTCTTGTCAATTTTGATTTTCCTTCTTTGTTTCCACTACTTTTGGAGTTTTTTCACTAAATATTCTTGTTTTGTTTTTCCTTCCCTTTTAAGCAGGTTAAAAGGGGTTGGAAAGTTTTTAAAGTTTTAATCACTTTTCTCCAGTCTTTAGAACAGACATAGTATGTGGTTTTACAAGAACAGTTTTTTCTTTAAGCTGTAGCATGACATGATGTATTGAAAAGAAAAGGGAAGTAGCTAGTAATTGCCGTCTGCATTTCTTAAAGTGACAGAGGATTTTACAGCGTAGAAGGTGCTAACAGATAGTGTGAACAGGAAAGGATTGTTTTTTTACGTGTAGAAAAAGTGTTTTCAGCGGCATTCTAATTTGTGCCGTCTGAGAAGGAACACAGGTCTAAGAATGCCTTCTGTGACGGCAGAAGTGGGGAAGCAAGTTGCTCCCCCCCATCTCCTCTCTCCCCGCTCTTCCCTCCTCCCATCTTTCTCACCTCTCTCCTCCCTCTATCTCCGCTATTCTCACTCCCACCTCCCCTCTCTCATCTATTTCTCCTCCTATACCTCATCCTCCCTCACCATCTCTCCCTCTCCCTTCTCTATCTTCTTCACCTCCACCTGTCTCTCCCCCTTCTCTCTCTCTCATCTCTCCTCCCTCTCCAACACCCATCTCTCCCCCTTCTCTCTCTCTTATCTCTCCTCCCTCTCCAACACCCATCTCTCCACATTCACTCTTTCACATTTATCCTCCCTCGTCATCGCCCTCGTCTTCACTCTCTCCCCCTCTTCTGTCTCCTCCCCACTCTCCTCCACTATCTCTCACTTCTTCTCCTATTCCCAATCTCTCCTCTTGGCAACAGTTATGACATTGGGAGAAGAAAGTGAATCACTCCCCACACATAACAACACAGCTGCCCTCCCGATACAACAGCTAGCAGAAGGGAGGTGTGTGCCATCAGAGACTGCACCTTCTAAGTCTGACACGGAGCTGCAGTCTCAGAAGGGGGGAATACTACCCACACACAATGGCACAGTTCCTCCTCTGATGAACATGAATAGAAGATTATGCTGCATAGTACTAGGGGAAACTCACAGACACCAAGAAGGCAGGGGCAGATAGAGACAGAACTCTTACACTATGTGCCCTTCACCTCTAGTGAGGTATTCAGTATTCTAAACAATCTGCCAAACCCAGATATGGACCCCATGCCATTTTTCCGAAGAATGCAGCAGAGCCAGCAGACATATGCTGCAACCTGTAGTGATCTGTAGTCCATAATGGAGATAAAAGCAGGTGAAACACTCTGGCCAATCATGAAGGAACACTTCAAGCTTCCATCAGAATTAGATGTGCATTCCTGGGAATCAGGATCAAAGCTAATTGAACAGCTCAGAGAGTGGGCAAAAGCCAGACAAGCACTCAGCCTGTATAACATGAGCCAAGCCGAGACAGAGTCTGTAGACGAGTTTCATGGCAGAGTGAGGCAAGTATTCCAAATTTTAGGCTTCACTATTCATGATCAGGTACACGGACAAATGTTCGCACAGGCCTTTGTGCATGGACAAAGAGAACCAATCAAGAAACTGCTGGTAGTGGCCAGGCCTGAGTACAGGACAATAGCAGTAGATGTCCTGCTCGCAGTAGCCAGAAGAATTGAGTCCCTCCCAGGAGTGTGGAGGACAGGCCCTCCTGTGGTGGCCACTGACATGGAGGAGCAACCACCCTGCAGGGACAGAAGACCTATCAGGTGTTTCAACTGTGGCAACCTTGGCCATTTCCGGAACCAGTGCACAGCACCCTGGCAACCCAGGTCATCCAGCAGAGGAATAGGCCAAGAAAGAAACACAGAAGACAATGAAGAACCCTGTCCATAGGACAGAGACAAACCAGGTCTGCCAGACGTCACACCCCTGACATGTGAACCCCATTAGCGGACCCAATACCTCAAATCACTGGGGGCTGTCATATCTTTCCTTGTGGACACTGGTGCAGTCAGAAGTGAAAATCCCCACCTCAACAGTCTATCAGAACACCCTGTGTCTTGTATGGGGACAGGTCAAGACAGACGTTCCCCAGCTTGCAAACCCCTGAGCATGTGGACACAGCCAGGACACTCCATCCTGTTCCAGTTTATGGAGGAGACCTGCCCATCACACCTGATGAGAGTAGACCTACTGCAGGAACTGAAGGTGACCAAAGTGTCCCATGAAGATGTGAACTTGACCTATTCTCCACCTCAGACCCAAGAAGAATCAATCATGCCCATTCTGGTGGCCCTACAAGAGCCTCGAACAACCGGTGCAAGCCTACCCAAGGAGGTGCTGGACATAGCACCCAGAAGTCTATGGCCCAAGGGAGACTTCAAGTTGCACCAGTGCGGATGTCACTCCAAGTCTGGAACCCCAGACGCTCAGAAGGCACTGCATCCACTGCTCATCACCCAGAGCTAAACTGCCTCTGACCAACTGGAGGTCTAAGTGGAACTGCGGTTCAAGAAACGGCCTAAGAACTTTGGCATGGGCCAGGAAAACTCAACCTAGAGGGACCATACCCGCTTCGTGAAATGGCTGCACTGCTTCCGGCTACAGCGCCAGATCATCTTGGACAAGATTCTGAAGGTGCTCCCTGAAGTTAATCCAGGCCCTGGACCAGAAGACAACCACTCAGCTCCTCAAACTGGTTAACAAATGTTGACCTGAGATCAAGCTGAGTGAAAGGAACAACTGCTGGCTGGTAAAGAAGACGCCCCAGCAAAAAGACCCCTGTGAGAGCAAGAAAGCTCAGCTGGATGTCATCTCTGATGAAGAGGACCCCAGTATAACGGCTTGTTTTCCTGCCGGCCCTGTGCCAGAAGATGGGAGTCACTCGCGGTACTGTGAAGAGCAAGGCCGGATTGAGCCGCCTCACCCATGGGAATCATCATGCAGTCCCAGCTTTTCTCGATCAAGAGGAAGACTGTGAAAGGAGAACCAGACTGGATTGAATGATGCATAACCTGAGGGCTGTGAGCGAAGCAACCGTGTTTGAAACCCCAGTTGTGCCAGATCTGCACACTCTGCTGACAAACGTGCCAGCCACAACAACGGTGCTCACGGCAATGGATCTGCCCGAAGCTCCCCTCAATGTTCCCCCTCACCTGGACGACCAGTTCCTGAAAACGCACAAGAGGGGTGCAGAACAAATGGACAGTGATGCCCAAGAGGGCCCAGAACAGCCTTTCACAGCTCGCCACAGCATTGTCCTCCATCCCCGTCAACTGGATTGCGGAGCATGCAGAAGTCATCGACATCGCTACCTGCACAGCGCTTTCCATGTCTCCTCTATTCTGCCTGGCGGAGCAGCAACGTAAGTTCTGCAAAAACAGAGTCCAGTGGTGTCAAAAGCAAGTTCCTGAAGACACCGTATCGCTCACTAGATGAAACACTTGACAGATGACCGGAGGACCGCAGAGGAGAAGATGGCTCCCTCAACAACTCCGAAGATGCAGGCCTTCCTTGGTCTAGTCTCGTACTGCAGAACTTGGATCCCTGGAACTCCAGGCTTAATACAGCCTTCGTCTCATACAGGAACCTGAAGACTTCATGGTCTCCGCCAGCTCTAGGCCTCACTGACTACAAGAAGCCATCCCGTCTTGGCCGAATGGAAAAGGAAGGACAAAGATGGAGAAAGTCATGCTGCTGGCCAGTCCTAAAGCAGACCCTGCCGAGGAAAACCAGAGGCCTCAAGACTACCAGCCAGCCTGGATCCAGTTGTAAGGGGGGCCCTCCTGCATGAAAACAATATCTGCAGCACACGCCCTCCTGACAAGGCTGCTCTCCACCACTCTTCAGTGCTCTCAGCCGTTACTTGTCTCTACTCCCACTCCCAAGAGGGGATGCGGATACGGACCCTCAGATGAAAAATCTGCAAGATACCGTAGATGGCTCCAGTTTTGCAGATGATGAAGGAAGATTCCACATGGGATGTGCAGTGACCAGCAATCAACACGTCCTATGGTCCAGAAGTTTGTCAGCCAAGAGCCCAAGAAGCGGAGCTGATAGAGCTGACGCAAGGCCTGCCAGATTGCAAAGAACAAAGCTTCCAGGTACTCGCATGGCATAGCACACGACTTCGGACCCATCTGGGCTGCAAGAGACTTCATCACAGCAAGCGGATCGACCGTGAAGCATCATGGAGCCATCAGAGGCCTGCTGGACACTCTCCAACTACTAAAAGTGGTGGCAGTGTTGAAGGTCAAGGCACACGGAAAACTGAACACAGTAGAGACACGGGGCATCAACATGGCAGACGTGGCAGCCAAAGAAGCAGCCAGAGGAAGACAATATGGAAAATGGGAGAGGTCGTAGAGCCGGACGGCTACTACATGATGACTGAAGACGAGAAAACCTGACAAAATGACTTCCCGAAACCTGTACAAGAAGTAGCAGGATCAGACTCGGAAGGAGGAGAAGGAAAGCTGGATGCTAAAAGGCAAAAGCACTGGGCTTCAAGAAACCAGTCTACCTCAAACCGTCTACCTCAAAACGTCTACCTCAAGACAGATCCAGTCTACTTCAAAGTGTGTACCTTACGGTGGTTCGATGAGCACATGGCCCCGCACAGAATTGAAGACACAGATGAATGACCTGATTAGACTGGACTCTCGCCAAAATTCCCAGCAGCTGCCTGGCCACCGACAAATCCAACATCGGGCAAGCGGGAAAAGTTCCCCCACATCATCCGGCCTGAAGACTTCACAGTAAGGAACCGGTTGGCGAAGACTACTGCAAAGAAGCTACTTTCAAAAATAGTGTGTAGATATGGGGGTTCCAGAAGCAATAGCAAGTGATCAGGGACCCACATACACAGCAAACCTGACACAAGAGATCTGATCAGCAGTAGGGTCAGACTTAGGCCTACACACACTACCCACCATCCCGCATCATAGACTAGGTGGGACACTTAAGAGCAGCATGCTAAAAAATTCTGCCAAAAAAAAAACAGACAAACCCTGGCACACCCATAGGCTCAGAAAAAGCTGTCACCAATATGAGACTTTATTTCGGTCTAACCCCCAGGTTAGGGGTATTCTTTGACTATGCAAAAATGATACTTTGTCTGCATGTGTAATTGAATTTATCAAGAATCTTGCTAATGTCCATTCTCGAGTTTTTCCTTCATTGCCAGGTCCAGATTCGGTGCCTGGTATGCACGCCCTGAAGTCAGGAGACTGCTGAGTATTGGTGGAAAAAGTTCATAAAGAGAAGCACTCAATCCCAGATCCGATGGCCCTTCTCCAAGTGCTGACGCCACCAACCTGGAGGGAAAACCCCCACCTGGATCCACGCATCGCATTGCAGAAAAAGGTCTTCATACCAGAAGATACACCTGAGCTGGATGATGCTGTGGATGACCTACCTGACTGAATAAATTACCTACCTGACAGAGAATACACATGCACTGACTGCATAGACTGCTAACTAAGAGACTTTGATCACATTGCACCAAACCCCCGTTAGGGACAGATCTCCTGACCGCCCATTTGCGAAAAGTCTGTACAGAGGAGGATGTATGCATTAGGCGTATGTCAGTTCACTGGCAGCACAAAAGAGCTTTGGGCCAGGAGCAGGATTTTAGGGCAAGTGATATCTAAGGGAGGATTGTTATGGAAATATATATGTATATGTATTTCATCTAGATCTCACTTGCCTGCTATAGGCTATATACTCCATATACTGCTATATACTTATGCACTCTTATATACTCTTATATGCACACAGATACATATTTACAGTTTGAACTCTATAACTAGTTGGTGGAAATGACCTCCTGCCCCCATGAGAGAGTCTGGGGAGCTGATGTGATCTCATGATAGCATTGTCTTGTGACATTTTTTCCAGACACACAGAAGAGGAAGTTAGGCCAGATGGTCCAAGCCGATATTGGAGTCTTGCTGACATTGGAATACAAGGGGCAGTATATCATCTGATTCTTAAGTCACCTTAGGTCGGACGCCCATATATGTTCATGTATTTAAACTGACCAATTAGATTAGAAGTAAAGCCTTTATGTTAATGAGTAACCACTCCTTTCTGTACGAACTGATAAAAAACCATGAATGTGAATAAAGCTTCCAGAGTTTTGCTGGAAGGTATTGCTGCTAACCAGGTTTGGCGTCTTTCCTTCCTTGAGCGCTCAATAAGACTCTGTCTAATTAGGACAGGCCACAGCACGCACAAGGGTATATCTACCTAATCAATCAAATTTCCATGTCAGCGTCACTGTCTCCCCTTCTTTCTGCATGTGACTAAACATCCGGGTTCTCAGTTCTCCCACATCAGTCGGGTCCCCATGGGTCTCCTCCAGGATCTGTAACACCCTGACGAAGGTATTTCATTGTCCCAGGGGCCTTAACATCACGGAATCCCGGGCCTCCCCATCTAATGCCATTAGGGCCAACTCGGCCTCCAGGTCAGAGGTCATCAGGCGCATCCTAAATAACCCTTGCATCTGTTCCGCCCAGCACCACAGCATGGTATTGCTGCCGGAGAACCTGAGCAGGTTAATCAGCATAGCCCCCAAAGATAAACTGGACCAGGGGCCGCCTTCGCCCCCTTGGTCCACAGCATCTCCGCTCACCCTCGGAGACTGCATCCTGCCGACTACGCAAAAATGTAGTATTCGCAGGTATGCGGGATGCAGTGACGAGACGGTAGCCGGAGTGAGCTTAGAATGCAACCTTTATATATAGGGGCTATCTCGAGTAACTAGCAAGCTAACAACAGTTATCCTCGCAGGGATCCAAACAATAGTATTTAGGTAAACACGACAATAACTGCCCAGTCGGAACCGGTAACTATGAGGCCGCGGTATGGCCAAGAACTAAGATTGATCAGCTACAACGTGTCACGTATCTTCCTCTGACGTTCGGAAGAGTGGTGGTCGGTGTCTATCCATCGTCTCAGCTGCTGGGCCCAGCCGACGAAGAGTTGACGTAAGCTTCTGGCGTTCCTACGCCCAGGTGGAGTGAGGTCACAACAGGCCCCTGAAGAGTTCCTCTGCATTGTGCCTCCCGACGGTGGCGGGATGGCGGTGCCCGGGGCCCTGGACATGTAGGCCGCAGCCGCAGGCTCGAGTCGGGCAGCGGCGGCCTCGGATGGCAATGGACAGGCCACAGCCGTGGGCCAGACTCGGCAGCGGCGGCCACGGGTGTCAGCGGGCAGGCCACAACCGTGGGCTGGAGTCAGGCAGTGGTGACCGTGGGTGGCAGCGGGCTGGCCCGACCGTGGGCTGAAGAAGTGGCGGGTGCAGCAACGTGGTCGTTCGGTCAGCGTCCCTCTGCTGGGCTGCTCGGTGTTGTCTCCTCTCTGACCGTGGTGAGTCCCCCTCCAATCTCTCTGGTCGTCGCTCACTCCTTCTCGCTCTGGCTCTCTGGCACCACCAAGGCTTCCTGGTCTTTCTCTCCCGCTCTGCCGAGTGCCCCCTGCTGGCATTCTCAGCTCCTTTTATACCTGCTCCGCCCCCACTCCTTCTAGATCTGTCTCTGGTCCGTCCTCTAATTATGTCCCCCGGAAACAGTCTCCCTAGGAACCTTGGTGACAGTCTCCTTTGTTCCGGTCCGGTTACACAGTGGGGACTTTCCCTTCTACAAAGTGACTGGGGCAAAATTTTTAAAACATGGGAGGAACTTCGCAACAACACGTCTAAGTAATCCTGCTTGCCTAAAACATTATGTGCGTGTGGTAGTGGGGTATGCGGGGTTCCATTTATGGCAGAATCTTTATGCAGCTGGGATGCATGAAGCGTCTGACTTGGCTTCTCCGCCTCCTGCTCCACGTGCATTGCATACATGTTTTCGGTGAGTGAGTCCCTCTACAACCTGTTGCTATGGACGCCTGTACACATGACCTAATATCTGTGGCCTCTTCCCGTTATGCGCATTTGGGTCCGGTTATTTTTTTTTTGGTATCTGTGACACGGTTTGTTTTAATTCTTTTTATGGTCATGCGCTGTACTCTCTGGCCTCCGTTACTATGGATGCCTTGTTATCTTGCAGTGATGGTGTAGCTCTGATGTGGCACACTTGTTCTGCGCAGTTGGACACACTGTTTAATTCCAGTTATGCGTAGCAACAGATGGTGCCTATATACTTACGGATAGCGCTATGTAATAGAGATGCACGCCCACTGCATATTTTCATTGGTTGGTTTTAACACACCTTTCTATTTGATTGGACCCTTTCTATACTTACACCTTCCTGTCTCTTATAGGCGCCAGCCCCTGATGAAGGCAACATGCCAAAACGTGCATTGGGGAGGGCACCAATCCAGGAGATCAGGAGCTTTGCACTTTGTAAGTAATTAGATAATTTTAACTCCATACCTTTTTCTATCTCATTACTTTTATCGGCCCTGTTCTGTATGCAGTACACCTTACATTGACACCTATTGGTGTCTATTACCCTGGCTTATGTGTGGTATACCTAAATACTGACACCTACTGGTGTATTCTAAGCACTTGCACTTTAATTAATTTTTGCTTGGTGCACGTTGTTTATATATTATAATATTTACACTGCTGTTGTTAATTGTTTATACACTTGATGTTACACTGCACAGTAGTGTGTTTTTATGTTTTTTAAGCACTATTTGCAATATTGGTATGCCCTTATATCTGGATAGTATTGCTCCTTTTTTTACATTTACTGAATTTTAATCTATGCATTGTTGTTCTTCATTACTTATTTTCCTGCTACATTAATAAAGTATACATTATAATTTTAGGACTTATGGTCGATGTGTGTCTCTTTTTGTGTTGTGCTATTCATAGAAGCTTATCACATTAGTTTGACAGGAATGGGTCCTCATAAACCCATGTTGATACTGGGTTATGAGTTTATTCTTCTTCAGATACTCCAGTATAGCAACTCTTAGAAAACCCTCTAGGATTTTACCCACAGAAGAGGTTAAGCAGGCTGACCTATAATTTAAAAAGTTCAGTTTTTGTCCCCTTTTCTTCATCCTCATCCACCAAGACTACTTTAAGGGGGCCAACACTATCATTATTTAGTTTATTATTATTTATGTAGTTAAAGAATATTTTGGGATTATTTTTACTTTCTCTGGCAATAAATCTCTCTGTCTCAATCTTTGCTGCCTTGATTTGCTTTTTACAGAATTTATATAATTTTCTGTATTTATTTAATGCCTTATCGCTATCTACTTGCTTTAATTCTCTAAATGCTTTCTTTTTGTCACTTATTGTGCTCCTTACAGCTCTATTTAGCCATAGTGGTTTCCTCCTATTTCTAGCATGTTTATTCCCATAGGGTATATACTGTGCATAGGTCCTAATCAGGATGCTAATAAACATCTCCCATTTTCTTTGTGTACTTTTATGTATCAGGATATCACTCATCCCATTTTACTGCACTAAGATTATCTCTCAACCGTTGGAAATTTGCATTCCTGATGTTTAGTGTCCTTGTAACCTCTCTACTAGACATCTTCTTAAAGGACACATGAAAAATTATTTTGTGATCACTATTACCTAAGTGACCCCCAACCCTTATATTTGATATGCAGTCTGGCCTGTTAATATTAGGTCTAGCAGTGCCCCCCTTCTTGCTGGGTCCTGAAGCAGTTGTGAAAGGTAATTGTCTCTCATAGTTGTCAAAAACCTATTACCTTTGCTGCAACTGCAGGTTTCTATTCCCCAATGTATTACAGGGTAGTTGAAGTCCCCCATAATAATGATTTCTCCTTGAGTTGCTGCTTCATATATTTGTCCAGTGGTTTGCCCAGAAGTAGAACTTAGTCAACTGTTCCACACAGCCCCCCCTTGGCTAGATAACAGGCCAAGGGTCCCTTGTCCCCTTGTATAGCAGTTTTTTCTGAAAGTCCTTCAGATAAAACAATTGTAGTTTGCATCATCTGCCATACCAAGCTAAGAAAAGGCAAGAACACTTCCAACCTGAGCACCGCCAGCATGCAAAAGCACATGGCAGCCATGCACACCAGTAGGTGGGCAGAATGGATGGGTACCAAATCTGTGCCCTCCCATTCTGCTGATCATGAAGCAGGCACACACGCAACAGTTAGCAACCACGTCCACTTCATTGTCCCACTGCAGTGTTCAGTTGTCCCTGCCCGAGACATTTGCTAGAAAGCAGAAATATCCTGCCATCAACCCACAGGCCCAAGTGCTAAACACCCACATTGCCAGATTGCTAGCCCTGGAAATGTTGCCATTTCAACTTGTGGGAACTGAGTCTTTCCGCAACCTCTTGGTGGTTGCAGCCCCACAGTACCCGATTCCCATCAGACACTATTTTTCGTGGTGTTCTGTCCCCGCGATACATGAGCACGTGTTGCACTATATCAGCCGTGCTCTGGCCATCGCAGCCACAGGGAAGGTCCACCTAACCATAGACACGTGGACAAGTTATTGTGGTCAGGGACGATACATTTCCCTGACAGCACACCGGGTTAGCCTGGTGGAGTCTGAGACATAGTCAGAGGCTGGGACATGACACATCTTAGGCTAGTTTCACATTAGCGCCTTTTGCGCAGCGCTTCGTGCGCAATTAAAACACATGCAAAAAACGAATGAAAACGCATGTAAACCCAGCGATTTTTAGTCACATCAGCGTGCACATGATGACAAAAAAACGCAGCGTTTGCATATGTTTTCATGCATTTTTGCATGCGTTTGCGTTTTTTATGCGCATGCGTTGTCTAGGTGTCACATTTCACAGGAGGAAAATCCTTGAAACATATACTCCACCAATGGGACACCAGTGGGCATGTGTCATGGGAATTCCTTATATAGACCCTGTACAGCTGAATTCTTCAGATTTTGTTGCTTTTTCCTTTGTCAACATGGATCTGCGGTGGAAGAGTTTTCGCTTCAACATGGATCTGGACATGTCTCAGGCTTTTGCATTTGCTTGCCAGCAACAAAGGGAGAGAGAGAGACAGCAAAGATGGCAGCAGCATCGTTTGTGGATACACTCAATTATTGAAGTCCGGGAGAGCTGTGGAGAGTACCATACCCTCTATAGCGAGCTCCAGGGAAACCAGGCGAAATTTAGTGACTATACCCGGATGTCCCAAGAAAGCTTCATGGATTTGCTCGCTTGTGTTCAAGGAGCCATCCGGAGGCAGGGCACACAGCTCTGTCATGTGATTCCTCCTGAGGAACGGCTCCTGGTCACATTATGGTACGTAATATTAAAAACCAATGCCTGCATAATTGTTTTTGTTCTGCCTTGTACTAATCAAAAGCCTGCAGAATTATTGTTCTGCCATGTTGTAAACAAAAGTCTGCAGAATTATTGTTATGCCATGTACAAATATTTTTTCATTTCCGTGTTTTGCAAAACCATAGACATAAATATTATTTTTTTTCCTTTCTCTGTTTAGCAGATTCCTGGCTACTGGAGAGACCCTATCTTCACTCCACTTCCAGTACCAGCTTGGAATTTCCACCTTGTCGGGAATAGTTGTGGACACCTGCCGAGCTTTGTGGGATGTTCTCTGTCCAGAATTTATGCCCCTGCCCACTGCGGAAAAGTGGATGGAAATTGCTGATAAATTCTGGACAGTCTGCAATTTCCCCAACTTTTTGGGAGCGGTTGATGGGAAACACATCCGGATAACCAAACCCGCAAGAAGTGGATCGGAGTACTATAACTATAAAAAGTACTTTTCTGCAGTACTCATGGCCATTGCGGATACAGACTGTCTGTTTGTATCGGTGGACATTGGGGCAATTGGCCGGGGGAATGACTCCCAGGCTTTTAAGAATTCGAATATGGGCCGTAGGTTGTATGGCAACCATTTTAATTTCCCCCTGCCATGGTCTCTTCCCCACACCAAAGGTCCACCACTGCCATTTGTAATGGTTGGGGATGAAGCCTTTCAAAAGTGCCAAAACCCTACTCCAGCCGTAACTTGGACCACACGAAAAAAATATTTAATTACAGACTGACCAGAGCACGAAGAACTGTAGAGTGTGCCTTTGGGATTCTTGTCTCCAGATGGCACATTCTCGGCACAGCCATTAATCTTAAACTGGAAACAGTGGATGAGGTAGTGAAGGCGTGTGTGGTTCTTCACTTTGAACTAGATGAATCCGCTGCCAACCCATTGCCTGATTCCACTCAGCACTCTCTCAGGTCAATAGTGTAAGTTGGCCAAATGAGGAACCAATTTGCGGCCAACTTTATCTCTGATGTAGGACGTGTGGCATGGCAAGATCAAATGGTGCAACATTGTTTTGTGTTTATGTAAATAAGAAACCTGTTTTGATACCTGTACCGAGTGCAATCTATTTTTATATACTCCAATAAAATTATCACCTGCCCAGGTGTCCCAGTGAATTCAGGATGCTGTGTTTTGTGCATCCTGACTTTTCTAGGAGTCCTGACCAGGTGATTCTACATAGAAAAGTTGTATGACCGTTATCATCTCTGCAGTCTGTGTTCAATTGATTGCAGTGACGGTGGAGAATATTAATATTTTTATCACCAGGCCTGATGTTACAAATAATGATTTTGGAATGCACTAGTATCCTTTACTCTTTATGACACCTGACCATGTGAGTATAAATATTAGTTGTAGGATCTACAATGTGGCTTCAGTATGCATGCAGACAGGAGAGATGATAAAGTTTATACAACTTCTACAATCCCCTGGCCTGGTGTAATGCTGAAGTGAGGATGCCCCAAAAAAACGCATCCTGACTTAAGAATTTCATTACAGATGGGCAGGTGAATACACATATGACTGAACCTCCAGCATCTCTCCAGTCTGCGTGCAATAGATAATGCAGACTGAAATGACGCTGCAGATTACAACTCATAGGTATACGCACCAGGCCAGGTATGCTAAAAAATTATGATACCAGGCCAGGGTATTGTAGCTATGACGTGTATGTTCTCCATCATCTCTTGAGTATATTCTCCACAGACTGAATAGATGATGTGGTTAATTGCAGGGTATATCTAAAATCACCTGGTCTTTGTCACAAGGAGTGACATGATGATGGTCAAAACACACCATCATAAATTCACTTTATGATACCGGGCAGAGTGAGAATAGATATGCCTTGCACTCACCACCATCCTCTATTCAGTCTGTGCAATATTAGCAGACTGAAGATACTGGTGATGAAAATACAAGTCATAATATTTGTGTTTTTGATAACACATAGCTGCAGGACTGACACAAGAAACATATGTCAGTACTGGAGCTATTTGGTGGCAAAAACACAAAGTGTATGGCGCAGTGTGTGTAGGCTGCGAAAGACAAAATAACCAAACAGTATTAGGGGATCCAAAATTGTACATTTATTAAAAAAAAAAAAAATACAGTTACTGGAACCGACGTTTCGGGGAAGATGGTGGCAACTTGGGGGTGTGGAGTGATGAGGAATGGCTTAAAGGTGAGGAAGGGGTTCTAGGGGAAGGGGGAGATGAAAGTGGTGGGTGAAGGGAGCTCAGGGATGGAACTGGAGGCAGGATGAGACACAGTGTGAGTTGAGGGGGGAGGAAGGGTAAGAGTTTTCCTCTTTTTATGTCCAGTTTTGTGTTTCCTGTGGCCCATGGGTGTGTCCTGCCTGGAATGCTTGGTGCTTCTGAACCTCCTGGAGCTGGAGGACTGCAAAGAGCTGAGGGACCTCCTGGCTGGGTCCTGTAGCTGCTGCTGCTGAGGCATGCTGGAAGTGGTGGTGGAGGTCTTGACAGGGTCCATTGGTGCAAACAGTGAATGTGCGTCCCCAAGCTGCTGCTGCACGGTGGTGGTGGTGGTGGTGGCAGTGCTGGTCCAGGCAGGAGTGGTGGCAGTGCTGGTTCAGGCAGAAGGAGTGGTGGCAGTGCTGGTCCAGGCAGAAGGAGTGGTGGCAGTGTTGGTCCAGGCAGATGGAGTGGCGGTCCAGGCAGGAGGAGCGCTTGCCATGGTGGTGGCGGGGGAGTGTCCAGCAGCACTCGGCCTTGTGGTGGTGTACTGGTGTCTGGCACGACTTGGAATGCAGGTGGCCGTGCAGTGGTATGCAGCAGAAGTCGGTAGTGAGGTGAAGCGACTAAGTGGTGGCACAGTTAGAAATGCCACCACTGACTGCTGCATGTACTGACTCTGCTGCATAGCCTGCATGTAAGCAGTGTTGCAGGCTTGCATGACATTCAGCTGGAGATCTGGACTAAGGTCTTCCGCCATGCCCCGTTCAATTTGGTGGAAAAAATGGTGCACTGGTCTGTTGAGGTCGGCTTCCAGACGGTCAAGGCAACGGTCGACAGCCTGGAAGCGGTTTTCCATGAGGGCAAAACCACTCTCTAGTCTGTCTGACAGCGCCTTGAGGCCATTCTGAAAGACTGAGCTCAAGTGAAGGAACTCGGGCATGACATTCCTGTCCGAGGCCTTCTGCCGCTGGCAGGAAGTGCCCGCAAAACCAGTGATAGAGACCTGGGACAGGGGAACACCTGATTGACCAGCCTCCTGGTCTCCAGCTGTCTGTGGTGCAGACCCGCAAGCTGCTTCTTGGCTGTTGAATGGCTGGGACGGGTCCGAGGTCGTTCGATGAAGGACCGCTAGAGGAACATTAGTATCATGCATTTACAAGCACCAACTCATGTGGAATATAAAAACACAGAGAAAAACACCATCCAATAGAACTACAAAATACTTACGCTCTGGTGGCAAGGACCGGTCTTAAGAAGACCAACGCCCGATGGTATCTGTATTTTCTGTAGGTCCTTGCTGCAGCACCACTGGGAACCCTGCTCTCCTGCCGTACATCCCTGTTGAAGCAGTCCTTTGTTCACTGTGGAAAAAACAAAAAACAAAATTAGACAATGCACCATTATCAGTATACAGCACCATCATCATCAGCATACTGACCCCATCATCATCAGTATACAACCTCATCATCAGTATACAGCAACATCATCATCAGTATACAGCCTCATCATCAGTATACAGCCTCATCATCATTAGTATACAGCCTCATCTCATGGCTGGTCCAAACAATCAGGGCAATTGTTACCACCCACCTATCGTGTCTCCCCTTTTTCCCTCATAGATTGTAAGCTTGCGAGCAGGGCCCTCATTCCTCTTGGTATCTGTTATGATCTATGTTATTATTGTTATGCTGTAATGTCTATCATCTGTACAAGTCCCCTCTGAAATGTAAAGTGCTGCAGAATATGTCATTGCTATAGAAATAAAATTTATTATTATTATTATTATTATTATTATTATCATCTTCAGTATACAGCCCCATCATCAGTATACAGCAACGTCATCATCAGTATACAGCCTCATCATCAGTATACAGCCCCCATCATCATCAGGTCACTGCCGCATCACACAGCATTTAAATACTTCCGAAAATCCTTGCGGACCCATGGAGGGGCATTGTCCCAGTCATCCATCAGCGCTGCGGCCACCTCATTCCAGAGCATTCAGGTCACCACCTTGTCCAAGTGCAGTGGATCAAGGCTGTCCCACAATGGGACTCGCTCCTGGACCAACTGGATGAGGGCATCATTGTCCAGGGCGAGCTCTTCATCCCGTTGTGGAGCCTAGAAAAGAAAGAAAAACATTAATCTTGGAAAGATTTGGAAATGAAAAAGATAGAAAAAAATACAGAAAAGAAACAAGATTGAAAATGAAAAACAGGGTAGAAAAAAGTCAGAGAAAAAAAAAAAAGAGAGCACAATCACAGTCAGTCTATACTTACAGGCCATCTCCCCGCCGGCACTTGGACTGGCTGCTCCTGCTGTTCCTCCTCACTTGCCGTGGACAATGAAGTCTGAAAAAGAACAAAAATTCATTTGGAACATGTGTAGATGCGACAGCGAATACTTACCTAAACTGTAGGGCAGTATTCCTCTCCAGAACACGTGCTGCAATAAAAAAAAAAGACATTAGCACATAATAAATTGAGGGAAAAGTACAGGCAGCCATTAGGTTTAATACTCACATTAGTAAATTTGCTGCAAGTCTCCAAAGGGCTTCTCTTCAAAAAATTCTGGCTGCTTTTCTCTTCCAGGCTGGCTATAGAGTAGTGGACTCCCGGTGACACCATTTTTTATCTACACTACCCCCCCAAACAATGTTTCTTTGTTTAGGGGGTGGATTAAGCAGTGTCTAGACAAGTTAATTAAAAAAACGCATGCGTTAAAAAGTGCGGGCATGTACATGCGCATGCCATGCGTTCCCATAGACTATAATGCTTTGTTTTGGCGCATTCCGTGTGCACAGTGAACGCATGCTTTTTTTGACACCTTTGGGAGGAACAAAAAATGCAACATATTGCGTCGGGTGCGCCGAGGCGCACACCTGGAAAAAGTGCATGCGCACGATAACGCAGATGAACGCATGCAAGACCATGCGCCCGCCATGTTAAACATAGGGACACATAACGCATCCGACCGAAAGCGCACGATGCGCTGCGCAAAAAAAGTTAATGTGAAACCAGCCTTATCCACACCAAGAACTGCGGGCCCAACTTCCATCAGGGTTCCAGTCTCCTCATATTCCACTTCCTGTCGCTCCTCCTCCTCATTCTCAGTGGAACTAGCTTCCCCATCACTCCCCAGCTGGGAAATCTGCAGCATTGCCTTGGTGAAGTGGCATCATGCTCTGCTGAAGCTCATCTGTTTAGGTGATAAAGCTCACAACGCAGCCGAGCTGCTGAAAGGGATAAAATGACAGACCCATCAGTGTCTCTCCCCGCTGAACCTCCAACCCAGTGTCGGACTGGAACACCTTGAGCCCACCAGAGAAAATCATTCTTGGGGCCCACTATGTAGCTACATAGAGATATATACAAGACCACCAATTGTGCGGTAAAACACGCTAATATCAGGGTATAATATAAGGTAGTACAAATCTTAATTATGTAGCAGGAGTTGGGGAAGCCTCCCTCATAGAATATAAAGCAGCCCCCTCATCTAATATATAAAGCTCAAGTGTGTGTGTGTATGTATGTGTGTGTATATGTCCGGGATTGGCATCACAGTCACACGTCTGGACCCCGAGAGCGTCCTAGGCTATGTTGTGAGGCGAAATTTTAACCCCGCGCGTTCCAATTCACCAAACAATTTTGCCCCTATCTACATAATGGGGAAAAAGTGTGTGTGTATCAAGCCTCGCCCCTCATTATGATGTCATAATGGTTGCCATGGCAACACTGATGTCATCATAGGTTGCAAGCCCCGCCGCTCATTATGATGTCATAATGGTTGACTATGGGATGGAGGATGTGTGATGGGTATATGGGCACTGGACTATGGGATGGAAGATATGTATGACGGGTATATGGGCACGGGACTATGGGAGGGAGGATGTGTGATGGGTATATGGTCACTGGACTATGGGATGGAGGATATGTACAGTCATGGCCAAAAGTTTTGAGAATGACACAAATATTAATTTTTACAAAGTCTACTGCTTCATTTTTTCTAATGGCAATTTGCATATACTCCAGAATGTTATAAAGAGTGATCAGCTTAACAGCAATTACTTGCAAAGTCAATATTTGCCTAGAAAATGAACTTTATCCCCAAAACACATTTCAACATCATTGCAGCCCTGCCTTAAAAGGATCAGCTAACATCGTCTCAGTGATTGCTCCATTAACACAGATGTGGGTGTTGATGAGGACAGGGCTGGAGATCAATCTGTCATGATTAAGTAAGAATGTCACCACTGGACACTTTAAAAGGAGGCTGGTGCTTGGCATCATTGTTTCTCTTCTGTTAACCATGGTTATCTCTAAAGAAACACGTGCAGTCATCATTGCACTGCACAAAAATGGCCTAACAGGGAAGAGTATCGCAGCTAGAAAGATTGCACCTCAGTCAACAATCTATCGCATCATCAAGAACTTCAAGGAGAGAGGTTCCCTTGTTGCCAAAAAGGCTCCAGGGCGCCCAAGAAAGACCAGCAAGCGCCAGGACCGTCTCTTAAAAGTGTTTCAGCTGCGGGATCGGGCTACCAGCAGTGCAGAGCTTGCTCAGGAATGGCAGCAGGCAGGTGTGAGTGCATCTGCACGCACTGTGAGGCGGAGACTCTTGGACCAAGGCCTGGTCTCAAGGAGGGCAGCAAAGAAGCCACTTCTCTCCAGAAAAAACATCATGGACAGACTGATATTCTGCAAGAGGTACAGGGAGTGGACTGCTGAGGACTGGGGTAAAGTCATTTTCTCTGATGAATCCCCTTTTCGATTGTTTGGGACATCTGGAAAATGGCTTATTCGGAGAAGACGAGGTGAGCGCTACCACCAGTCTTGTCTCATGCCAACTGTCAAGCATCCTGAAACCATTCATGTGTGGGGTTGCTTCTCAGCCAAGGGAATAGTCTCTCTCAGTCTTGCCTAAAAACACAGCCATGAATAAAGAATGGTACCAGAATGTCCTCCGAGAGCAACTTCTCCCAACCGTCCAAGAGCAGTTTGGCGATCAACAATGCCTTTTTCAACATGATGGAGCACCTTGCCATAAAGCAAAGGTGATAACTAAATGGCTCAGGGAACAAAACATAGAGATTTTGGGACCATGGCCTGGAAACTCCCCAGATCTTAATCCCATTGAGAACTTGTGGTCAATCATCAAGAGACGGGTGAACAAACAAAAACCTTCAAATTCAGACAAAATAAAAGCATTGATTTTGCAAGAATGGACTGCTATCAGTCAGGATTTGATCCAGAAGTTGATTGAGAGCATGCCAGGGAGAATTGCAGATGTCCTGAAGAAGAAGGGTCAACACTGCAAATATTGATTTGCTGCATTAACTCATTCTAACTGTCAATATAACCTTTTGTTACTCATAATATTGTTGCAATTATATTTCTGTATGAAAGATAGTGAGGAAACACTTAGCTAACCTAAATGAATTCAAGTCTCCAGGTCCAGACGAATTACACCCCAGAGTACTGAAGGAGATAGCAGAAGAAATTTTTGAACCCCTCTCCATAATCTTTGAAAATTCTTGGAGAACAGGAGAAGTGCCAGAAGACTGGAGAAGAGCAAATGTTGTTCCTATCTTCAAAAAGGGGAAGAAGGTGGACCCAGGCAACTATAGGCCGGTGAGTCTGACTTCTATACCAGGAAAGATCTTTGAACAAATTATTAAACAACATGTATGTCAATACCTGGATAAGAATGAAGTAACAGAGTCAGCATGGGTTTCTAACTAATAAGTCATGTCAGACTAACTTAATTTCCTTCTATGACGGTATCACTGATTGGGTGGATCAAGGAAATGCTGTAGATATAGTATATCTTGACTTCAGCAAAGCATTTGACAAAGTCTCTCATACAATCCTTATTGAAAAAATGACTAAGTATGGAATGGACAAGGTAACTGTTAGGTGGATTCATAACTGGCTTAGTGATCGGACCCAAAGAGTGGTCGTAAATGGCTGCACATCCAGTTGGAAGAATGTCTCAAGTGGGGTACCACAGGGCTCTGTCCTGGGCCCTGTATTGTTCAACATCTTTATCAACGATTTAGATGAAGGAATTGAGGGTAAACTGATTAAATTTGCTGATGACACAAAGCTAGGAGGGATAGCTAATACTAGAGAAGAGAGAGAGAGGATTCAAAAAGATTTAAATAAACTGGAGAAGTGGGCAGCAACTAACAGAATGGTTTTTAACAGGGAGAAATGCAAAGTACTACATCTGGGCAATAAAAATGAAAAAAGCATATATAGAATGGGAGGAATAGGGCTAAGTGACAGCACATGTGAAAAAGACTTGGGTATACTAATAGATCACAGACTGAATATGAGTCAACAGTGTGATGCAGCAGCAAAAAAGGCAAATGCAATTCTAGGATGTATTAACAGAAGCATACAGTCTAGATCACATGAAGTCATTATTGCCCTCTACTCCTCTTTGGTCAGACCTCATCTGGAATTCTGTGTCCAGTTTTGGGCGCCACATTTTAAAAAAAATACATCAACAAACTGGAGCAAGTTCAGAAAAGAGAGACCAGAATGGTGACCGGTCTGCAAACCCTGTCTTATGAGGAAAGGTTGCAGGATTTGGGAATGTTTAGCTTGCAAAAGAGAAGACTGAGAGGAGACTTAATAACTATCTACAAATATCTCAAGGGTTGTCACATTGCAGCAGGATCATCTTTATTCTCATTTGCACAAGGAAAGACTAGAAGCAATGGGATGAAACTGAATGGGAGGAGACAGTAAGAGTGATCAATGAGTGGAACAGGCTGCCACGAGAGTTGGTGAGTTCTCCTTCAATATAAGTCTTCAAACAGAGACTGGACAGATATCTGTCTGGGATGATTTAGCGAATCCTGCTTTGAGCAGGGGGTTGGACCAGATGGCCCAGGAGGTCCCTTCCAACTCTACGATTCTATGATTCAATGATATAAGTTCCGTAAGGGGTCTAGTTTCCTAAATGATGTCACTTGTGGGGGTTTTCCACTGTCTAGGCTCATCAGGGGCTCTCCAAATGCGACATGGCAATAGCTAATTATTAGAGATGAGCGACTTTGCCTTTTTTAGGGTCGAGTCGGGTTTCTTGAAACCCGACTTTCTCAAAAGTCGAGTCGAACGAAATCGTCCGACTATCGTGAAAAGTCGAAGGTCTGACTGAAACACGAAACCCAATGCAAGTCAATGGGGAAGCAAAGTCGGCAGGGAGTGGAGGACAGTAAACACACCTACATGCCAGACCGCTTTTTTAAAGTGCGCGAAAACTCTCTCTCTCTTTCCCCAGATGCTGCACGTCATCTCGTTGCCCACAGTGTACGACCTTGCTCAGTAGCTGAAAAAAAGTCACGTGCAAGCATGCTGGGAAATCCGACTTTGGCGCTCGGGTTGGTGACTGCATGGCCGACCTCACGCTATGGTCGGGTTTCACTCGGCAAAACCTGACTTTAGCGAAAGTCGGCGACTTTTGAATTTGACCGACCCATTTCGCTCAACTCTACTAATTATGCCTGCAAATTTTACATTCAAAAAGCGAAAAAGCGCTCCTTCCCTTCAGATGCCTGCCGTGTGCCCAAACAGTAGATTTCCCCCACATATGGGGTATCGGCATGCTCAGGAGAAATTGCACAACAAAATATATGGTCCATTTTCTCCTGTTACCCTTGCAAAAGTAAACAAAAAAAATTAGGTCTAAAGGAAAATTTTTGTGAAAGAAAAGCAAATGTTTTTTTTTCTTACACACTACAAAAATTCCTGTGAAGCACTTGAAGGGTTAATAAACTTCTTAAACGAGGTTTTAAGTGCTTTGAGGGGTGCAGTTTTTATAATGGTATCATTTTGGGTGTTTTTTGTCATATAGGCACATCAAAGTGACTTCAAATGTGAGGTGGTCCCTAAAAAAAAAATGGTTTTGCAAATTTTGCTGTAAAAATGAGAAATCGCTGGTCAACTTTTAACCCTTATAACTTCCTAACAAAAAACATTGTTTCCAAAATTGTGCTGCTGAAAGGTAGACATATGGGAAATGTTATTTATCAACTATTTTGTATGATATGACTGATTTAAGGGCTGTAAGGCAGCGGTAGCACTGTATGTAGTTAAGAGGCAGTGACCCACAAAGTTCAAACATAAAAGTCTCTTTAATGTGTTATTTTCACACAGAAAATGTTCCAATCCACACAAATGCAAACAACTTCAGTGCATATTATCAGTGTTCAATTCACACCAGTTCAGAGCACTACCTAGTACACAGCATCCTTTAGATTGCAGCCACTACACACGCTAGTCCTCCTCTGACTAGTTCCCGTATGTGTCCTGCACCGTTGTATCACAGACTCTACTCACACAGCATTACATGTTGCAGGCACTACACATGCTAGTCCTCCTCTGGCTAGTTCCCGTGGGTGTCTTGCACCGCTGAATCACAGTCTCTTTACTCACACAGCTGCACACAGTCCAGGATATCCTCTGCCGTGCACCATATCCACCTGTTTTGCAATTGTTACACACCAGTCCTCTTTCGGGCACAGGACATCCACCTTCGGGCACAGGACTGTCCACATCCGAGACCAGTTACCAGTGGATGACTTGCATCACTGTGTAAGCTGTCGGTGCCAGGCCTATTGGCTCTACTCTGCCTTGTGCTCCGCACACCAAATGCTCTGCACAGCAACAAGCACCAACTCATGCTGGCCCTGACACACCTGAGACTCACTCAGAACTCCTCAGATCTTTTCTGCAGGGTTTTTAACACAGCATCCTGTGGGTTTCAGCCACATTGAAAACCTGGGTCCGGAATGGAACAGACTGCACAAACTACTATCATACTGCAATCTGTTTACTGCAATCTGTTTCATACACAACATCCAGAGCAGGTTTTCCCTACCTCTGTCTTGGACATTAACATGTCCAAGACTAACATTTACTTTTATTATCAGTTTGCATTGCAGTCACAGCTCCGCCCATGAATGCAATGCATTCCCATAGCCTCAACATGCCTTCGTGCATATCCTGGGGGAAACACACAGTGCCCCTAGCTGTAACAGGAGTCACTGCCTCACATATCTCCCTCCCCTGTTCAAACCTGTGGGGTTGAACACTTGACACCCCACATGGGCACGAGACAGGATATGCCCCTGTGACACCCTCACCCGACACTGCGCTAAGAAACCAAAGTAGGGTCTGGAACCATCGATCAGCCCTTTGTGCTTCTCCTCCATACTTCATTATGGGATCACCCACCGCGCCATTTGACATTGCAGACGCTACGCTCACTTTCACTTTTAACCATAGATTTGGGCCGATTTTGAGTGGTCTTGACCTTGTTTATTTTGGGTTCAGTAACCCCACATCTCATCCTGTCACCTAAGTACTCGCCTTTGGGCCTCTTGTACCATTTCCTCCGTACTCTTACCTGTGCCTCAGTGACTATATCACACTGAAACACCGCAGTCTGCCCTCGCGACTCCGAGCATCTATCTTTATTACGTCGCACCCGAACCTGAGCCTCCCGACACTGCTGTCTAGCGAGTGTTCTATCTATTTTACCGACCCCCCGGCCACATCCGTGGCCGGTGCCAGAGAGTTCCTTGTGCGCACATCCCCAGTCGCCTCCGCGACCACACACGCTCGGTTCTTCCGGCGTTCTTTTTAAACCTGCGGTTTTTACACCAGTTTCTCTGCGTGGGACCTTGGAACTGAGCTGTCCCGAACATACCAGGGGACATTTCCATCTCTGGGTTCAGTGGAGTCTCCACGTCCTATACTGCCACAACCTCTAGGGGGAGCTTATCGGGGTTACACTCCGTCCCTATGTTGGCGACCCCCGTGGCAGATATCTCAGACTTGACATCTTCGGGTTCTGTGCCCGAAACAACATTTTTATCCTTCCCTGCCAATACCTCTAGGGGGAGGTAGGTACATCAGCATCTTCGGGTTCTATGCCCGGCACAACCTTTACCGTGAGAGGGTTGACCCTGATCTCCCACAGGGACCAAAACAGGGGCAAATCTCTCCGCAACACAGTCCCTTAAGGAAGGGTCTTTACCACTCCCACCACATGTTTAATGTCCCCATTTGGTGTGGAAAAATTAACCTCCACAGTCGGGTACTCCCGGATTTCCCCGTGGATACCCATCACATCCACTTTCCATCCTTTGGGGTTGTCCCCGGCAACAAAGGACCTATGGACCAAAGTCACTTTGCTCTCTGAGTCCAGGAGAGCCTCTGTGCGGCACCCGTTCACAAGTACCTGGCAGAGTTGCTGCACGCTGTCAAGCAGTGCCCGTAATGTGGTACATACTGGCTGGGCATAAATAGCTACAGGGCGAACAAAAAAGCCAAGAAGCCAGCACTGACTATGGTCAGCACGCATGTATTGCCAAGTTTTTTAACACTAAGGTTCTGATACGGCTTTAAAAAAGGCTACTACTTGCGATATAACGCAATTTTATTACAAGGTATAAAATTAAAGGAATAGTTTGATTAGATAGTATGATTGCGTACACATAATGATTAGGTATATATAAAGATTAACTATATACAGTATACTCACATCAATCACCAAGAGGCTTTTAAACATCATCCGTCTGGAATATCAGAGAAGCAACACCAAGACAGAGACCCCTGGAAGATTCACAACACTGCACGGGCGTCCCCAATTATGCAGGTATCAACACTGTACATGTGTACAGGTATCCAGTTTTTGCTTCTGTCTAAAGGGCCTGTCACACTAAGCAATATCGCTAGCAATATCGCTATAACTTGTGACGTTATAGCGATATTGCTAGCGATATCGCTATGTCTGATACTTACCTACAACCCGCTCCTTCGCTGGTTATCGCTGATCGCGCGAGAACGTCCTGGACAGTTTCTTGTCGTCAGCTTCCTGCGGCGCTTCCTGCTGTGACGACGAGCGACGCATGGAGCCGGGCGGGAGGACGCAGGATCGCCTCGTCTGACAGGTAAGTAGCGACCCCCGTCCCCAGCGATGTCGCTGGTGAGATCTGCCTGTGTGGCAGCTCACTAGCGACCACTTAGTGATGTACCAGCGATCCTGACCGCGTCATATCGCTGGTCGGGATCGCTGGTACATCGCTAAGTGTGACAGTACCTTAAGTCATGTTAAGCCTTATATAATAAATTACACTAATGTGTAACTTGCTTCACTCAGCCCATCCAGTGGCCGGCCTTCAAGGTTGGATGAAACAGACAACATGGCATCATCAGACAATGGGTTGTAAACCCTAACAATATAAAAGCCACATGGGTTTAGATAAAACCAACACAGACAGAGGTTAAGTAAACCTTAATGTTTTACAATGGCAAACATAGCTGTAACTGTTAATGTTTGATCAGAAATGCAGCTATGTAATATACAGAATTAATTCTATATATTTCAATATGGACTCAAAAAAGCCATTTTTATATTCGCACTACAATCCACCCTTGGCTATTTTGAGCCAAACATTATTTATACAAGGTACAATATAAGTGTACACTGTATACAACAACACAAAGCAATGCATGCACAAAGTATAGCAAAAATTCCTATTGTATATGAAGTTCTGGATCATATTTTCTTCTTGTATGTCTTCATCTTGAATAGATACCCCTATCAGCTTTGTCCATAACTGTAAAGGGGTTGCTACTGCCACCAGACAAGTTTCTTGGTAGCAGTAGTAGTCTTTGTCACACCAAAATGACTAGTGTTCATCAGCTAAGCCAAGTAAATCCATAGATTCTCTTTGGTTTTCCATAAAACTCTATTTTCCATGGTTGGTCTCTCGGATTTTCATCTGAAGATCTCTTGGGTAGTGGCAGAAGTTGAAAGGACCATGACACTGTGGCTGCAATGATACACCATTTCCAGATTCTGATCTAAAGGGAAAAATATATATATATATTATTCTCTGATATAACACCTGTCAGTTGGGACGTGTTCCCACTTCTGTTGCTCGGGTTTCAAAACTATCAGCACATTATCTGCTTCATGAACAATTACTTTAGCAGGTTCTGGAGGACCTTTGTCCCCCAGATTTTTTTACACCATCATTGATAGGATGTGAGGATCCAAATCCTTTATCAAATCTAAGCTGATGGACAACCCTCTGGTCTGTGCCCATTGGTAAGCAGCTATTTCTCCATATTTCTGGTGTGCCCACTGAGTCAATCTGAGCAGTCCCTCAGTGGCGTCAGTCTTTGAACTGGATTCAGGGACTGATATTTTGGAAGGTTCCTCTGCTAATAAGTTGAAGAGTCTTTCCAGTGTACTTGAAGCACAATAAGCATCAACAGTAAACACAGTCACTTTAATTCTTTGTACAATTGGCCAGATATCTTGATACAACTATTTCTCCACACACAGGATTGTTCCATTCAGTAGTAGTAGGCACAAGCACAGGGTCTCCTACTAATTCTGTAACCTTGCACTCATTGAATTGTTTTGGATTTACATAAATAAACTGGCCTCCACCCTCCACTCTTGAATCTACCAAAGCTTTATCATGTTGACTGTTTTTATTGTTCAGATAATCACCAAATCTACATGGGGGCGTCTATCCATTTGTGGAGTGTGGCCAGCAAGTCAATAACTCTTATCTTCTTCCCCCCATTGATCCTCCATTTTAGATGATAACATCTTGGAAGGCTCAAATGATAACCTCTTCATATGGGCTTTGAATTCCTGTATCAATGATTTCATTTCAGCATAAAGATCCTCAATCCCCTGTGCTGTGGGCTTTGATGAAGACGGAAAGGGAGTGGGCCCTCTCTCTCCCAGTGTCCTGTCTCGCTCCTGCTGTGGAGATTCAGAATCTTTTACTGTAACCTCTCTATTATGTGAAACATCCGGCTTTTTATTAATTCCTCTCTTTTGATACAGTTTCCACATCTCTCCAGTACCAATCCCATCTATTCTATCCCTGTGGACGCCATCCTTTATTAAGGCCCTAAACATATATTTCCGGGTAATACGGGGTCTAGGATAGATAAGGAGGAGGAGCGCCGAGAGATGGCTGCTCTGGCATGAGGCTCCTGAGTTTTTTAGCTTTTTACCCCGTTTAATTGTTAATTCTCCCTTTGGTTCACTCACCATTGCGTAGCTACAGGATTCGGCAGAGCTGGGAGTAGTGTGGAGACTGCGATCAGCTGGGACCGGTGTCTTTCTGTCCTCGTGGAGCTCCGTGCCTGGATTCAGCTGGGAGTGAAGCTGCTGGCTGCCTGCCAACTTTCCTACAACTTGTACCCATTTCCAGCAAGCAGATGATCCCAGGATAGGAAACCTGGTGGAGTGTGCGGTGCTGGAGTTGTTCTGGAGATCTTGTGGTCCACGTGGAGCTGTAGAGCTACAGGATTCGGCAGAGCTGGGAGTAGTGTGGAGACTGCGACCAGCTGGGACCGGTGTCTTTCTGTCCTCCTGGAGCTCCGTGCCTGGTTTCAGCTGGGAGAGAGTGAAGCTGCTGGCTGCCTGCCAACTTTCCTACAACTTGTACCCATTTCCAGCATGCAGATGATCCCGGGATAGGAAAGCTGGTGGAGTGTGCGGTGCTGGAGATGTTCTGGAGATCTTGTGATCCAGGTGGAGCTGAAGGGGTGAGCTGGGCAGGTTTGGACTGACTGTTGGTGTGTCTCCTGATGTCCCAGTCTTGTTACACCCATGCCCTCCCCCCCAGCAGTGCTGGGAGCACCCTTTATGGAAAGTTGTACATTTAACTCTGCTAAGCTGTGACTGTTCAGTCTTTATAGCTACAAGCTGAGTGTAATCATGGCCACTGCACTCTGTAAACCTACTCTTATGATTTCAAGGGACGATTTATTATTCTGGAATCATCCGCAATTTCTCATGGACTCCCCTTCTTGGAGCATGATTGCTAATTCAACAATTGAGTACATAAAATCCATTACTTCTGTGAAACCTGTGGAGGTGTACTGCAAGAGAGGTAGGAGAGGAGGCATCCTGGCACGCCTTCGGAGGAGAGGGTTCAGAACAGCTCTTCCTTCACTCCACTTGGCTAATGTCCGTTCCTTATCTAACAAAATGGAGGATCTGAGCTTACTTTGTAACATGAGATCTGATATGGCTAATTCAGCTGCTCTTTGTATTACTGAGACCTGGTTGAATGAGACCATCCCTGATTGTAGTCTGGATCTACCTGGTTTTGTTATCTACAGAGCTGACCATGATTGTGTAGCTTCAGGTAAACAAAGGGGGGGTGGGGTATGTCTCTACATCAACACTAGCTGGTGCTGTGATGTTAACATACTGGGAAAAGGCTGCTCTCCAGATCTAGAGTACCTTGCACTCAATTGTAGACCATTTTACTCTCCAAGAGAGTTTTCATCTATGGTTCTGGTTGCAGTATATACTGTATTCCCCCTCAAGCATCTGTTAAAGCTGCTATTGGTGAATTAGCTTGCAAAATATCAGAATGGGAGAAAGGATCTCCAGAAGCATTTGTGATCGTAATGGGGGACTTTAACAAAGGAAAACTCAACCTGGATCTCCCCAAATTTACTCAACATATAAACTGCTTCACAAGAGAGAACAATACGCTTGATCACTGCTATACTGTCTTAAAAGGGGCCTACAGGGCAGTGAGGAGAGCAGCAGTGGGCTTTTCAGATCATTGTCTAATTCATTTAATTCCAGCCTACAGGCAAAGGTTGAAAACATCCAAACCTACAGTTTATACAAAGAAGACATGGTCTGAGGAGGCAAAATTACAACTGCAAGCATGCTTTGAATGCACGGACTGGGAGGTATTCCAGGAAACATGCTCGGGTCTGGATGAATGGGTTGATGCAGTGTCCTCATATATCCATTTTTGTGAAGACACGTTTATTCCATCCAAATCTGTCCACTTTCGGGGAAACAACAAGCCGTGGTTTACAAATAAAGTCAGGTTGATCCGTAAGAGAAAAGAGGAGGCTTATAAAGCAGGCGATATTACTGAATTCAAGAAACTTAGGAACTCGCTATCTAAAGAGATCAAGTTAGCCAAACACGAGTATGCAAAGATTCTGGAGGAAAGGTTCTCATCAAAAGATACTAGATCTTCATGGAGAGGATTAAGAGAGGTCACCAATTATAAAAGCCACCCCACTATAGTGAACCCCAGCAGAAGTCTGGCAGCAGAGTTAAATGAATTCTACTGCAGATTTGAGGCAAGCTCTACACACAGTGGCTATTCATCTCTAAGCTCCTCAGTCTGTTCATATAAAGATCATTCATTGTGCAACACCCAAGTAGTGATCTCCGAGGCAGAGGTGATACGCATCCTGAAGGGACTTAAGGTCAAAAAGGCACCTGGCCCTGATGGTGTATCTCCAATGTGTCTGAAAGTATGTGCTACCCAGCTTGCCCCTATACTGACAAATATATACAATGTGTCACTGAAAGAGTGCGTTGTACCTCAGTGTTGGAAAAATTCCACAATTATCCCTGTCCCCAAGAAAGTGGGATCCTCTGAGTTGAACGACTATAGACCAGTAGCACTCACATCTGTAGCTATGAAAGTCTTCGAAAGAATTATGATGTCCCACCTGATAAAATTCACGCAGAAGCTATGGGACCCGCTTCAGTTTGCCTATAAGGAGAATCGTTCGGCAAACGACACTGTCAATCTGGCACTGAAGTACATTTTGGATCATACAGATGAACTGCACTCATATGTCCGGATTCTTTTCATGGACTTTAGCTCAGCGTTCAATACCATTGATCCGAATTTACTTCATAAGAAAATGGTAGCTCTTGGAGTCCCTCTCAACTTATGCTTGTGGATTTATAACTTCCTGACAGCCAGGATACAGAGTGTAAAAGTTGGACCATTCACTTCGGACACCTTGGTCACAAACATTGGGGCACCTCAGGGGTGTGTTTTGTCCCCGTTACTGTTTTCTCTCTATACGAATGATTGCATCTCTTCAGCAGACTCAGTAAAAATCTTGAAATTTGCCGATGATATGACACTGATTGGTCTCATCAGGGGAAATGCTGAAGACTTGTATCGGAGTGAGGTGGAAAGAATATGTGACTGGTGTAAAGCCAATAATCTTGTACTCAACACTAAAAAAACTGCTGAGATGGTTGTGGATTTTAGGAAAGATCAACATGAGATACTTCCAATCTACATCCATGACGAAGTGGTTCTTAGGGTCACAGAGACCAAATTCCTTGGTGTTATCATCTCTCATGATCTTAAATGGGGGAAAAACGTGGATGCTGTTATAAGAAAAGCACAACAGAGGATGTTCTTCCTGCGTCAGCTGAAAAGATATGGTTTGTCTAAGAATCTGCTGATCTTATTCTTTAATGCTGTCATCAGATCTGTGATTTGTTCCTCTCTGATAGTCTGGTATGGGGGAGCCACTGCGCATGACAAACTCCGCTTACAAAGGACTTTCAGAACAGCAGAGAGAATTATAGGTTCCCCCCTGCCTAAAATCCAGGATCTTTATGATAAGAGTATTCGATCCCACGCATTGAAAATTTCATCCGATCCCTCTCAACCGGGACACTCCTCATTCCAACTACTCCCTTCAGGACGTCGCTTCAGAGTCCCCAAATGCAGTACCAACCGCCATATGAACAGCTTCTATCCACTCTCTGTTCAACAATTAAATCGCCATGTGTAGACTATATACTGTATCTGTCTTGTTAGATGTTACTTGTTGTATCTGTTGTTATATATTATGTTGCCTCTTTGCCACAAAGAATTCCTTGTATATATGTAATATGTACTTGGCGATAATAAATTTGATTGATTGTAATGACTTTTGTCACTGTAATGCTCCTCTTCAGAGGCAACATTACCTTTTTGTTTGGGACCCCAATCTCCCAGATCCCTTAACTCTCGAATTGCCTCCAATGTATTAGCGATTGTTTTCCCAGTCTGATTTACCATAAACGTCATCATGCCATGTTTATAAGCTGGAGGGGCATTTCTAATGATACGATTTCTAACAGATACACTTACACAAACTTGCATATAATCATCATAGGTGTTTGCTGAAATAGCATTTTTCATTAACTCCTCCTTCAACCTCTGAGCACAATCTTTTAACGTAAAACATGGTTTTTCATTGGGCGGCCAGTCCGCCTCAGATGGGTATTTATGCCGCAATGCCATAGCCACAACATCAAGCATACTACACACTACATGTGGTTGCTGGATTATCAAGGTACGGAATGCCTCCTTCACTACAGGCTCATGACTGAGTTGGACAAATTTTGGGCCATCCACAGCGTCTACCTGTACTTCATGAGTCCCCATCTCCCATAATCTGACTGCCCAAGCTACCAGGGATTCATTTGACTTTTGAGAAAAACGATCATGAAGATTATTAAGCTCCTGCTGACTGTAATCCTCTATCGCATTCTCATTCCTTTTACCTGTCGCTGTATCTACAATCCGTCTCCGATATATAGGATGAACTTTCACTGGGATAAGAGGAGGAGCAATTTCCCTCTTTCCATGGAAATGTTCATCCTCAGACTCGGGATCGGTGATGTTTTCGGAGTCAGTTGAATTCCAGTTCCAGTTCAATTGAGTTCAATTCAGTTGAGTCAGTTGAATTGGGTTCCACTCTATCCCTGCTTTGACTATGGCCAAAGCTACTTTCTTTTTATTCTCCTTGCCTTTCCTCCTTCTGTTCTTATACTCTGCTACACGTACGGCAGCATTTTCTGCAACATTTTGATAACCATCACATTTATCCATTAATATCTTATTCTGACATTGTGCTATAACCAATGCATTCTGGGCTTCACACAACTGTTTTTCCAATTCCTGTACTTTTGTTAACATACATATTCTTTCCTTATGCTGTTTTCTATATGCAGACAACAATATCCATCTGCGCCTACCAACAGCGCCCAACTCTTTACCTTTCTCAACCTTGACTTTCTTCAAGCATGCAGCCACATCAGCAGGTTCAGCGTCCTTCAAACATTTATCCCATGCTTCAACCAAACCAGCACTGTGCGACCACTTGGTTGCCAAAATATGATAGGGAGCCTGTTCCCAGCCTGGAATCTCAATAGATTCACACACAGACACCTTTTTCTTAAAGACAGGCATGTTCTATGCAATATCCCACTATCACACAGAGTCCGGTTAAATAAAAAACTTTTGAGCCTTCTGCCTATCCTGCCGACTACGCCAATTATGTATAGCCAAGTTTTTTAACACTAAGGTTCAGATACGGCTTTAAAGAAGGCTACTGCTTGCGATATAACACAATTTTATTACAAGGTATAAAATTAAAGGAATAGTTTGATTAGATAGTATGATTGCGTACACATAATGATTAGGTATATATAAAGATTAACTATATACAGTATACTCACATCAATCACCAAGAGGCTTTTAAACATCATCCATCTGGAATATCAGAGAAGCAACACCAAGACAGAGACTCCTGGAAGATTTACAACACTGCATGGGCGTCCCCAATTATGCAGGTATCAACACTGTACATGTGTATAGGTATCCAGTTTTTGCTTCTGTCTAAGTCATGTTTCTCTGGCCTTATATAATAAATTACACTAATGTGTAACTTGCTTCACTCAACCCATCCAGTGGCCGGCCTTCAAGGTTGGATGAAACAGACAACATGGCATCATCAGACAATGGGTTATAAACCCAGCAATATAAAAGCCACATGGGTTTAGATAAAACCAACACAGACAGAGGTTAAGTAAACCTTAATGTTTTACAATGACAAACATAGCTGTAACTGTTAGGATACTATCATACTTAGCAATATCGCTAGCAATATCGCTATAACTTGTGACGTTATAGCGATATTGCTAGCGATATCGCTGTGTGTGATACTTACCTACGACCCGCTCCCCCGCTGGTTATCGCTGATCGCGCAAGAACGTCCAGGACTGTTTCTCATCGTCAGCTTCCTGCGTCGCTTCCTGTGGAAAGACGAGCGACGTGTGGACCCGGGCAAGAGAACGTCAGGATCGCTTAGTGTGACAGGTAAGTAGTGACCCCTGACTGTTACGATGTCGCTGGTGAGATCTGCCTATGTGGCAGCTCACTAGCGACCACTTAGCGATGCACCAGCGATCCTGACCGCGTCATATCGCTAGTCGGGATCGCTGGTGCATCGCTAAGTGTGACAGTACCTTTAATGTTTGATCAGAAATGCAGCTATGTAATATACAGAATTCATTCTATATATTTCAATATGGACTCAAAATAGCCATTTTTATATTCGCACATGGGTTTAGAAAAAACCAACACAGACAGAGGTTAAGTAAACCTTAATGTTTTACAATGACAAACAGCTGTAACTGTTAATGTTTGATCAGAAATGCAGCTATGGAATATACAGAATTCATTCTATATATTTCAATATGGACTCAAAATAGCCATTTTTATATTCGCACTACAACGCAATGCATAAAGTGCACATGCAATTATTAGTTTCTAACTGAAATTTAAAATTTGACATTTAGCAAACAATTGATCAATTCTTTGAGCCACCCTGCCACGTCAAGGCATTCTCATATGGGGCAGTCCTACTCTATGTTTTTTATATTCGCTATGCCATTACAGCCTCCTAAATATATTAAAAGCAAGACTGTATAAAATGCAAACATACCCGAAGCATTTCGGAATCACTCCCGTAGCGTCAGAAGCTCAAGCGCAGATAAAGGCTGACCAGGTCCGGACATGGATATCACAGAACTGACATCCACACTGCCAAACTAGCAACCATAGATGAAGGGTGAAACAGGCCCGTGCCTCACACAAGTTAGGACATTGCTAGATTGTGCCGGCCATGCCTCAGACCACATGTGATGGTATTCCTAAATTATGCCTGCCATGCCTCAGACAAAGAGACACAGAAAGCAGAGCAGAAAGTTGGTCATTGTATTTTAAGTCACTACTTGTGGGGGGCCATTACTGTATACACAGGAGATGTGGTGGATACATACTTCATGTAAAGATCTGTGTGGCCATGTACTGTACAGTGATGTGAAAAAGTTTTTGCCCCTCCTCCTGATTTTTTATTCTTTTGCATGTTTGTCATACTTACCATATTTTTCGGACTATAAGACACATTTTTTCCCCCAAACAATTGTGAGGAAATTGGGGGTGCGTCTTATAGTGCGAACGCAGGCTTACCGGGGGGGTTGTGGCAGTAGTGTGTTGTGGCAGTTGCAGAGGTGCGGCGATGCTGAGACACGGTGGGCAGTATGACATGCACCTGAGCAGGGTCCCTTCCTCAGGTGAGGGTAAGCCACGGCCCGGTGTCCACGGAGAGCAGAGCCGGGTGAATCACGGTTTTCTCGGTGGAGTGCGCAGATTGAGTTCTCTGCTTCCTGGGGCTTCATGAAAATGGCCACAGGATGCCGCGCATGCGCAGATTGAGACTGCGGTGGCCATTTTCCTGAAGCTGAGTTCACAGATTGATGAGATCTCGGCTTCACTAGGCTTCAGGAAAATGGCCGCCTCGATCTCCATCTGCTCACGTGCTGCCTCCCGTGGCCATTTTCCTGAAGCACTGGGAAGCAGAGTACTCAATCTGTGCACGTGCGGCCTCAGGAAGATGGCTGCCGCCACTGAGAAACCCGTGATTAACCCGGCTCTGCTGCTCGCCTTGGACACCTGGCCGCGGCATCACCTCACCTGAGGAAGGGACCCTGCTCTGGTGCACGCCATACCGCCCACCCGAATCAGCATCACAGCACCTCTGTCGCTGCCACACCACTGCCCCAACCCCCCTTTGACACCAAGCCGTGGCATTGCCCACCTTAGCAGGAAAGGACCCTGCTAAGGTGCACTACCCACAGCCCACACCGAACATCAGCACCGCCGACACCAAACCGGACTTATCCTGAGGAAGGGACCATGCCTCCTGTGACCCTGTTGTATCACCGCCAGCCATCAGGTAAGATACCTTAAATTCACACAATAAGATGGACCCCCATCTTATAAAAATCTTTTTTTCTGCTATTTTCACCCCAAAATTTGGGGTGCGTCTTATGGTCTGGTGTGTCTTATAGTCCAAAAAATATGGTAACTGTTTCAGAGTAACAAGCAAATTAAAATATTTGACAAAGATAACACAAGTAAACACAAAATTAAATTTTTAAATGAAGGTCTTTATTATTAATGAGAAAAAAATACAGGGCCCTGTGTGAAAGTGATTGCCCCCTACTTTATGATTTAACTGGTTTGTCACATCTTTGAAAAGAGGAGTTCAGTTTCCCTAGCCACACCCAGTCCTGATGACTGCCACCCCTGTTTTCAGTCAAAAAAATCACTTAAATAGGACTTGCCTGACAAAGTAAAGTAGACAAAAAGATTCTCAAAAGGTAGACATCATGCTGCGATCCAAATAAATTCATGAACAAATAAATGAGAAACAAGGTATTTGATTTCTATCAGTCTGGAAAGGGTTATAAATCCATTTCTAAAGCTTTGGGACTCCAGCGAACCACAGTGAGATCCATTATCCATAAATGGAGAAAACATGGAACAGCGGTGAACCTTCCCAAGAGTGGTCTGATCATGAACCCCTTAACGTCCATTGAGGGTCAGAGTCCTTCATGGCCGGGTGTCAGTTCCTGCACAAGGACAAACTGTGTCCGTCATCCATTTAAACTATCACTGCGTGTAAACACGCAGTGGTAGTTAAGTGCCGACAGCTGTCTGTGACAGCTGAGAGGCACAGCAATGGGTGAAGGGACCAGCAGATAAATCTAGCAGTGGCTGTGCATCAGTGCACTCCATGTCAGATTCATCTTGGCCTGGGTAATTCACGATTTCACTTGATAACCCAGGCATGGTATGTGAAAACAGCTCCATAGAGTAATCTGTAGTGTGGCCTGCCGCATCCTTCAATTTTGGTTGGGGTGAAGGACACAAGGAAAACGGTGTGGTTCATGACCCTGAGCCTCCAATGACGACTCAGTGCTTTTATTTTTTAAAACTTCAGAAGAGGAGGCGATAGAGCTGGAGGCTGAGTCAGAAATGTAAGCCAAAACTTGTTCCTGAAGCTCCAGCTTTAAATGCGGTTTACCTACTCCCAGAAAAGGGAGCCTTCGAGGCCTTGTTTAGCCAGACGATGACGCAGGCTCAACACCTCCTGCATTTGGTGCTATTTTGCTTTTGCCACTACCTGCACATCCACCACCAACAACATCATTACGAGCTGGCAACCCCCACCCACTTCCATGGACTCTTCCCCCACACTTCCTCACTTTTGGGGAAAATGTACTCAAAATTCCACCAACTATATGGTACTGTAAAACAAGGTGCAAGGTGTATATTGTAGTGGGGAGAATTTTAATCTCCTTACACACTTCTGGATACTGAAGTATTCTCTCAGGCCCTGTGTTTGTTACACCTCAATGTAACAGGCTGATTTTGGATGGTGTAAAAAATGTGTATAGAGGACTGGGGAGAATTTGCATCTCCTTACACACTTCTGGATACTGAAGTATTCTCTCAGGCCCAGTGTATGTTACACCTCAATGTAACAGCCTGATTTTGGATGGTGTAAAAAATGTGTATAGAAGACTGGGAAGAATTTGAATCTCCTTACACACTTCTGGATACTGAAGGATGCTCTCAGGCCCAGTGTATGTTACACCTCAATGTAACAGGCTGATTTTGGATGGTGTAAAAAAATGTCTATAGAGGACTAGGGAGAATTGGAATCTCTCTACAGACTTGAGGACACTGAAGGATTCTCTCAGGCCCAGTGTATATTATACCGCAATGTAACAGGCTGATTTTGGATGCTGTAAAAAATGTGTATAGAGGACTGGGGAGAATTTGAATCTCCTTACACACTTCTGGATACTGAAGTATTGTCTCAGGCCCAGTGTATGTTACACCTCAATGTAACAGGCTGATTTTGGATGGTGTAAAAAATGTCTATAGAGGACTGGGGAGAATTGGAATCTCTCTACAGACTTCAGGACACAGTTGTATTCTGTCAGACCCTGTGTATTTTACACCTCAAAGTAACAGGCTGATTCTGGATGGTGTAAAAAAGGTGTATAGAGGACTAGGGAGAAATGGAATCTCTCTACAGACTTCAGGACGCAGTTGGATTCTGTCAGGCCCTGGGTATATTACACCTCAAATTAACAGGCTGATTCTGGATGGTGTAAAAGAGGTGTATAGAGGACTGGGGAGAAATGGAATCTCTCTACAGACTTCAGGACATAGTTGTATTCTGTCAGGCCCTGCGTATATTACACCTCAAAGTAACAGGCTGATTCTGGATGGTGTAAAAAAGGTGTATAGAGGACTGGGGAGAAAAGGAATCTCTCTACAGACTTGAGGACACTGAAGGATTTTCTCAGGCCCAGTGTATATTACACCTCAAAGTAACAGGCTGATTCTGGATGGTGTAAAAATGGTGTATAGAGGACTGGGGAGAAATGGAATCTCTCTACAGACTTCAGGACACAGTTGGATTCTGTCAGGCCCTGGGTAAATTACACCTCAAATTAGCAGGCTGATTCTGGATGGTGTAAAAGAGGTGTATAGAGGACTGGGGAAAATGGAATCTCTCTACAGACTTCAGGACACAGTTGGATTCTGTCAGGCCCTGTGTATATTACACCGCAATGTAACAGGCAGAAATTGCCTAGTGTATGACAAACTACAAGGTGTATATAGAATTGGGCAGAATTGGAATCTCCCTAGAGTGTAGGTCTGTAAGAACGGACAAACTCCTCGGCTTTTTCTTACAGAGTCACACCCAGATAGCTTCAATTTGGCCGTGATACCAGCCGGTACACGGTACTGTGTGAGGAGCGTACACGTACACCACTGTACGGTGTGTGTATGTAAAATTGTCAAGCTCCGTGTTTTTGTATACAGTGGAACATTTGCAGGCAGCCATTAATACCAGTTGTGACACCATTAAGAATATTGAGTCACAATTGGCCTCATCCAGTACACCTGAGGAACTCACCACTTTAAAAGATAAACTCAAAGGGGTCATTGACCAACATAGATGGGACACTGAACAGAGGAAGAGAATTAAATTCCAGAGAGATACTGATGATTACAACAATAATAGGGTGTACCATTGGCGCTATAACACTACCTCTCGATTTAATTCCTCCAGGTTTGATCAACAGTCTTCAAATGACCTCTCCACATCAGGTTCGGAAACAGATAGAAGAGACTATCGTTCAGGACATTTTTTAGATCAACGAAAAAGACGCCCACGCAGAAGAGGATCCGCCGCAGCCAACGGAGGAAGAGGCTCAGATTCCTAAAGGATAACGAGGTCCCAGGTACGAATTCCCTAGTCATTAACATTTCCTCTAGATCTCTCAGTATTGCAGAACATAACCTCCTACAAAAGGGCCTGTCTTATTGCCCTTCATTCAGGTTCAGCACCTTCCAGATGGACATGGACTTACAGCGATTTTATCGTCGCATAAGGTTATTGGTGCATTTTGCCAAAAAGGACAAGGAGATGCCCCCTTCTCAAACTACCACCCTGTGTCCCATTTCTATAGACCGTTTAGGGCTCCGTAATAAAAGTACCTACCGACCGCCACCTAGTTCACATGCGGTTGAATCTTTTATTGAATTCATTGACGGAGCCTTTTCAAAATTACGACAGAACATTGAGAAAGGAGTTCTACAAGTTTCCCCTAACCTGGATACAGCTGATTTCCAGGCACTGGAGGCGCTACGACAGGATCCAGATATCATTATCAAACCCGCCGATAAAGGTGGGGCTATCGTCGTAATGGATAAACAGGACTATATAAGAGAAGTGATGCGCCAACTAAGTGATAGCTCGGTTTATACGGTTTTACCACATGACCCTGTGAGATCTATTAGAGAGTGTATCAATACTGTCACCACTGAATATACTATAAAAGGAGTGATTGATATTAAAACACGCGACTTCCTGACTAAAACAGATCCTATCACCCCGGTTTTCTACATCCTCCCTAAGGTACACAAGAGACTGGATCACCCTCCGGGCCGACCGATAGTGGCATCGACTGATTCTATTCTGTTGCCATTATCAATACTTCTGGAAAAAGTACTAACTCCCCTTACACGCCAGGCATCATCATTTCTGCTGGATACAGGGGACTTCTTTAGAGTAATATGGTCCTTAGGTCCTGTCCCTGGAGATTCCTTTCTGATGTCCTTTGACATAAAGGACCTCTATACATCCATCCCACATGATTTGGGTATCAGTTGCGTAAGAAGACGTTTATTGAGATCAGAGATGGATGGTAATATGGTCAACTTCTGTATTGAACTATTGACATTGGTATTGAGTAAGAATTACTTTCTTTTTGGGGATACATTTTATTTACAGACGAAAGGGACCGCGATGGGGTCCAACGTCGCACCACCTTACACTAATACGTTTATGGCGACCTTTGAGGAAGATGTAGTGTACCCCAACCCCCTCTTCAGGACCTACTGTCTAGTCTGGAAGAGATTCATTGATGATGTCTTCTGTATCTGGACTGGTCCAGCAGACACATTAGATGAGTTCCATAATACATTAAACACAGCCTGGTCTTGCCTGTCCTTTACCATCACTAGGGACACACATGAGGTTAGCTTCTTAGACATGAAGGTCATAAAGAGTGAAGAGGGACTACTGAGCACTGATCTTTTTGTCAAAACCACGGATCGTAACAGTTTGTTACATTGCAGAAGTTTACACCCCCTCTCTTCAAAGAGATCAATACCCTCATCAAGTTCAGGAGGGTAGAACGCATTGTCTCTGACCCTGTGGTCAGCAAAACTAGATTAAATGAAATGTACACGTTCCATACGGAAATATTGGGGCATTTTGAGGGAGGCCCATCCGGAGGTTGTAGAATTTCACCAGAATTTTTTACCTTGCTATAAACACCCTAAAAACATTAGAGTCACTCTCATCAAGGCAGACATGGGCTCAGGAGTTAGAGTTACAACACAGAGATTTCTCTCTACACCTAAAATCGCTACTTACCCATGCCTACACTGTAACCAGTATAGTAACGTGTTGAAAGGTGATCATTTTTATCACCCTCACTCAGGCAAGCGGTATAAAATCAAAGACTTCACTACATGTGACACTACACATGTAGTATATCAGATCAAATGCCCATGCGGACTTCTTTATAGCGGGGAAACTACCCAACCGATTAAAGATCGTATAAGCAAGCAGAAGTCCACGATCAGATGTGGGAATACTTTACTGCCACTACCACATCATTTTATTACGGCTGGACATACTATTCCACAGTTGAGATTTTCAGTCATCGAACATGTCCCCCCTCCCCGGCGGGGTGGCAACCGTATCCAAATTCTTAAACAGAGAGAGGCCTTTTGGATACACGATTTACAGACACTTGCCTCCAAGGGCCTCAATAGAGATTATGACCTATTGGCGTTTATTTAACAGAAGGTTTCCGTATTATGTGTCTGGCTTTTCTAATTTACTCTCCATACAATATGATGTCATTGTACTATATATGTGGATGTTTTCTAGCAAATATCTTTTGAGGCACATTGTTTTTTTTCATGGAAATAGCGTGTTCCGGATATGTGATATCTAACAAATTGTCTTTTCTTTACAGAGTCGCTTATACTGACCGTCACGCAAATGTCACCTTCCTGATGTTGTTCTCCCCTTGGACTTCCCCTCCCCGTTTCCCACAGGCTCACTTATACCTCCCATCTGCTTTTATTCTCTGAGAATGGTATTCTCTGCATGTCTTTCATGATTTTTTTTTTTTCTCTCTTTCTCCCTGTGGCCTTCTATTCATTCCCCACTAGAGGGAGATCTACACATAAATGTGGGCACGTTATATATAACAGCAGAGATATATGCAATTTCCTATAGGGCGATTTTAGGACCCTTTATATAACAATATATAGGGCGCTTGTCCAGTGCTACTTCTGATATAAGCACAAGATAGTAACGCTTTCATTTTCCCCTGCCTAACAGGCTTTCATAGTGACATTGTTTTTCCTATGACTCGTCCTGGTTACTCAGGACAACAATCTCCTCCCCACAAGCTAGTGATGCAGCCAGAACATCACTTCCTGGAGCCCGGCTCTGTCACTCCAACAGTAGTCCCGCCTACTCCCTACTTAAATCACAGTGATTCTAGTCTGAGTCACCTGTCACACCAGCGGTGGATGCTGTGTTCACACAGGTCCTGCTGCCACCCACCAATGGTAAGCAAGCTGGCTTAATTAGTCTGCAAGAGTTCCATGAGCACTCTATCAGTTTTAACCCCTCACTGTCCATACAGACAGACATTTGAAACTACAGCCAGCTGCTGTTCTTACAGCGCGAAATTGGGGTTTTCTATGAGTCACAGGATTTAACAGTGAGTATAAGCTCATTAGGATATACCTGATAACCAGGTTAGGGAGCCCCAGAGTCTATTATTACGATTGATTGCATTTTCCTTTATGTTAGATCCCACATGTAATCCCCTTTGGGACAATTCCCTTCAGGCATAGCCATAGGATGTTTATGCCAACTTCTGGTTGGTGCAACCTTTGGAGCTTTTCAAAGTCACAGATCTAATAGTGAGTAAATCTCAACATGATATACATTATAACGCCAATGGTTAAATAAATTCTAATGGTATACTGTGTCCATGTTAGATCCTGTATATGATCTCGTTTGGAATATTTCTCTACTACCCCTTCTCTTTGAAATCTACAGGTTAGTTCCAGTATACATTGTAATATTCCCACACTACTGTAATGTTTGCTCAAAGACACATATATATATTTTTGAACCAGGTTTATATACCAGTTCTTACATGGTGGATGGTATCACCTCCAATAGCACCTAATTTACTATTGGTCATACAATATAGTGAGTGTATATATATATATTCTACAGTCATAGACTCCATTGATTACTTCTTAACAGGATCATTTTATTGACTTAAATCTTGTCTCACCATAGATGTCCAGAAAATTATAGAGATAGGAGCAGTCTTGTTAGGTTTGATGTCTTTTCTTTTACTTTTATGTGTATTTCTGTTTCTTTTCCTTTCATGAGCCACATTTCCTATATACCTTGTTCCGTCCTCCCTACCACTTGTGCACATATCAATACTTGTTTCTTCTGTTATTGATATCTTCATGGATTGATTATCTGTAGTATCTGATTGTATATTGTATATACTTTTGTTGACTTTGCAGTGTACTGATGAAGGCTAGTTGATACAGCTGAAACGTCTATATTTGTGACTGCAAATAAAAATTCTTCATCTTTGCAACGAGTTGAGTGGCAAAAATTTTTTGATTATTTTTTGTAAACGGACTGACACACGCTGTCTCTCTCTAGTTTTGAATGTAATCAAACAGCAGATATACAAAACTGTTTGAAAAACTGACAAAACGCTAAGGTGTAGGTTTGTAAGAACGGACAAACTCCTCGGCTTTTCCTTACAGAGTCACACAGAGATTGTCAAGCTTCGTGTTTTTGTATAGGGACTGACACACGTTGTCTCTCTCTAGTTTTGAATGTAATCAAACAGCAGATATACGAAACTGTTTGAAAAACGGACAAAACTCTAAGGTGTAGGTCTGTAAGAACGGACAAACTCCTCGGCTTTTCCTTACCGAGTCATACACAGATAGCTTCAATTTGGCCGTGATAACAGCCGGTACACGGTACTGTGCGAAGAGCGTACAACGCTGTACGGTGTGTGAAAAAATGAACGCTCAGTACCTCACCAGGACAAAACAATAAAATTTGGATTGCTTTTAAAAAAGCAGTTTGAACACCAGTGTGCACACAGCAATCCAGGTAGCCTTAAAAGGCAGCCTAATCCCCACCAGCGCTGCTGCACAAAAGCAAAAATCTTCACCTTTCACTGCACACTAACTACAGTGAAAAGCGCTATCAGCAGAAGCATTTTTTTTTCTTTTGGCCTTCCTAACGCTCTCCCTACAGAATCATCAGCAGCAGCAGCTCTCCCTATTGTGAGATCAGTATAAGTAACATGGCGGTCGGCGTGCAAGCCCTTTTATAGCCCCTGTGACGCCACACAAAGCAAGCCAATCACTTGCATGCCCTTCTCAAAGATGGTGGTGACCGCTGCCTATGTTATCACGTTGCCCACAGTGTCCGTTCTTCCTTATTGGCTGGAAAAGGGTGCTAAAGCATCTTTTGAAACGCGACTTTGGCGCAATGGTCGCCGACCTCGTGGCCGACCTCACGCTTAGGTCGGGTTTCGTTTCATGAAACCAGACTTTGGCGAAAGTCGGCGACTTTTGAATTTTTTCGACCTGTTTTGCTCAACTCTAATCATCACTAATATCTACATGACAGGGGCCCATACATTCTGATATCATTGCTAGTATATACCCCACAGGGGTCCATACATTCTCATGTCATCACTAATATATACCTTGCAGAGGCCCAAACATTCTGCTATCATCACTAATACATACCTGGCAGGAGCCGATACATTCTAATATCTTTACTAATATATACGTGACAGGAGACCATACATTCTGATATCATCACTAATATATACCTGACAGGGGCCAATACATTCTGATATCATCACTAATATATACATGTCAGGGGCCCATACAGTCTGATATCATCACTAATATATACCTGACAGGGGCCCATACATTCTGATGTCATCACTAATATTTGGTATTTGGAAAACCTTTAACAAATACCTGTGTGAGTTGCTGAATTGTGGGTTGCTGAGTGCTTTCTACCTGTTCAATTTTTGGAGGCTTTTTTAACCTATTTTTTTCTCTCTACAGGGTTAATCTCTTATTTTACCATCTGTGCTTTTAAGGGTTAACTATATTGCATTTAAATCTTGAGGTGTAACTATATTCACAAGGGGTTAATTAAGGGTGGGAGTTCATAATTAAGGGTCTATAAGGGGCAGCTGGTTGGGCCTCAACTACTTTTGGAAGTGCATTGAGCAGCAGGGTGGTGTGCTGGTAAAAGGGAAAAAAAACTCTTTTAAATCTTCTGCCTGACCGAGTGTGAACGAGCTTAGTGTGGGCGGAGCGTAAGTGCGAACTGTGGTAAGTGTGTGACTTGTGATTCAGTGACTTTGGATTCAGGGAGTTTCCGAAATTATTGAACAGCCGGTCGAGGGTGCATACTGCTGTGCGAGGTGTTAGCACGTTGTGCATTTGGAAGTCCAGATACTGGATCTAAATGTGCAGCTGGCAACACTGAGATCCATAGACAATATGGAAAGGAGTCTTCTGCTCACTGAGCAGACGCTCAATGGGATTGATGAGGGGGGGATGCTAGGTTGGAGCTGCAGGACAATGAAGCAGCTAGCTGGGTGACAGTTAGAAGGCGGGGTAGAGGGAAGAGCACCAGGGAGGCTATTCATTGATCTGGCACACCCCAATAAATTTGCTAAGTTGGCAGATGAGGGGAGTGTTAGTGCAGGAATAGCACTGCTGCAGCAAGGCATGTCCTCTGAAAGCCGGAGGAGTGTCTGCTCCAGTAAGGGGGGAAATAGGAGAGCAGGGCAGGCCACACAGGTGCTGGTAGTGGGGGACTCAATTATTAGGGGAACAGAGAGGGAAATCTGTCACAAAGACAGGGATCGTCAAACGGTGTGCTGCCTTCCCGACGCTCGAGTCCGACACATCGCTGATCGGGTTGACAGATTACTGGGAGGGGCTGGTGGGGATCCAGCGGTCATAGTGCACATTGGCACAAATGACAAAGTTAGAGGTAGGTGGAAGGTCCTTAAAGATGATTTCAGGGAATTAGGCTGCAAGCTTAAAGCAAGTACCTCCAAGGTGGTATTTTCGGAAATACTTCCTGTACCACATGCCACGCCAGAGAGGCAACGGGAGATTAGGGAGGTTAATAAGTGGCTCAGGAATTGGTGTAGGAAGGAGGGGTTTGGGTTTGGGTTCCTGGAAAACTGGGCCGACTTCTCAGTTGGCTACAGGTTCTATGCTAGGGACGGGCTGCATCTCAATGGGGAGGGTGCAGCTGTGCTGGGGGAGAAAATGGCTAGAAGGTTGGAGGAGATACATAAAGTGGGGTACAGAGAGATACATAAAGTGCATGTATACTAATGCCAGAAGCCTCGCCAACAAAATGGAGGAATTGGAGTTAATGTTGTTGGAACATAATTATGACATGATGGGGATATCTGAGACATGGCTGGATGAGAGCCATGACTGGGTGGTTAATTTACAGGGCTATAGTCTGTTCAGAAATGACCGTACAAATAAGCGAGGGGGAGGCGTGTGTCTATATGTAAAATCATCCTTAAAACCCATCCTGCATGATAATATATATGAATCTAATGAAAATGTACTGTAGAGTCCCTGTGGGTGGAGATAAGGGGAGGGGGAAAAAATAATGAATTACTGATAGGGGTTTGTTATAAGTCTCCAAAAATAATGGAAGCAACGGAGAATATCCTTGTAAAGCAAATAGATGAAGCTGCGACTCAAGGAGAAGTCACTATTATGGGGGACTTCAACTACCCTGAAATAAATTGGGGAACCGAAACCTGCAGTTCCAGCAAAGGTAATAGGTCTTTGACAACTATGAGAGACAATTACCTTTCACAACTGATTCAGGACCCAACAAGAGGGGGGGCACTGCTAGACCTAATATTAACCAACAGGCCAGACCACATATCAAATATAAGGTTTGAGGGTCACTTGGGTAATAGCGATCACAAAATAATAAGTTTTCATGTACCCTTTAATAAAATGTGTAGTAGAGGGGTTACAAGGACACAAAACTTCAGGAAGGCAAATTTCCAACAGATGAGAGATGATCTTGGTGCAATTAACTGGGACGATATCCTGAGACATAAAAACACACAAAGAAAATGGGAGATGTTTATTAGCATCCTGAATAGGACCTGTGCACAATATATACCGTATGAGAATAAACATGCTAGAAATAGGAGGAGACCACTATGGTTAAATAGAGATGTAAGGGGCGCAATAAGTGACAATAATAAAGCATTTAGAGAATTAAAGCAAGTAGGTAGTAGTGAGGCATTAAATAAATACAAAAAATTAAATAAAGTCTGTAAAAAGCAAATCAAAATAGCAAAGATTGAGACAGAGAGACTAATTGCCAGAGAAAGTAAAAATAATCCCAAAATATTCTTTAACTACATAAATAGTAAGAAGCTTAAAAATTATAGTGTTGGTACCCTTAAAAATAGTCTGGGTGAAATAGTGGATGAGGAAAAAGCCAATATGCTAAATGACTTTTTTTCAACACAAGAAAATCCCATGACGGATAACATGATCAGGGATAAAAATTCTCCATTAAATGTCACCTGCTTAACCCAACAGGAAGTACGGCGGCATCTAAAAATCACTAAAATTGACAAATCCCCGGGCCCGGATGGGATACACCCCCGAGTACTGCAGGAATTAAGCACAGTCATAGACAGACCATTATTTTTAATCTTTAAAGATTCCATAATAACAGCGTCTGTAGCACAGGACTGGCGTATTGCAAATGTGGTGCCAATATTCAAAAAGGGGACAAAAACTGAACTTGGAAATTATAGGCCAGTAAGTTTTACCTCAACTGTGGGTAAAATCCTGGAGGGTTTCAATTTCTAAGAGATACTGTACTGGAGTATCTGAAGAAGAATAACCTCATGACCCCCCAATATCAACATGGGTTTACAAGGGACCGTTCCTATCAGACTAATCTGATAAGCTTTTATGAAGACGTAAGTTCCGGACTGGACCAAGGGAATGCAGTGGACGTGGTGTACATGGACTTTTCAAAAGCTTTTGATACGGTGCCACACAAAAGGTTGATATATAAATTGAGATCAATGGGGATAGGGGAAAATATATGTAAGTGGGTTAAGAGCTGGCTCAGGGATAGGAAACAAAGCGTGGTTAGTAATGGAGCACACTCGGACTGGGTCACGGTTAGCAGGGGGGTACCACAGGGGTCAGTTTTGGGCCCGCTTCTTTTTAACAATGACCTTGTAGGGGGCATAGAGAGTAGAATTTCAATATTTGCAGATGACACTAAACTCTGCAGGGTAATCAATACAGAGGAGGACAATTTTATATTACAGGAGGATTTATGTAAACTAGAAGCTTGGGCTGATAAATGGCAAATGGGCTTTAATGGGGATAAATGTAAGGTCATGCACTTGGGTAGAACAAACAAGATGTATAATTATGTGCTTAATTGTAAAACACTGGGCAAAACTGTCACTGAAAAAGACCTGGGTGTATGGGTGGACGACAAACTCACATTTAGTGGCCAGTGTCAGGCAGCTGCTGCAAAGGCAAATAAAATAAAGGGATGCATTAAAAGAGGCATAGATGCTCATGAGGAGAACATACTTTTACCTCTATATAAGTCACTAGTGCGACCACACTTAGAATACTGTGTACAGTTCTGGTCTCCAGTGTATAAGACAGACATAGCTGAACTGGAGCGGGTGCAGAGAAGAGCGACCAAGGTTATTAGGGAACTAGGGGGGTCTGCAATACCAAGACAGGTTATTACACTTGGGGTTATTTAGTTTGTAAAATCAAAGGCTTAGGCGTGATCTTATTACGATGTATAAATACTTGCGGGGACAGTACAAAGACCTAATGATCTTTTAACTCTTAGACCTGTGACGGGGACAAGGGGGCATCCTCTACGTCTGGAGGAAAGAAGGTTTAAGCATACTCACAGACGCGGATACTTTACTGTAAGAGCAGTGAGACTATGGAACTCTCTGCCATATGATGTTGTAATGAATGATTCCCTACTAAAATTTAAGAAGGGACTGGATGCCTTTCTTGAAAAGTATAATATTACAGGGTATATACACTAGTTTCCTTAATATTGCGTTGATCCAGGGAGCTAGTCTGATTGCAGTATGTGGAGTCGGGAAGGAATTTTTTTCCCCAATGTGAAGCTTACTGTTTGCCACATGGGTTTTTTTTTGCCGTCCTCTGGATCAACATGTTAGGGCAAGTTAGGATAGGATATGGGTTGAACTAGATGGACTTAAAGTCTTCCTTCAACCTTAATAACTATGTTACTATACAGTTGTGGCCAAAAGTATTGACACCCCTGCAATTTTGTCAGTTTCTTCCTGAAAATTATTGCAAACACAAATTCTTTGTTACTATTATCTTCATTTAATTTGTCTTAAATGAAAAAACACAAAGAATTGTCCTAAAGCCAAATTGGATATAATTCCACACCAAACATAAAAAAGAGGGTGGACAAAAGTATTGGCACTGTTTGAAAAATCATGTGATGGTTCTCTAATTTGTGTAATTAACAGCATCTGTAACTTACCTATGGCACCTAACAGGTGTTGGCAATAACTAAATCACACTTGCAGCCAGTTGACATGGATTAAAGTTGACTCAACCTCTGTCCTGTGTCCTTGTGTGTACTACATTGAGCATGGAGAAAAGAAGACCAAAGAACTGTCTGAAGACTTGAGAAACCAAATTGTGAAAAAAGCATGAGCAATCTCAAGGCTACAAGTCCATCTCCAAAGACCTGAATGTTCCTGTGTCTACCGTGCGCAGTGTCATCAAGAAGTTTAAAGCCCATGGCACTGTGGCTAACCTCCCTAGATGTGGACGGAAAAGTCTTAGTTACTCACCGGTTAACGGTATTTTTCGGAGTCCATGACAGCACCACCTGAGAGAGGGGATCCGCCCTTCAGGAACAGGAAACCTACAGATACAAAAGGGTGGCACCTCTCCCACGCATGAGTTGGCTTACAGAGCACAAGAGGACCTCCAAGGTTAATGCATGATTTATGTACAGTATTATTATTATCTAAATATTTATCACCAGTGGATATATACAAGAGGAAGACGTGCACACCCAAATTAAACTAAAGGGAGGGAATATACGAGTGCTATCATGGACTCCGAAAAATACCGTTAACCGGTGAGTAACTAAGACTTTATTTGGTCGTCCATGACAGCACCACCTGAGAGAATTACAGAGAGTAATAACTACTTTATGGAGGGTCTCCAGCCTGCAGTAACCTTATACCAAAAGAGAGGTCTGCGGAAGCACCTAGGTCTAGCCTATAATGACTATAAAACGTGCTCGGAGAGGACCAAGTAGCTGTCTTAAATATCTGGTCAATGGAGACTTCCGATCTCTCAGCCCACAAGGTCGCCATGGCTCTGGTGGAATGCGCCCTCAGCTTCCCGGGTGGTGACCTGCCTTTTGAGGTGTATGCTATTGAAATCGCCTCTCTAATCCACCTGGCTAGTGTATTTTTTGACGCTCTACAACCTTTCCTAGGGCCTTGATGGGAGACAAACAGGGCATTATCTTTCTTCCAGGGATCGGTAACTGCCAGATATTCTGTGAGGCATCTCCTAACATCCAGGGTGTGTAGTTTCTCTTCCTTCTCATTAGCTGGATTAGGGAGGAAGGATGAAAGGACTATTTCCTGTGTCCTATGAAAGCTAGAAACTACCTTAGGTAAGTAAGCTGGATTAGGCATAAGTATTACCCTATCGTCTTTAAACTGTAGATAAGGAGGACGCCTAGATAATGCCTGAATGTCGCTTACTCTGCGAGCTGATGTCAGAGCTACCAGGAAGGCTATTTTGAGGGACAGGTTTTTTATGGAAGCTGATGAGATAGGTTTGAATGGGGTTTCCGTCATAGCTGTGAGGACTAGGTTCAAGTCCCACGGCATGAATCTATCCTTCACTATTGGCCTGGATCTACCTGCCGCCTTAATGAACCTGCTGACCCAGTAATTACTTGCTATGTTGCAGCTAAAGGGGGCCCCAAGGCTGATACTTGTACTTTAAGGGTACTGGTGGAAAGCCCCATGTCCAGACCTTTGTGTAGAAACTCTAAGATCTGAATTATAGGCGCTGAATCCCCAGCGACTACTCCTGAGTTCTGAAGAAATTTTTTCCAAATTCTGATGTAAATTTTTGTAGTAATGATCTTTCTACTTTTAAGTAGGGTGTTAATCAGGTCTGGGGAGAAACCTTTATCTATTAGCAGTGATCGTTCAAACTCCACGCCGTCAGATGTAGGCCAGCCACCTGAGGATGGAAGGCTGGGCCCTGGGATAGGAGATCCGGGATGTCCCGAAGGACCCAAGGATCGGACACTGACATGGTCCTGAGGCATGAGAACCATGCCCTCCTGGGCCAAAATGGAGCAATAACTATCACCCTTGCTCTGTCCTTTCTGATTTTCCTCATCACCAGGGGTAGTAGAGATAGGGGAGGGAAGGCATAGGCTATCCTGAAGTCCCACTTTATCAGAAAGGCCTCTACCACCAGAGGATTATCTCTGGGGTTTAGGGAGAATTGCCTTAATTTCCTGTTTTCCTTGGTGGCAAAGAGATCTACCTCTGGATGTCCCCATTTTTGTACAATCAGGTTGAAGATGGAGGTGTTTAAGGACCATTCTCCTTGCTTTAGCAGATTGCGGCTTAAAAAGTCTGCCGTGATGTTTTCTTTCCCTTTTATATGTAGAGCTGTTAAAGATAGAAAATGCTGCTCTGCTAGTTGGAACAACCGCTCTGCTACAGTCATCAGGGGTTTGGAACGAGTCCCGCCTTGGTGGTTGAAATAAGCCACGGTGACCTGATTGTCGGAGAACACTCTTACGTGATGGCCCTGTAGATACACAAGGAGCTTTTTATCTGCCTGCTCCACTGTTGTCAATTCTTTCAGGTTACACAACATTTCTATCTGACGATGCTCCCATAGGCCCTGGACTAGCATCTCACCCATATGGTCCCCCCAACCGAAAGGGCTAGCATCCGTGGTGACTATGCGGGTTATGTTATACTCCCAGGGTACCCCTCTGGATAAATTATCCTTGTCTAGCCACCACTCTAGGGACTCCCTTGTGTTTCGGGACAAGGTTAGTTGACCCTCCAAGTAACCCCCAAGGATTTTTTTATGTAATAAAACTTCTGAAACTGGGCCCACTGGACTGCCGGGATACAGGCCGAGAGAGAGCCTAGAAGGGACATGGCTTTCCTGAGGGACATGGTGGGGTTATTGGCAGCGTTCAGGACCTGATAGTGCAGGTGAACAAGCTTCTCCGGAGGCAGACAGCATTCCTGTTTTTCAGAATCTAGGATTAGGCCTAAGAATTGTTGGACCCTCATCGGTTGTAACCGAGATTTTTTGATGTTCAGCAACCATCCTAACCGCTCTAGGGCCGACATTGCCCTTTGTAGCTGTTCCAAACAATGATCCGCCGTTTTGCCTAAAATAAGGAAGTCGTCCAGGTAGGGGACCACTAGAATGTCTGATTCACGTAGATGGGCCATGACCTCCGCTACCACTTTAGTAAATACTCGGGGGGCGACTGCCACCCCAAAGGGGAGGGCCGCATATTGGAAATGTCAAACTGACCCATCTAACTGAACCGCCACTCTGAGGAAACGCTGATGAGCTGCATGAATGGGTATATGGTAGTAGGCGTCCTTTAAATCTAACACCACCATAAAGCAGTTTTGGAACAGCATTTTTATTGTGGAATTAATTGTTTCCATTTTGAAAGGACGTATGACCAGAAATTCGTTGAGGGCCTTAAGGTTTATTATAGTCCTAAAGGAGCTGTCTGGCTTGCGGACCAGGAACACAGGGGAGTAGAAACCTTTCCCCCATTCTCCCTCTGGAACCTCTGTTAGGACCTTCTTGCCACATAGATCATGAACCTCGGCCTCCAGGACAGCTTGTTCTGAAGTGGAAGACCTGAGTGGGGTGACTTTAAATCGATCTTGGGGAACCCCGGAGAATTCTAGTCGCAGTCCCGCAGCTATCACCCCCAGTATCCAGTTGCTATTAGAGATCAGCGACCATGCTGGGTAGAAGGCAGCTAGTCTCCCTCCTACCGGGGCAACTAGTCATTGGGGCGGCTTTTTCGTGTCGCGAGCTGGACCTTCATGGCGCCCCCCTCCGCCAAACATAAATCCTGTACCTTTCCTTCTTTTCTCATCCCATCTGCCCTGATCTCTGGATGACCTTTTATGGAAATATCCTTTCCTGGTAAAGGGACGTCTATAAGAAGGGTTCGGCAGACTGGGGAATTTCTTTTTGTCATCCCCAGCTTTTTCTAACAGTTCGTCCAGGACGGGGCCGAATAGATATTCCCCCTCCAAAGGAATGGAACAGAGTCGGGACCTGGCCTGAATATCTCCCGGCCAGCACTTTAACCAGAGCACTCTTCACGCTGCATTAGACAGTCCCGCGGTTCTAGCCGCCATTCTTGCAGAGTCTGCTGAAGCATCGGCTAAAAACGCAGTGGCATTCTGGATGATCGGCAGATTTTTTCAAATGGATGCTCTTGAGGCTCTGTCTTTTAGCTGGGAATCCAATTGATCTAGCCAGACCATCATGGATCTGGCTGTACATGTGGCAGCTATCGCTGGTCTTAGTGCGCCTGCTGACATCTCCCATGTTCCCTTTAGAAAAGAATCTGCTTTTTTTATCCAGCGGATCTTTCAAGGTGGCCATATCGTCAAAGGGTATGGAGGATTTTTTGGACGCTTTGGCTACTGCCGCGTCCAGCTTAGGGGCCTTATCCCATCTGCTTACTACCAGGTCATCAAAGGGGTACCTCCACTTGAAAGCTGGTGGCATGGTGCCCCTTTTTTCAGGCCCCTTCCATTCTCTATCAGGCTCTGGACTTTATCATTTAATGGAAAAGCCCTGGGTTTTCTGGGGTCTAGACCCCCGAACATTATGTCCTGTGCTGAGAGTTCCGGCTTTGTGTCTACTACCCCCATGGTGGACCTTATTGCTTTAACTAGTCTGTCCATTTGGTCTAAGGGAAGCAGAACCGGCTAGAGTCTTCATCCGAGGAAGACGAAGAGGAGGCTGAGGAGTCTGAGGAGTTATCATCTTTCCTAGGGGCGACCGAGGACTCCGAGCCTGAAAAACTAGCCTCTCTTCTTCTAGAAGATTCTCCTTGAGATAGGGCTTTCATCTCTGTCCTGATTATCTCCCTCAGGCTTGTAGTGAAGTCAGGCGTCTCTTCCTGTATAAATGGGGGAGAGTGTAAGGGCCTGACAATCTACATATGGACTCTCGATCCCAATCAACCCCTACCGTCTGTCGTACGCATGGCTGACAATTTTTTAGGGTGGCCATCTGGTAAGGGGCAACTACAGAGGGCACATTCCCTGTGCTTGTTTTCCCGTAGCTTTCCTCCCCTGCGAAAAAACATAAGGGAACACTGCATCAGGGTACATTCACGGAGATCTCTTACCCATGCAGATGAAGCAGGTACCGGATCACGGAGGGAGGCAGGGGGATCCTTTAGTCTGGAGAAACTTCTGCAGCTCTGTCAGCTTGTTCGTCTGTTTCTTTTGCTGGCCACTTGTATGCGGTTTCGTTGTGGCCTGTTTCTGCGAGCACTCCTGCGTCTCGTCCTGCTGGTCTATGGGGGCTTCCGTCGTATCCATCGCTGGGCCTTCGGAAGCACCCCAACAGCGTCCCCGCCTGCCTTATATGGCCTCCTGGTGTCCGGGTCAGCAGGGTTCAGGCAGTGGCACCACCCACCCGGGGCCCTCCCGCAACCCCCCCGCGCCATGCCCCAGCCACCCCCCCACCCCGGCCACCGCCCACTACCCAGGACAGGCGCGTACAACGGAAGCCGGCCGGCACCCGACTTCCGGTTTCGGCATTCCTGGCCCCGCCTCTTCCGCCGCGTCACCCCCGCCGCTCACCTGAGACAGCGGGAGTGCGCGGGAAGGAGCCGGCACGGCGCCCCCCGGCCCAGAATGCCTCCAGACCCACGTGCGCCTCCAAGTACCCGCCGACCGGGCGCCAATGCCGACCCGGATGAGGAGAGGACCGGACCATGGGGGGGATGCACCAGGAGGGGCCCGGGTCATACATACCTGGTGCTGGCGCTCTGGCAGTGGCTGTCCACCGGACCATGTGCTCCACCTGCTCCGTCCACTGCCGTGGCGACCTACCTGGCCCCACCGTGGCGCTTCCAGGGACCCCGCACTGACCGAGGTAGGAGATCCCCCCCCCCCCGCTACCTGGGTCGGTCAGCCGGCCTGGGAATATCCTTGACAACTCATGACGGACGATCTGTAGGAAGTCCTGTCCTCTACGAACGGGAAACCAACTGATGCGTGGGAGAGGTGCCACCCTTTTGTATCTGTAGGTTTCCTGTTCCCGAAAGGCGGATGCCCTCTCTCAGGTGGTGCTGTCATGGACGACCGAAAAAAGAAAAATTGACAGATTTCAACGCAAGATTGTGCGGATGTTGGATAAAGAACCTCGACTAACATCCAAACAAGTTCAAGCTGCCCTGCAGTCCGAGGGTACAACAGTGTCAACCCGTACTATCCGTCGGCATCTGAATGAAAAGGGACTGTATGGTAGGAGACCCAGGAAGACCCCACTTCTTACCCCGAGACATAAAAAAGCCAGGCTGGAGTTTGCCAAAACTTACCTGAAAAAACCTAAAACGTTTTGGAAGAATGTTCTCTGGTCAGATGAGACAAAAGTAGAGCTTTTTGGGCAAAGGCATCAACATAGAGTTTACAGTAGAAAAAAAGAAGCATTCAAAGAAAAAAACATGGTCCCTACAGTCAAACATGGCGGAGGTTCCCTGATGCTTTGGGGTTGCTTTGCTGCCTCTGGCACTGGACTGCTTGACCGTGTGCATGGCATTATGAAGTCTGAAGACTACCAACAAATTTTGCAGCATAATGTAGGGCCCAGTGTGAGAAAGTTGGGTCTCCCTCAGAAGTCATGGGTCTTCCAGCAGGACAATGACCCAAAACACACTTCAAAAAGCACTAGAAATGGTTTAAGAGAAAGCACTGGAGACTTCTAAGGTGGCCAGCAATGAGTCCAGACCTGAATCCCATAGAACACCTGTGGAGAGATCTAAAAATGGCAGTTTAGAGAAAGCACCCTTCTAATATCAGGGACCAGGTGCAGTTTGCCAAAGAATGGTCTAAAATTCCAGCAGAGCATTGTAAGAAACTCATTGATGGCTACCGGAAGCGGTTGGTAGCAGTTATTTTGGCTAAAGGTTGTGCAACCAAGTATTAGGCTGAGGGTGCCAATACTTTTGTCTGGCCCATTTTTGGAGTTTTGTGTGAAATGATCAATGTTTTGCTTTTTGCTTCATTCTCTTTTGTGTTTTTTCATTTAAGACAAATTAAATGAAGATAATAATACCAAAGAATTTGTGATTGCAATCATTTTCAGGAAGAAACTGAGTATTATCTGACAAAATTGCAGAGGTGTCAATACTTTTGGCCACAACTGTATATATCTTGCAGGCGCACATACATTCTAATATCATCACTAATACATACCTGGCAGGAGCCCATACATTCTAATATCATTACTAATATACTGTATATCTACCAACAATAGAGGGCACTACTGCACAGGATCACCTGTTACATGCTAAAGGACCATAGAAACCATAGAACAAAAATAGGGAGAAAGAGGCATGTAAATATCAGGGATCACCAAAAAATAGTATCAAATAATCCTTTATTATAACACCAGAACACACTATGAAAACATTAAAAACAATTAAAACTGCAAAAATGCAATTGTATTAGTACCATAACCCATAAGGGTTAAGCCCCTGCACAAACCCCACATGAAAAGTGCTTTGTACAAATAAGCAATAACAAAGTTAAAGTGGTACACAATATTCCAGTGGTGAAAACAATTTTTGTAACAAAATGAAAATAATTCCATTGAAGAAATGAAAAACGTGAAAAAATTGAAAAAAATAAATTGAAAAAAATAAAAGGAAAGAAAAAATGAATATTAATAAAATAAAAATAAAAACTAAAGAACTAAAAAATAAAAAATAAAATAAAAAATTAAAACAAAAATTTATGGTTTTTATCTTACCGCCAGGGAAGATGTTAACATAGACTCACAAATGCAAATGTTCAGTGGGTCTGAAGGGAAGAAAAAATAATCAAGTTAGCCAATTTATCTCATGGTTGAGACCTTTGGGATGTAAAGTGTCCAGGGTATAAATCCAATAAGTCTCACGTTGTTTAAGTATCTGAATATGACTGCCACCTCTTGTGGGCCTGGGTACTTTTTCTATAATCTGGAACCCTAATTGAGATACATTGTGTCGGGCCTCTTTGAAATGGGCCGGTAATGGAAGCCATGTTTTTTCACACCTGATAGTCGACTTATGACTGGAGATACGATCCCTGATAGCCTGGGTGGTTTCACCCACGTATAGTAAACCACAAGGACATTTGATGATGTACACAACGGAATTAGTTTCACATGTAAAGTAGTCCCTCACAGGGTAGGATTTGCCTGTGCATGGGTGAATGACTTCATTGCCTTTAATGATGTTAGAGCAGCTCATGCAGTTCAGGCAAGGGAAAGTACCTGTTCTTTTTTGATCTGACAATGTTCGTGTGCAAGTTTCCTTGGAATGTCCCAGATCTGCCCTGACCAGTTTGTCCTTGATGTTTTGATGTCTTCTCAGACACATTAAAGGTGAATTTTTGAATATCTCAATTTTGGGATAGGCTTTGGTAAGTATAGACCAATGTCAATGAATGAAATTATGGACTTTCTGCATGGAAGGATGGTGGCTATGGACAAACGGGAGCCTAGGTGGTTTAGGTGCGATAGTTGTAATGCGGTCAGGATCGGCTAATGCTTTAGTCATCTCGGTGACCAATAATGGTGATAAAGGCCATTGTTAGGCCGAAACATCAGCTGTCGCTTCATCACCGTCAAGTAAATAAAAAAGTTCACTTTGAGCATATTCCACGTGTGCAGTGATTCTATATTGAACACATGTTTATGGGGCCACTAGCTCCTTCTCACTAGCACCGTATACTCAACTCTTTAGTCAAGTGCTAACCATCTCTAGTATCCATTGCATTGACTTTTTGGTTATCAGCACCGACTCAATATCCATGACGTTAGAAACCTACATGTACGATGATGCCTTTGGATCCACGATTTTATAAAAAATCAGATCTGGTACAGATTTCCTTCACGTCCCTAGCAGAGACATTAAAACAAGGGATTGGGAAAAAGAAAGGAAAAGACTCACAGCCTATGATCTGCACTGTGCAACATTGGGCGAATATCATAGACAAGGGAAGATACCCTGTGGGCTTTGTAGCAACTTACGACCTACCCTCTTTACAGATAACGCAAAGTATTGCGCTACCTTCCAGAAAATTCTTAACAAATGCTCATTCAATATAATATTACTGACTATTGAATACCTCCAGGAAGAGATAAAGGAAACCAAAGAAAAAGTCACCACCATAGAGACTCAATTAACCTCTACTCTAAGCAGTACCGAATTCAGCTCTCTAAAAAATAGACGCTGCTCTACTTACGCATCAAAAAACACTTGAAGAAAGGAAGCGATCTAAATTTCACCATGATACAGAAGACTACTTGAATAATAGTCTACAAATGGGAAGACCCGGCACCAAGACACTATCGACCAAGATCCCGTCGCCAACAATATATACAGCTTCCGGGGGATCCTCTCCGGTCGGGGGTTCCTCACCAGGATCCGGGAGCGAAACTGGTGTAACATCCATCTCAAGGGTTCCTTTTTTAGGCCAAAACACACGCCAACCAGGCAGTCGAGGAGGAGGAGATCAGAATCGTCAAATGGTCCTCTGGTCACAACAGGTAGGAGTCCAAACCTAGTTGTTAATATTTATGACTATTCTTTCTCCCTTAGAACTTAAAGTATTAAACTTGGGCCTCTCATTCTGTCCAACACCAAGGTGGGATGCCTTCCAGTTAGAGAAAGATCTACAAAAATTCTATCATTAGATTGAAGGGTACACTTTGAGGATTCCCCACCCCAAATAGCCAACGTCACTGGCCTAGTCCCAAACGAGACACTTGCCCCCCCATCACTATCAATACCTTAGGGCTACGAAACCCAAGCAGTTTTATACCTCCCAAAACTAACCATGCCATTGAAACATTCGTGGATTTATTAGACAGAGACATCAAACAGACCATTCATGAAGAACGATTGGGCTTACTCCCTGTCCGTCATAATTTATCTTCAGCTGAGAAACAAGCCATATCATCCTTGAAGGAGAACCTCAATAGTTGTTAGGCCGAAAAGTCAGCTGTCGCTTCATCACCGTCAAATAAATAAAAAAGTTCACTTTGAGCATATTCCACGTGTGCAGTGATTCTATATTGAACTCATGTTTATGGGGCCACTAGCTCCTTCTCACTAGCACTGTATACTCAACTCTTTAGGTAATACAGATGGTTAGCACTCGGCCAGAGGGTTCGAGTTCGCTGTGCCAGTGAGAAGGAACGGATAGTCCCAGAATCGCATAAACAATGTATAGTCACTGCACACGCTGATTGTACTTAATGTGAAGTAAATTTATTGCTTGACAGTGAGGAAGCGACATCAAACGACGTTTCGGCCACATCGGCCTTTATCACAAAGTCGCTGTAATAAAATACATACATAAAAATATCAAAAAATTGTAAACTTTATACAAAATATATACACATAGTATCCAGAGAGCATGGAATATAAGCACTAGAATTATTTAGAAAGATGTGGAGACATCAAACACGTGAAACTGAGAGATAACGCGGTAGATAAGAAACATGAAGGAGCGTGGTCATACCCTTTTCAATTGAATGTAGGGTCTGTTTTCACCAAATCGATAGTGTCACTGCTAGGCATAAATGAGTTGATAGCATATTCTGTAAGTAGGGATAGATGAACATATCGTTTTATGTATGTATTTTATTACAGCGACTTTGTGATAAAGGCCGATGTGGCCGAAACGTCGTTTGATGTCGCTTCCTCACTGTCAAGCAATAAATTTACTTCACATTAAGTACAATCAGCGTGTGCAGTGACTATACATTGTTTATACTCAACTCTTTAGTCAAGTGCTAACCATCTCTAGTATCCATTGATTGTTGTCCTATGGACAGACTGTAGATCTCTGCAGTTCATCCAGAGTGATCATGGGCCTCTTGGCTGCATCTCAGTCTTCTCCTTGTTTGCAATGAAAGTTTAGAGGGACGGCCGGGTCTTGGTAGATTTGCAGTGGTAGGATACTCCTTCCATTTCAATATGATCGCTTGCACAGTGCTCCTTGGGATGTTTAAAGTTTTGGAAATCATTTTGTATCAAAATCCGGCTTTAAACTTCTCCACAACAGTATGACGGACCTGCCCGTTGTGTTCCTTGGTTTTCATGATGCTCTCTGTGCTTCAAACAGAACCCTGAAACTATCACAGAGCAGGTGCATTTGATTACACACAGGTGGATTATATTTATCACTATTAGTCATTTAGGACAACATTGGATCATTCAGAGATCCACAATGATCTTCTAGAGTGAGTTTGCTGCACTGAAAGTAAAGGGGCCAAATAATATTGCATGCCCCACTTTTCAGTTTTTGAATTTCCACAAAAATTTAAAATAACCAATAAATTTCGTTCAACTCACGGTCCGAATCCCTCCTCCCTCTTACAGACTTAAATTCACTACACAATGCGGATGCTGCTGCTGCTGCTTTATGTAACATCACAATAGCTGTAGTTTTGGAATCACTTGCCCCTCTCACACATACTAAAGCTCGCAAAATCAACAGCCCTGGCACATCAGCCTGACGAAAGAACTGAGGCGAGCTTCCAGGGCTGCTGAGCGGAGATGGAAAAGATCCCACTCCAATGAGGACGTCATCGCATTCAAACAGTCCCTCCCTACTTTTAAGGCTACACTCGCTGCATCAAAACAAACCTACTTCTCATCTCTCATATCCTCCATGTCTCACAACCCTAAACAGTTATTCAACAACTTCAATTCTCTCCCCTGCCCTCACCACCTCCTCCCTCCCCACTCATCTCAGCTGAAGACTTTGCCTCATTTTTCAAGCAGAAGATTGATAACATCAGACACAGTTTTGGTCGACAACCCCCAGAGCCCTTCCTCCTAACTGCCCTGCCCTCCTCCTCCAAAACCAACTTCACCATTACAGAAGATCGACTCTACTCTCTAGATCACAGCTCAATACCTGTGCACTTGACCCGATCCCATCCCACTTCATCCCAAACCTCACCACAGTCTTCATCCCAACCCTAACCCATCTCTTCAACCTATCACTAACAACTGGTGTTTTCCCCTCAAGCTTTAAACATGCCTCAATCACATCTATCCTCAAAAAACCCTCTCTTGACCCATCCAATGTATCTAGCTATCACTCTATCACTTCTCCCCTATGCCTCAAAACTACTGGAAAAACACGTCCATCTTGAACTGTCCTCCCACCTCTCTTCTTGCTCCCTCCTTGACCACTTAGTCTGGCTTCCGGCCACACCACTCCACTGAAACTGCTCTAAGGTCACCAATTACCTATTAATCGCCAAGGCCAAGCGACACTACTCTGTCCTCCTCCTGTCCTCTGCCTTTGACACAGTGGACCATTCCCTATCACTACAGACCCTTCCATCTCTTGGTATCACAGACTTGGTCCTATCTTGGATCGCGTCATACCTAACAAACCAGACATTCAGCATCTCCCACTCACACACCACCTCCTCACGGCTCCTCCTATCTGTTGGAGTCCTGTAAGGTTCAGTGCTATGGCTCCTGCTCTTCTCCATTTACACCTTCGGCCTCGGATAGCTCATAGAATGTCATGGCTTTCAGTATCACCTCTATGCTGATGACACACAGATCTACATCTATGGACCAGATATCACCTCCCTACTAAACAGAATACCTCAATGTCTGTCTGCTATTTCATCCTTCTTCTCCGCTAGATTTCTAAAACTTAATATAGAGAAAACAGAATACATCATCTTTCCCCCATCTCATGTGACCCCCCCAACGGACCTATCCATTAAAGTAAACGGCTGCCCACTCTCTCCAGTCCCTCAAGCTCGCTGCCTCGGGGTTATCCTTCACACTGATCTTTCCTTCAAACCACATATCCAAGCCCTTTCCACTTCCTGCCGACTTCACCTCAAAAATATTTCACGGATCTGTACATTCCTCAACCAAGAATCTATAAAAACCCTAGTCCATGCCCTCATCATCTCCCACCTTGACTACTGCAACCTCCTGCTCTGTGGCCTATCCTCTAACACTCTCGCACCCCTCCAATCTATTCAAATCTCTGCTGCCTGACTAATCCACCTGTCCCCCCCGCTATTCCCCGGCCTCTCCCCTCTGTCAATCCCTGCACTGGCTTCCCACTACCCAAAGACTCCAGTTCAAAATCCTAACCATGACACACAAAGCCATCCACACCTTGTGCCCTCCATACATCTTGGACCTCGTCTTCCAATACTTACCTGCACGCAAATCCTCACAAAATCTCCTTCTCTACTCCCCTCTTATCTCCTCTTCCCACAATCGCATACAAGATTTCTCCCGCGCATCCCCCTACTCTGGAACTCTACCACAACATATCAGACTCTCACCTACCATGGAAACCTTCAAAAAGAACCTGAAGACCTACTTATTACAAGCCTACAACCTACAGTAACCACCGAACCAACAACCCGCTGCACGACCAGCTCTACCCTCACCTACTGTATCCTCACCCACCCCTTGTAGATTGTGAGCCCTCGTGGGCAGGGTCCTCTCTCATCCTGTACCAGTCATGACTTGTATTGTTTAAGATTACTGTAATTGTATTTAGTATGTATACCCCTCCTCACATGTAAAGCGCCACGGAATAAATGGCGCTATAATAATAAATAATAATGATAATAACTTCACAATTGTGTTCCACTTGTTGTTGATTCTTCACCAAAAATTCACATTTGGTATCTTTATGTTTGAAGCATGGTATGTGGGAAAAGGTTGAAAATTTCCAGGGGGCCGAATACTTTCGCAAGGCACTGTACCTGACAGGGGCCCATATGTTCTAGTGTTTTCACCAGTGACCCAGCTACAATGTATGGGCTGCAGTTGGGACTTGGAAGGAGCCCATACATTCTGATTTCCTGACTAATACAAAATGTAACTAATGAATATAACTAACATTAGTGAAGCTTAGGCTTCTTTTACATTTATCGTGTTTTTGCTGGCTGCTTTTGTGGCCCCAATAGATTTCTATGAGGCCGCAAAATCGACCCACAACAATTAGAGCGCCGTGTGCCGTTTTGCCATATTTGCGGCCATGAAAAAAGATCGAGCCTGCTTGATCTTTTTCACGGCTTACGGACATGGCCTCCATTGAAAATCAATGGGGCCGGAAAAACAATGGAAGTTTGTTTATGCAGTGCACCGTGACTTCCGTTTTGCGGAACGCCGTTTTTTTTCCAATACTTTTTCCATAGTATTGGAAACCTGAAAAATGGCGATCCACAAGTTTTTTTTGCGGTTCGTTATTGTGGCAGACCGTTAAAATTGCGGCGAAACGGCCCACAAAAAAACGGTAAGTGTAAAAGAAGTCTTACACATTCTGATGTATTTGCTAATAAACATCTACCAGGGTTCCCATACATTCTACTGACATAAATCTATACCTGGCAGCTAGACCAGGGCCGCCATCAGGGCATTACTGCCCTGACTGGCGTATGAGGCCTGGTGAGCAGAGGGGGCCCGCATCGGACCCAGTCTCTTCTGCTGATTGGGCCCCAGCAGCAGGATTTTGCCGGAGCAGTAACTGAACCCTGCATCCGAGACACAGGGTTCAATTGCTCTATTGCCATGCAGGCCAGGGCCCAAATGGCAATAGTTAAAGCCACCGGCCAATCGGAGGCTGGCAGCTGACGTCAGCGCGCACGTCACAGGTGTCTGACATCATTGTCATTCGCCGGCGAGAGCACGCTTTCAGCCTGGAGGGAACATCGCTCGCGGCAGGAGCATGGCAAGGTAAGGAGAAGGGGAGTTTTTTTTTTTTATATTGAAAGCAGCAAGCCGGCAGGATGGAGACAAGTGTCCATCCTGCCGGGGCAGAATGAAGACACGGCAGGATGAAAGATATGGGGGCATGATTGGAGACACGGGGGGCATGATTGGAGACACAGGGGGCAGGATTGGAGACACAGGGGGCAGGATTGGAGACACAGGGGGCAGAATTGGAGACACAGGGGGCAGGATTGGAGACACAGGGGGCAGGATTGGAGACACCGGGGGCAGGATTGGAGACACGGGGGGCAGAATGAAACATGGGGGCAGGATTGGAGACATGGTGGCAGGATGAAAGATATGGAGGCAGGATTGGAGACATGGTGGCAGGATGAAAGATATGGGGGTAGGATTGGAGACACAGGGGGCAGGATGAAATATATGGGGGCAGGATTGGAGACATGGTGGCAGGATGAAAGATATGGGGGCAGGATAGGAGACATGGTGGCAGGATGAAAAATATGGGGGCAGGATTGGAGACATGGTGATGGTGGCAGGGATGAAAGATATAAGGGCAGGATTGGAGACACAGGGGCAGAAATGGAGACACGGGGCATGATTAGAGACATGGTGTGGGATGGAGACAGATGGGGCAGGAATATGGGGCAGGATGGAGACAGATGGGGCAAGATGGAGACAGATGGTTTAGGTTCATTGGACAGATGGGGCAGGATAATGGGACAGAATCATGGGACAGATGGGGAGATCATATGGGGCAGAATTGATACTCATGAGGGCAGGATGGGAGACCATATGGCTGGAGCCAGGAATGAGGGACAGGATAGGGGATATTACCATATGGGCTAATTAAGGGATATTATTACTGCAGTGATGTATTTATTTTATTTTTTGAGTATACTGTTTTAAATTGGGAGCCGGTCCTGTAACTGTGCAGAGTGATACTATATTGTTTTTTTTTCTTCATTTGGTGTAGTGTAGAAGTTGGGAAAAAAATAAGTAATGTGTTCTACAAGCGGTGCTCTAGATAACTGTGTTATTTCCTGCAGAGACGAGCCCTGGCTGGAAGAAGTGACATCGATCTGTGCTGGATGAAGATGAAAGACTTCACCTAGAGGCGTCACTGGTAAGTCAGTGCGTTACCTATACACTGATACTATACACTGTAAACACTGATACTGCATACTAAGTACAGATCTCCTAAGTATAATGGCAATTATGGTGATATTAGTATTGTGTTTTTTTTAATTACTGATCAGTATTGTAGTATTCAGTCACAAAGTGGTGGTAATATGTTGTCCGGCCATGGTGTGGTGGTATTTTTTCCATGTATGTGCTATTATTTGGTCACTAAGTGGTGGTAATATGTGGTCTGGACATGGTGTAGTGGTATTTGTTCCTTGTATGTGCTATTATTGGTCACCATGTGGTGGTAATATTTGGTCTGGACATGGTGTAGAGGCATTTGTCCCTTGTATATATTATTCGGTCACTGTGGTGGTAATATGGTGTCTAGTCATGGCGTAGTGGTGTTTGTTCCTTTTATGTGGTATTATAGATCACTATGTGGTAGTAGTATTTGGTCTGAACATGGTGCGACGGTATTTGTTCCTTGTATGTGCTCTTATTCGGCCCCTGTGGTGGTAATTGTTAGGAATCTGGGTCCTTCTATGCCTATGCAGCAACCCAGATTCTCACATTTATCTCCAGAGGCTAACTCCTCTTTCCCAGCTTCTGAGCATGCTCACGGGACGAGCTCTCATTGGAGTTCAGGAGTCAGGTGCTCAGGTCCTGCTCTTGATTTAATTGGTTCTGCTCTGGAGATTTCCGGAAGGTCCCGTATGCTATAAAAAGTGCGCATGGCTGTTCTGCCATGCGCTAGTATTTTCAACCTGCTGCTGTGTGTATGGTAATGGATGCTTGGACTGGTGACTGACTCATTAAGAAACCTCTGATAATACATCTGTGAGAGTGTGTGGGATTCAGTCTCTAGCAGCGCTAGCGCCAGCGCGCTCAAGCCTTACCTGTTGCAGCAGCCTGTGCCCTGCATTGCGCCGTCTTTGCAGCGCTTTTTCAGCGGCTGTTCCGGCCGCGCTGCAGCCCACTGTGCGTTCGCGGTTGCAACGCCACTGTGTCAGACATTTATCGGTAGGTCTAGACGGAGTCAGGCCTGTCACTCTTGGCGACTCCTGTGACCCTATATCACGTCTGTCACGCTGAGCTTCTGTGAAGTTAAAACTCAGCGCTTTTGTGCTTTGCTTGCAGCTCTGTGTGTGAAACAGACTGCTTCAGCGTTACTTTACATGTTTATGCTTGCAGCTCTGTGAGTACAACAGAGCTTGCTTTTGTGCACCAGGTGCAGTTTAACCCTGTGCACACTACCGTCCTTGTGCTCTGCCTCTTTAGCAGCGGTTTATACATCTGCCGCACGGTGGACCCCGGGCGGCGAACACGCTTTATTTATATTTTTATTTAGCGTGTTCCGCCGACCATAACATAATACTAGCGCCAGGGTCTGGCTAAAGATGGCAGACCAGCAGCAACTGTTGCAGTGCGTGCGACAGCTTGAGGCTCGCTTGGCTACTCTTGAGGGCCCTCGCAGCTTCGCAGGCCACAGATGCTGCTGTCCAGGCACTTACGGATGCGGTAGGGCGTATGTCCATGTCCGCCCTTGCGCCGACAGTTACCCGCCTCCCGTTGCCCGAAAAATATTCTGGGGATGGCGCCTCCTGCAGGGGTTTTATCAGCCAGTGCTCGATCCATCTGGAGCTCCTGGCTGCGCAATTCCCTACAGAGCGGTCCAAGGTGGCCTTTATTATATCCCTACTGTCGGGCAAGGCGCTGGAATGGGCTACGCCGCTATGGGAGCGTGGTGACCCGGATGTTCGGACCGCGGCTAGTCCGCTAACAGCTATCAAGCAGGTGTTTCTCGGTCCACGGGTGACACACGATACCTCTCTCCAACTGCTCGCCTTGTCTCAGGGATCACTCTCAGTCAGCCAATATGCCGTCCGTTTTCAGACACTGGCGTCTGAGTTAGAGTGGTCTGACAAGGCACTGATCTGTTTTCTGGATAGGATTAGCAGAGCACGTGAAGGATGCTCTCTCCACTAGAGATCCCTACCACTCTGGAGGAGCTAATCTCCATCTCCTCCCGTATCGACCTCCGTTTTTCGGAGCGTGGTATGGAGCGTGCCCACTCCAAACGGTGAGGTACTCCGGCTCCTAAATTTTTTGAGCCCCTGGACCTGCCCGAGCCAGAGGTTCTACCTCCCAAGCCTATGGAGGTGTCTCGCGCCATTTCTGAGACATGTCCAGCTCAAGAGTCCATATGCGGTTGTCACCATCCACTCGCTTCTTCCCAGGAAGACAGCGCCCTGCAATGGTCTGATTGTGAGTCGGTAGGCGAGACTTTTGTTCTTCCTCGCCAGCAGCCTAAAGTTCTCGCGTGGGCACACACGCCAAATGCGGACGGCCATCGTGGCTATATGCAGACCACGAAGTCACTGGCCGGTTCGTATTGGTGGCCGCACAGGGCTCGGGATGTAAAAAAGTTCATTTGGGCATGCACCCTATGTGCTCGGGACAGCCTTCCCGAACGGAGTGTGGCTACACCCGCCGATACACGGCGGCGCCTTCCTAAAACTCCCACTCCCATTGTCTCCCGGGTGTCCCTCTTGAGACTTGGTGACCTGGCCTCCGCTGATACCGTCCGCGTGTCCCGGTTTCACCTACCGGGACATCAGGCTCGCCTTTTGACGAGTCTGAGGTTTGTGCCACTGTCGGGCACGGGCTGGTGGATCGGAGGGTTCAGGGAGGAGGGGGGGTAATGTTAGGAATCTGGGTCCTTCTATGCCTATTCAGCAACCCAGATTCTCACATTTATCTCCAGAGGCTAACTCCTTTATTCCAGCTTCTGAGCATGCTCACGGGACAAGCTCTCATTGGAGTTCAGGAGTCAGGTGCTCAGGTCCTGCTCTTGATTTCATTGGTTCTGCTCTAGGCTCTGGAGATTTCCAGAAGGTCCCGTACGCTATAAAAAGTGCGCATGGCTGTTCCGCCATGCGCTAGTATTTTCATACTGCTGCTGTGTATGGTAATGGATGCTTGGACTGGTGACTGACTCATTAAGAAACCCCTTACCTCTGATAATACATCTGTGAGAGTGTGTGGGATTCAGTCTCTAGCAGCGACATCGCGCTCAAGCCTCACCTGTTGCAGCAGCCTGTGCCCTGCATTGCGCCAGCGTCTTTGCAGCGCTTTTCCAGCGGCTCTGTTCCTGACGCGCTGCAGTTGAAGCAGTGTGCGTTCGCGGTCAGGGGGGTGGGGGTTAATGCACACTTGTGGGATCTGCCTGGGCTCCCAGGGGGGTGTTAATGCTGGCTTGTGTGGTCTGTTTGGGTCAGGGGAGTTAATGCATGCTTGTGGGGTCTAGTTGGGTCCTGGGGGGGTTAATGCATGTCTGTGGAGTCTGGTTGGGTCTCGGTGGGGGTTAATGCACTCTTGTAGGGTCTAGTAGAGTCCCGTTGGGGGTTAATGCACGCTTGTGGGGTCTGGTAGAGTCCCGGGGGGGTTAATGCATGCTTGTGGAGTCTGGTAGAGTCCCAGGGGGGTTAATGCACGCTTGTGGAGTCTGGTAGAGTCCCGGGGGGATTAATGCATGCTTGTGGGGTCTGATTGGGTCCCGGGGGTGGTTAATGCACGCTTGTGGCGTCAGGATGGGTCCCAGGGGTGGATAATGCACGCTTGTGGGGTCTGCTTGGGCTCCCAGCGGGGTTAATGCATGCTTTGGGTAGGGGGGTGGGGGTTAATGCACACTTGTGGGTTCTGGTTGTGTCCCAGGGGTGGTTATTGCACACTTGCGGGGTCTGGTTGGGTCGGAGGGGGTGGTCAATGCACGCTTGTGGGGTCTGGTTGTACTTCTGGGGGGTACTAATACATGCTTGTGGAGCCTGGTTGGGCCTCGGGGGGTTAATGCACGCTTACAGGGTCGGTCCCGGGGGGGTTAATGCACGCTTGCAGTGTCTGGGTTGGGGGGGTTAATGCATGCTTGTGGGGTCTGCTTGTGCTCCCAGAGGGGTTTATGCACGCTTACAGGGTGTTTGGGTCGGGGGGGTTAATGCACACTTGCAGGGTGTTTGGGTCGGGGGTGGGGGTTAATGCACGCTTGTGGGGTCTGGTTGGGCTCCTGGGAGATTAATGCACGATTGTGGGGTCTGGTTGTACTTCTGGGGGGTACTAATGCATGCTTGTGGAGTCTGGTTGGGCCTCGGGGAGGTTGATGCACGCTTGTGGGGTCTGGCTGGGTACCGGGGGGCTTAATGCACTCGTGCGGGGTCTGGGTGGGCTCCTCACTGGGGGGATTAGTGTACATTTTTGTGGATTGGTTGGGCTCCTTGGGTGGTTTATGCACTTGCAGGGTCTGGTTGGGTACCTGGGGGGATTAATGCACGTCTGGAGGTTCTTTTTTGGCCCCGGGGGGTTAATGCACGCTTGTGGGGTCTGGCTGTGCTCCCAGGGGGTTAATGCACGCTTGTGGGGTCTGTGTGGGCTCCTTACTGTGGGGGGATTCGTGCATTTTTGGGGTTTGGTTGGGCTTCAAGGTGGGGGTTGGTGCACTCTTGCGGCGTCTGGTTGGTTGGGCTCCCAAGCGGGATAATGCACACTTGTGGGTTCTGGTTGGGCCTCCGGGGAGATTAATGCATGCTTTTGGGGTTTAGTTGGGTCCCAGGGGGCTTAATGCATGTTTGCGGGGTCTGGATGGACCCTGCATTAACCCAGCCTAGGAGGCAACCAGACCCAAGCGTGCATTAACCCCCCCAGAAGCACACCAAACCCCACAAGCACGGTTAATGCACACTTGTGTGTCTGGTTGGGCTCACGGGGAGGGGGTTAATGCATGCTTTTGTGGTCTGGTGGGCTCCTTGGGGGTCTACTGCAGGGCCCAACCAGACCTTGCAAGTGTGCATTAACCCTCCCCCGGGGCCCTACTAGACCCCACAAGCGTGCACTAATCATCCCCCCCCTCAGAAGCCCAACCAGACCCCACAAGCGTGCATTATCCCCAGTAGGGCCCAACCAGACCCCACAAACGTTCATTTAACCCCCCAGGGACAACCAGACCCCACAAGTGTGCATTAACTCCCCCTGGTCTGGTTGGGATCTCGGGGAGGGGGGATTTAATGCACAATTGTGGTGTCTTGAGGACTTGATACTTGAGCAACGGGGCCTATGCTCAGGGTGGGCCTGTTTGCATCTGTTGTGACTTGAAAGGGGGGGGATTCATTTTGGGGAGGGGTCAGGGGTGGATGTCCGATGAGGGTTTTATGCTGGGGGGGGTGGACATCCGATAGGGGTTTATGCTGGGGGGTGGACGTCCGATGGGGTTTATGCTGGGGGGTGGACGTCCGATGGGGTTTATGCTGGGGGGTGGACGTCCGATGGGGGTTTATGCTGGGGGGGTGGACGTCCGATGGGGTTTTATGCTGGGGGGTGGACATCCGATAGAGGTTTATGCTGAGGGGTGGACGTCCGATGGGGTTTATGCTGGTGGGTCCGATGGGGGTTTATGCTGGGGGGTGGACGTCCGATGGGGTTTTATGCTGGGGGGTGGACATCCAATGGGGGTTTATACTGGGGGGTGGACGTCCGATGGGGGTTTATGCTGGGGGGTGGACATCCGATGGGGTTTTTTACTGGGGGTGGACGTTCGATGGGGGTTTAAGCTGGGGTGGTATCCGTTGGGGGGGGTTTATGCTTGGGGTGGAGGGTGCATGATGGGGATTTACGCTTGGGGGGAAGGAGGCATTTGGGCTTATTCTGTGGGGTCCACTGATTAGTGTGAGGTGGTTTATGATAGGAGAGGGTGGGTTACCCTGTGTGGCCCTGTGGTTGGTGTCCGGGTGGTTAATGCTTCATTGGGCACACAAAAAACTATGGTTGTATGCTGCTTATGCAAGGAGGGTACACCACCAACTGGCATGAAGCTAATCCGTTTTACTCAGTGTCAGTAGGAGGCAAACATGGGTCCAGACCACCCAGGCTGGTTTCTGCCTTAGGTCTTGATTTTTTTTCTTTCAGATATGGCTTTTGAAGGCAACAGAGTGGAATTGTCACTCTAATCTCCCACCTAGAACTGTCACTACTGCATCATCTGTGGTCTACGAGGCAGGGCCCTAATACATCGAGTGTTTGGGGTTTCCCGGCAGATGGTCCTTGCCACTAATCCCCTACCCACTCACCCCCAGAGCCAGATAGAGTAGGGAGGGAAGACAAATCAGTTACCTGCCAGTCTCCCGAAATTTGTGTTCAGGTTATTCCATGCCCATCTTCATCACCAGTCTGCAAAGGATTTGAAATCTTCAGGACAGGTATATCCTACCAGTGAGGGGGCTCCATTAAAAAAAATGAAGGGACAAGACAAATATGTCCTAGCTTTCCCCTGAGTAACATGGACATCTGGGAAAACCTTCCATTTCATGCAGCCTCCACGTTTGACAGACTCCTGTGACCCTACTCTTAAAAAAAAAAATCCAGGCTCTCGTCTAGCCTTCTCCGGTGGCCGGGCCACACTGCCAGCTCCCTGAACAATCAAGCATGCCAACTTTCTAGTGCTTCCTGCTCTCTGCCTATGAGGGTACTTTTCTTCTGCAACAGAGGACTAAACTCCTGCTTCCCAAGAGGTGCACAGTCCAGTTGTGGTTGTTTTGGAAATGTTCAGTCCAAAAAAGCAACAAATAGGACAACTCTCGTACCTGCCAGGAAGAGACCTTCCTCCAGGCCAGCCCCCTCCTGGCATCCACAAATCCATCAGCGCTGGTCTGCTAGGCCTGGATCTAGCAGAATCCCTTTGCCATGATGGAGCATTCCCACCTTGGATGTCTCTCAGGGTTGCAGTCTCCTTTACTATTCAAGTCAGGTATTATGATCTCTGGTCCGAGACACTGGAAGCAGGCCCCAGGGGCCAAGCCACAGACTCTCTCATCAGTCCCGCCCGCATGCACCAACAGCATGTTACAGCTGTATAATAAATAAGAAATGCATTACATGAAACAAGCAAAAGTTTTCAATGCAAAGAAATGTACTTTTATAAAATTAGAAAGGTTTCTATATATGTTAGAATGATATTTAGATAATATTTCTGCAAGTAAAAGTCTGAGATTTCTGTGGGAAATCTTAATTTGTTCCACTTAAACTGGTCATGAATGTAAATAAAACACTGCTGATTTATAAGTCTCCATGTTGTAATTTAGCCTTTTATTTCATGCATGGGGCAGGACAAGCTCATGATGCATCTGTGTAACACATGTAGGGTACTGTAATAACAGGGTTAGACAGGTAAACCACTTTTGAAACAATGAAGTTCACTTGTCCAAGCTGCATAGATGTGAACCTGCCTAAGGCTACTTTCATACATCAGGATTTTTCCGACAAATTTTGGAGAACTGAAGAAACGGATCAGTTTTTCCGCCAGATCCGTCTAACAGGTTTATATCTGTTACCTGGGGGGCTGGCCAATTGGATCTGAGCATATGCAGACTTAAAAAAACGGATCCGTCTTTTTCCGGATCCGGCGCTCATAGGCTTCTATTATAGCAAAAAAACGGAAGCGCCGGATCCGGCGCTGTCCAGTTTTTCTCCACAGACAAAAAACGTTACTAGAGACATTTTTTCCAGATGCCGGAATGAACCATTTAGCCGGATCCAGGGAAAACCGGAAGAAACGGAATGCCATGCTGCTCGATCCGGCGCAAATACAATTCAATGAGAAAACTGGATCCGGCGGCAGCTTTCGCCGAATCCAGTTTTTTTTTAACAAATAGCCAGATCCTGTCTGTCAGAAAAAACCTGATGTCACCAGGATTCCCCATAAGAAACGATACAAACTGGTGTGCATGGAGCGTTTAAGCGTACGTTCACACTTGCCACTGAACAGAAAAAAAAAACAAACATGATTGACTACCCTGCAGTAAATAGCATAGTGTATGAAAATATAGGGTATTTAGTTAACATGTTTATTTAAAAAAAAAAAAGCCAAAGCCATCCCACTTCACGGTGACGTAACTGAGACAGTCCTAACTCTAATATTAAAAACCTTACCGTTTTGTCCTGTGACTTGCATGTGGATAAGGACTGAAAAGGATTAGGCCCAAATAGTTGACACACAGGAATGGGAAATGGCTTATGGTTTTTGCATTTTTTTAAAATAAAAAAACATGTTAACTAAGTACCCCATATTTTCATGCACTATTGTTTATTTCCTACAGGGTATTCAATCATTGTTTCTGTCTCCCCCATATAAAGTACTACCACTACCTGTATGTCGCCATATACAGCATTCTAGAATGCTGTATATATAGTATGACCACTACCTGTATACCCTTTATATACAGCATTTTATAAAGCACAACCACAATCTGAATGCGCTTATATATACATTCTAAAATGCCAATCTGCATAACTGTTTTCTTTTTTTATTAGGTTTGCTTGCGGGGCAGTCCCATCCAATGGGCTTCACTAGTCTTAATCCGGTGCCTCCTCTTCTTCTATCACTGTCCTTCTTTCTTTGAGTCAAAGACGCGTCCCAAGTCCATCCACAGTGTCTTCCATCGCGCTCCGATGCAGGCTTACTTCTCTTTGCTTTGTGATCGGCAGGGCAGAGATGTGTTCCTGCATAAAAGCGTGATGGGGGAGGTTGTGTGGATGATGTAGGACACATCATCCACGGGAAGGAGGACTGTGCTGTAACAAGAACAGTGACAAACATAATACCAGACCGCCCCGTAGGGGAGTATAAGAAGTTATTTACATTATGCACAATGGCTTAGGGACATATGTATACCACTCTAGTGTGTATAAGGGCATATAGGTGCTGGTGTACTATATATGGGGAAAACCTGCACATTGGCTTAGGGACATACAGTACAGACCAAAAGTTTGGACACACATTCTTACGTTGTGCCTGCCATGCCTCAAAGTGGCACAGAAAGCAGAGTAGAAAGTTGGTCATTGAATTTTAAGTCACTACTTGTGGGGGATAAATACTGTATATACAGAAGATGTGGTGGGTACATACTTCATATAAAGATCTGTGTGGCCCAGTACTGTACAGTGATGTGAAAAGCTTTTTGCCCCCTCTCCTGATTTTTTACTCTCTTGCATGTTTGTCATACTTAAATGTTTCAGAGTAACAAACAAATTAAAATATTTGACGATAGCACGAATAAATACAAAATTCAATTTGTAAAGGATTTATTAATGGGGAAGAAAATACAGGGCCCTGTGTAAAAGTTATTGCCCCCTACTTTATGTTTTAACTGTGGTTTGTCACATCTTTGAAAAGCAAAGTTCAGTTTCCCTAGCCACACCCAGGCCTGATAACTGCCACACCTGTCCTCAATCAAAAAAATCACCTAATGTAAGGCTCTGTCTCTTTTGACGTTTTTTGAAACTCAGTTTTTCCGTCGGCCATTTTGCTTTGTCTTGCCCTAAGTTAGTATGGAGTTTCCAGCTTTCATGTTCCCACCCTGATTCTCTCCCTCTTACCTCTTAAGCAGCCTCAGCTGAGAAATCAGTGCTTCAGAATCAAGTCTGCAGATAGCCTGTGACCTGGCTCCTGGAAGCCTTGGACTTGGTACTCCAGCCAGCTGCTGATGAACTTTGGAACACTTGTGGACATTGGAAACCTGTTGCCTGCTAAATCCACAGTTGCTTAAAGTTTACTTTTGCCTGCCTGCCTTTGTATCTGCAAACTGTGTGAACCCTTTTGCTTCCTTGTATGAAGTAATAAAAGTCCTTCCTAACAACACCTGTGTCTCCTGTTTTCCTCGCACCCAAGCACAAGACGCTATATGAATCGTACACAGTACATCAGAAAATTCTGAAGCCAATGTTGGTGTCTGCTGGGTCTGGGAAGGCCATGTCTGCCGTGACCGTGGATGTCAGATATTATTATTATGCACTTGTATAGCGCCATTTGTTCCATGGCTTTACATGTGAAAAGGGAAAATATAGACAAGTATAATAAACATGTGTAAGACAAGGGACACACAAGTACATAAGGAGAGGGGACCCTGCCCGCGAGGGCTCACAGTATACAGGGATGGGTGAGGATACAGGAGAGGGTAGAGTAGGTCGTGCAGTGGTTCAGTAGACCGAGGATCATTGCAGGCTGTAGGCTTGTCGGAACAGGTGGGTCTTGAGGTTCTTCTTGAAGGTTTCCGTTGATGGTGAGAGTCTGTTGCGGCAGGAAGTTCCAGAGTATGGGGGAAGCACGGGTGAAGTCTTGTATGCGGATGTGAGAAGAGATAAGGGGGGGAATAGAGATCTTGAGATGATCGAAGGTTGCGTGCGGGTAGGTACCTAGAGACCATGTCACAGATGTATGGAAGAGACAGGTTGTGGATGGCTTTGTATGTCATGGTTAGGGATTTGAATTGGAGCATCTGGGCAATAGGAAGCCAGTGAAGGGCCTGGCATAGGGGGAAGCTGGGGAATAGCGGGGAGACAGGTGGATTAGTCGGGCAGCAGAGTGTAGGATGGACTGGAGCGGAGCCAGAGTGCTGGAGGGGAGGCCAGAGAGTAGGAGGTTGCAGTAGTTGAGGTGGGAGATAAGAGCATGCACTAGTGTTTCTGTGGTTGCGAGGTTGAGGAATGAGCAGATCCGGGAAATATTTTTGCGTTTGAGACGGCAGGAGGAGGCGAGGGCTTGGATATGTGGTTTGAAAGAGAGCGCAGAGTCGAGGATCACCCCAAGGCACCGAGCGTGCGGGACTGGGGAGAGAGAGTAGCCGTTGACATTGATGGATAGGTCTGGTGGAGGGGTAGAGTGAGATGGGAAAGATGAATTCTGTTTTGTCCATGTTCAGTTTGAGAAAGCGAGCGAAGAAGGCTGAGATAGCAGATAGACAGTGTGGGATTTCAGTCAGTAAGGAGGCGAGGTCGAGTCCAGATAGGTAGATCTGCGTGTCATCGGCATAGAGGTGATACTGCAAACCGTGGGATTCTATGAGCTGTCCCAAGCCGAAGGTATAGATGGAGAAAAGTAGGGGTCCTAGGACAGAGCCTTGGGGAACACCGACAGACAGGGGGCGAGGTGAGGAGGTGGTGTGTGAGAGGGAGACACTAAATGTTCGGTCTGTTAGGTATGATGAGATCCAGGATAGGGCCAGGCCTGCGATGCCAAGAGATGAGAGAGTCTGTAGCAGGAGGGAATGGTCTACGGTGTCGAAGGCAGAGGACAGGTCCCGGAGAAGGACAGAGTAGTGTCGCTTGCTCTTGGTGGTTAGTAAGTCGTTAGTGACTTTTGTTAGGGAAGTTTCAGTTGAGTGATGCGGTCGGAAGCCAGATTGTAACCGATCAAAGAGGGAACAGGAGGAGGTGGGAGGCCAGTTCAAGATATACACTCACTGGCCACTTTATTAGGTACACCATGCTAGTAAGGGGTTGGACCCCCTTTTGCCTTCAGAACTGCCTCAATTCTTCGTGGCAGAGATTCAACAAGGTGCTGGAAGCATTCCTCAGAGATTTTGGACCATATTGACATGATGGCATCACACAGTTGGCGCAGATTTGTCGGCTGCACATCCCTGATGCGAATCTCCCGTTCCACCACATCCCAAAGATGCTCTATTGGATTGAGATCTGGTGACTGAGGAGGCCATTTGAGTACAGTAAACTCATTGTCATGTTCAAGAAACCAATCTGAGATGATTTGAGCTTTATGACATGGCGCATTATCCTGCTGAAAGTAGCCATCAGATGTTGGGTACATTGTGGTCATAAAGGGATGGACATGGTCAGCAACAATACTCAGGTAGGCTGTGGCGTTGCAACGATGCTCAATTGGTACCAAGGGGCCCAAAGAGTGCCCAGAAAAAATTCCCCACACCATGACACCACCACCACCAGCCTGAACCGTTGATACAAGGCAGGATGGATCCATGCTTTCATGTTGTTTACGCCAAATTCTGACCCTACCATCCGAATGTCGCAGCAGAAATCGAGACTCATCAGACCAGGCAACGTTTTTCCAATCTTCTACTGTCCAATTTCGATGAGCTTGTGCAAATTGTAGCCTCAGTTTCCTGTTCTTAGCTGAGAGGAGTGGTACCCAGTGTGGTCTTCTGCTGCTGTAGCCCATCTGCCTCAAAGTTCGACGCACTGTGCGTTCAGAGATGCTCTTCTGCCTACCTTGGTTGTAACGGGTGGCAATTTGAGTCACTGTTGCCTTTCTATCAGCTCGAACCAGTCTGCCCATTCTCCTCTGACCTCTGGCATCAACATGGCATTTCCGGCCACAGAACTGCCGCTCACTGGATTTTTTTTCTTTTTCGGACCATTCTCTGTAAACCCTAGAGATGGTTGTGCGTGAAAATCCCAGTAGATCAGCAGTTTCTGAAATTCTCAGACCAGCCCTTCTGGCACCAACAATCATGCCACGTTCAAAGGCACTCAAATCACCTTTCTTCCCCATACGGATGCTCGGTTTGAACTGCAGGAGATTGTCTTGACCATGTCTACATGCCTAAATGCACTGAGTTGCCGCCATGTGATTGGCTGATTAGAAATTAAGTCTTAACACACAGTTGGACAGGTGTACCTAATAAAGTGGCCAGTGAGTGTACATGCTGTTCCAGTAGTTTTGAGGCGTAAGGGAGAAGAGATATTGGGCGATAGACACAGAGGATTGGTCAAGGGAGGGCTTTTTGAGGATGGGTGTGATTGAGGCATGTTTGAAGGATGAGGGAGACACCATTTGTAAGTGAAAGGTTGAAAAGGTGTGTTAGAGATGGGATGAGGACTGTGGCCAAGTTGGGGATGAGGTGAGACGGGAGTGGGTCGAGGGCACAAGTGGTGAGGTGTGATCTTGACAGAAGGGTGGAGAGCTGATCTTCTGTCATGGTGGAGAAGCTGGCTTTTGCAGAACAGGGCTGAGCGGCTAATAGGGGCATGGGGGGCTGCGGACCAAAGTTTTGTCTGATCGTGTCGATCTTCTGCTTAAAGAAGGAGGCAAAGTCTTCAGCAGAAATGAGAGGAGGGGGAGGTGGTGCTGTGGGATGGAGTAGAGAATTGAAAGTGCTGAAGAGCTGTTTAGGGTTGTGAGACAGGGAGGATATGAGAGATGCGAAGTAAGTTTGTTATATCTTCTGTGATGACAGTGGTTGTGAGCACATTCACTTCTTTTACTCTGGAGTGTTACCACAGGTAAACACTATTGTGTGATTTTTTTCCCTTCCAGTACTTCTGCCTTAAAGGATCTGGAAGATGGAGGCTCGCATAAAGGAGTTGTGCGGAGTGACTGATAAAATCCTTGCAGATATAGAGACTTTAAAAACCCACTTTACAAGCCTGCAGGACCTTACTAATCACAATTTGCAAGTTTTTGGACAAACTACTCAGGATTTACAAGCCAGGATTGAGCTCAGGCTCCAGCCATGATCCCAAGTTCTAGAACAAAACCGTTGGCACAACCCTGGTAAACGGAGGTGGTGCACGAGTAGGATCCCAATCCGTGAACTTCAATTTAAATAGACTTGGCACACACCAAAAAGATTCTGATGCAGAAAGGTGGTTTTAATGAATTGCAGTACATACATACAGACGTTTCGGTCTAGGACCTTCATCAATGTACTGTGAAATATAAATAAAGATAACAAAAATAAAAATTGACAAAGAAAGTATATACAACAAATTACATGGGTTTTCAAAATGAAAAATGGATAACATGCTAAGACATCGTTCACATTATAGCACAGAGTAAATGATGGCACAGGGAATAGCAAGCAATCGTGGAGAACAAGATCAAGAGAAGGAGGCACATACCAATAAGTTGTACTGTGAGCTCTTAGTGACTGGGCTTTAAGGGAGATACCTATGGGAAAATGAAGCTGCTATAATGGCTGCTATGGTGGCCAGAAGTAAAGAGTAAAGGGATACACAAGCTGCACCACATCCATTACATACCAACACTGCAAGGAGGCACCTGCAGCCGTCCCACTGTGGGAGGAGAGGAAATGCTAAATAACTTCATGACAGGAGGCATAAAGACTGTAAGGTTGTGCATAGAGAGATCATGCGTTTCAGAGGCTGAGAGAGAGGGGGGGCGTGTCAGCAGAAAGAGCCCCAGGAGAATGCTGCAGCCTGACAGGCTGGATCGCAGATCAGGGCAGTGAGGAGGGATTTGTTACCATGGAAGCTACTGCAGCACTGATATCAGAAGTGCGGAGAGTGAAAATAGTGGCTATTCAGTGCTCTGGTGGTGAAGATTCAAAGAATTCACAATTGTTGATTCTGTAATTGAGATAAAATGCAGTTAGTATGGAGGACATGGAGTATTACAATAAAATGAAAGAAAACATCATGATGCAGCATTGAAACAAAAATTACACAACATGTCCAAGCAGAATAGCATTGAAACAAAAATTACACAACATGTCCAAGCAGAATTAGCATTGAAACAAAAATTACACAAGTAATAGAGCAGATTCATCCATCACGCAGGGGAGGCAACCGTATCAATGTTTTAAAAAGAAGAGAGGCCTACTGGATCCATGAGCTCAACACTTTGGCACCTAAGGGGTTAAACAAAGATTATGATATCCAGGCTTTCCTCCAGTAATAACTTTTGACATAATCTGACACCGTTATTCTGCTTGGACATGTTGTGTAATTTTTGTTTCAATGCTGCATCATGATGTTTTCTGATACCATGTGTACAGGACTTGTCCTTCCACTTCCGGTGCACGCTCCTGCCCCTGCTACATCTCACCCAGGACTATAAAACCCTGTCACTCTCTCTTATCACAGCACCCTTGGATTCGCAGTGGATACTGCGTCCACTTGTTATATAGAACCACGGTAAGATCCCATGATCGCTCTATGCACAACCTTACAGTCATAGAATAGAATCGTAGAGTTGGAAGGGACCTCCTGGGCCATCTGGTCCAACCCCCTGCTCAAAGCAGGATTCGCTAAATCATCCCAGTTAGATGTCTGTCCAGCCTCTGTTTGAAGACTTCCATTGAAGGAGAACTCACCACTTCTCGTGGCAGCCTGTTGCACTCATTGATCACCCTAACTGTCAAAAAGTTTTTTCTAATATCTAATCTGTGTCTCCTCCCATTCAGCTTCATCCCATTGCTTCTAGTCTTTCCTTGTGCAAATGAGAATAAAGTTGATCCTTCTACAATGTGACAGCCCTTTAGATATTTGTAGACAGCTATTAAGTCTCCTCTCAGTCTTCTCTTTTGCAAACTAAACATTCCCAAATCCTGCAACCTTTCCTCATAAGACAGGGTTTGCAGACCGGTCACCATTCTGGTCGCTCTTTTCTGAACTTGCTCCAGTTTGTTGATGTCTTTTTTAAAATGTGGTGCCCAAAATTGGACACAATATTCCAGATGAGGTCTGACCAAAGAGGAGTAGAGGGAAATAATTACTTCACGTGATCTAGACTGTATGCTTCTGTTAATACATCCTAGAATTGCATTTGCCTTTTTTGCTGCTGCATCACACTGTTGACTCATATTCAGTCTGTGATCTATTAGTATACCCAAGTCTTTTTCACATGTGCTGTCACTTAGCCCTATTCCTCCCATTCTATATATGCTTTTTTCATTTTTATTGCCCAGATGTAGTACTTTGCATTTCTCCCTGTTAAAAACCATTCTGTTAGTTGCTGCCCACTTCTCCAGTTTATTTAAATCTTTTTGAATCCTCTCTCTCTCTTCTCTAGTATTAGCTATCCCTCCTAGCTTTGTGTCATCAGCAAATTTAATCAGTTTACCCTCAATTCCTTCATCTAAATCGTTGATAAAGATGTTGAACAATCCAGGGCCCAGGACAGAGCCCTGTGGTACCCCACTTGAGACATTCTTCCAACTGGATGTGCAGCCATTTACGACCACTCTTTGGGTCCGATCACTAAGCCAGTTATGAATCCACCTAACAGTTGCCTTGTCCATTCCATACTTAGTCATTTTTTCAATAAGGATTGTATGAGAGACTTTGTCAAATGCTTTGCTGAAGTCAAGATATACTATATCTACAGCATTTCCTTGATCCACCCAATCAGTAATACCATCATAGAAGGAAATTAAATTAGTCTGACATGACTTATTAGTTACAAACCCATGCTGACTCTGTTTAATCACTTCATTCTTATCCAAGTATTGACATACATGTTGTTTAATAATTTGTTCAAAGATCTTTCCTGGTATAGAAGTCAGACTCACCGGCCTATAGTTGCCTGGGTCCACCTTCTTCCCCTTTTTGAAGATAGGAACAACATTTGCTCTTCTCCAGTCTTCTGGCACTTCTCCTGTTCTCCAAGAATTTTCAAAGATTATGGAGAGGGGTTCAAAAATTTCTTCTGCTATCTCCTTCAGTACTCTGGGGTGTAATTCATCTGGACCTGGAGACTTGAATACATTTAGGTTAGCTAAGTGTTTCCTCACTATCTTTCTGTTTATAGATATCCTGGATTCTTCTATTCCCTTAATAGGACAGTGAATAACAGTTGATGTTACATTTCCTTTCTGAGAGAAAACAGATGCAAAATAGGAATTTAAAAGTTCAGCCTTCTCAACATCCTGTCTTACCATTTCATCATTTTCATCCTGTAAAAATCCTATAGCATCTTTGACTTTTCTTTTACTTTTGACATATCCCCAAAATCCTTTATTATTGCTTTTGACATCTCTTGCAAGCCTCAATTCATTTTCAGCTTTAGATAATCTGATTTGTGCCTTGCAGGTTCTGCAGACAGCATTATATTCTTCTTTAGATATGCCTCCTTCTTTCCATTTTATAAACATTTTTTGCTTCCTTTTTAGCATGTGCTTAAGTTCTGTGTTCATCCATCCTGGTTTCCTTAAATGCTTCCTATTCTTCCCTCTTTTCGGAATTGTTAACAACTGTGCTTTGAGAATTTCATTTTTCAAGATTTCCCATCCTTCCTGGACATTTTTGTCTTTAAGGATATCCAGCCATTGGATCCCTCCAATTCTCTTTCTGAATTGGAGTCTTTATGCCTCCTTTCATGAAGTTATTTAGCATTTCCTCTCCTCCCACAGTGGGACGGCCGCAGGTGCCTCCTTGCAGTGTTGGTATGTAATGGATGTGGTGCAGCTTGTGTATCCCTTTACTCTTTACTTCTGGCCACCATAGCAGCCATTATAGCAGCTTCATTTTCCCATAGGTGTCTCCCTTAAAGCCCAGTCACTAAGAGCTCACAGTACAACTTATTGTTATGTGCCTCCTTCTCTTGATCTTGTTCTTCACGATTGCTTGCTATTCCCTGTGCCATCATTTATTCTGTGCTATAATGTGAACGATGTCTTAGCATGTTATCCATTTTTCATTTTGAAAACCCATGTAATTTGTTGTATATACTTTCTTTGTCAATTTTTATTTTTGTTATCTTTATTTATATTTCACAGTACATTGATGAAGGTCCTAGACCGAAACGTCTGTATGTATGTACTGCAATTCATTAAAACCACCTTTCTGCATCAGAATCTTTTTGGTGTGTGCCAAGTCTATTTAAATTTAATAATCCCAAGTTCTGGGATCCCCAAGTTGCCCCCTTTTCGCTTTGGCAGCGAACGTGAAAAATTCAGGGGATTTATTAACCAATGCAACCTGTTTTTCTCTGCACATGCTTCACAATTTCCCACTGAACGATCCAAAGTACTTACTATAATCATGCTGCTTACCAACAAGGTTCTGATGTGGGCAAACCCTCTGATTGAAACTGAGGATGAATGTTTGAATCATCTTGATGCTTTCATTTCAGCCATGGGGTAGGTGTTTGATGACCCCAACTGAGGTGCAACAGCTGAAGCAACCATGTTAACTTTGTGCCAAGGTAAGCGCTCAGTAGCCCAATATGCCTTGGATTTCAGGAGATGGGCTCTTGATACCACTTGGAACAGTTCCACCAAAAAATCTTTTTTGGAAAGGGTTGTCTCCTTTGATAAAGGATGAACTTGCTTGTGCAGACCCTCCCACTGCGTTAAGTGACTTTATTAACTACTGCATCCATATCAATGCTCGTCTTACTGAACGCCGTCAGGAGAGATGGTTCAAAAGTAATCGCACTAACTTTTTCCTACCTTCCTCCCCAGTTAAGGAACCTTTCAGTAAAATCACACAGGAACCAGAACCTGAACCCATGCAGGTGGACTCGGTACATAGACGGGTTAGTGATGCATGCAAAGAGCATCGTCTAAAAGAAAATCTGTTTCTACTGCGGTAAGAGTCAGGGCACTTCATTATTAACTGCCCCAGCTGTTCTCGTAAGGCTGCTTTCACACTTCAGTTTTTTGTAATCCGGCGTTCTGCGGCGAAAAATCCAAAAACCGGATCCGGCGTTGTGTATCGCTGGATCTGGTATTGACCCCATTGACCTGCATTGGCGCCGTATTACGCCGCATGTGCATGCGGCGCATCCGGCTTTCGCCGGATCCGGCAAAAACGTTACATGTAACGGTTTTTGTCTGCGTCGCAAAACCAGATAATACCGGATCCGGCACTATCCGTTTTTTTTTTTTATAATGGACGCCTATAGGTGCTGGATCTGGCGTATTGTTTTTTTCCGGATCCGGCGGCCTGAGCCGTTTTTTTTTGCCTGAGCATGCTCAAAAAGTATCAACTCATCCCAAAAAGTTGGCAAACAACCCCACTGAAAAGATATAAAAACCTATGGCAGGGCTTCATTTAATTGTCCTTCAAGACACCAAAGGGTCATCCAGCAAGACTTCAATTCATCCATCCATCCGGAGTTGCCAGCCATCCTGCCAGCTATCCAGTGGGAGTTGCCAGCCATCCTGCCCAGCTATCCAGTTCGATTTGCCTGCCATCCATCCATCAGGAGTTGCCAGCCATTCAGCAGCAGTCGCCAGCCATCCAGGAGGAATTGGCATCCACCCATCCTGCCATCCAATTTCACAGTGAGTTTATCAATGCAATTTTTTTTATGTTATAGTATTTAAAATAAAGAGCTGTGCAGCTCCTTTTTTATTTTAAATACAAGCCCCAAAAAATAGTTAAAAAATATATTAAAAATTCTCAAAAACCTTGGTATGTGTAGTGTTTTTTCAATGTATCTTTTAAGCAAGGTAACTTTAATAATTTGTGCTGTGTGTCACCGTAAACCACCAGTGGTGAATAGTGTTGTGGTAGAGAGGGGTTTCATTTTTAAAATCTATGTTGTAACCAAATGGCGAATTCACACATTGGAGTTTGCACATTTTCACAGTGTTTTTAAATATTAACATCAGTGACCAATACAGTATATATTTTGGTGTGGGTAGGGATTGAAAGTGGGTATGATGGTATTAGGTACCATTTCATTGGTACAAGGTATTGTTGAGGGAAATACTGTAGGGAGAAGGAATTTTGAAAGGGGGTGGTGTATCTAAATGGTGTTCTCCAAATTTTGTAGGGTGGCATAAGTGTAATTTCTTGTACGGGGGGAAGCAAGGGTTGAAGTCTAAGTACACACACCCCAAAAATATATTCATGCCTGTTGATTACTTGCATGAAGTTGCCCATGCCACCTGTTCACCACTGCCACCGATACACAAACTGTTAACACACAGACAGTGCAACTCATCATATAAGTATGAAGGCCTGAAAGCTTCAATTATGGTTTGGGTAGGAGCTAACAAGTGTTCTTATTTGTAGATTGGTTTGCAAGGCTACAAGGACCACCGCTGACACCAGGACACCGAGTGCGGAGGCAGACAGTGCAACCCATCATGTAAGCATGAAGGCCTGAAAGCTTCAACAATGCTTTGGGTAGGAGCTAACAAGTGTTCTTATTTGCAGATCCTTTGCCAGAGATGTCTTCTTCTGGGAGCCCTCCTTCACATCATCAGCTAATTGAGGTAACCCTATATGCATTTTGTTTGAACAGGAATGTGCAGAAGAGGTGCTTCCAGAAGGAGACGGACGGGGTGGAGAAATACCTGAAGCAGGCTCTCAGAGTGTAAGTATCTTTACATGCATCTCAAACAAACCATCATACACAGCACTGTACACAGAAATCATATGCCAACAACCAACAACATATTGTTACTTTTTGTTTTTACATTATAGGTTTCCATTTCTGGTGCTCGACCCAGAGGTCCTCAAAGGGCCTCCCAGAGTTGTCGGCGAAATTGTGGCCGCGGTCGACAGAGTAAGTTTTGATATTGATCTTTTTTTTTTTTTTTTTTTTTTTTTAGTGTTTTTAAATTTCATGGTGAGGATTTGATTTTAATGTTTTAATTTTTTTTTTTAAAACAGAGGGAACACCATGCTCCTGACTCTGATGGTGAGGAGGCAGAAATAGATATCGACCGCCTCATCGATCAAGTCAGAGTGTCAACCACTCTGGAACATGAGTGACCGCCACCATGCAGATTTAATTGTAACCCAACAACTCTGGGAGGAGGTTTGCCAGTCTGTTGTGGTGAATTGGGAGGACCTCCATCCTCGAGGCCAGAGTCTAGCACGTGAGTATTCACAGTTCACTTATGTTTCATGATGTAATGTGTTGTATACTAACCAATTTGTGCTTTCACTTTACAGGGGAAAAAGTTCAGAAGCGGTGGCGGTCCATCTGCGATATCTTCAAAAAGGAGTTCAATAAGGAGAAGCAGGCCCCGGAGTGGCTCAGGAGGACGCAGGAGCAGGTACAAATATGCCCGCGCCCGGTCGTTCCTCAAGTCTACAATGGTGTGTAGAAGGTAAATATTCCAACCACCAATTCCTAAGTAAAACTGTGTACATGTCTAACTTTTTTTTTTTTCAGCAAGGGCTAACTTATAGCATGATATTAATTCCAAATTTTTTCCCTTTTTTCACCAGCACCTTCACCAGCACTCGGGGTCCTGAAGAATTGAACCCTTCTGGAGCGACTCTGCAGACCGCCACCGTGGACCACTTTGGCACAACCGACCCGTCTGCACCTTCCCAGTCTTCCCTCGTGTGTGATCCCTCAGCCCCATCCACCAGCGCTGGAGCATCTTTGCAGACTTCGTTACATGAAGCTGCTTGTTACGAGGTAGCTTTCCCTTTACCCCACGCCTCTGACACTGCTGCCTTCTCTGGGACATCTGTGCGTCGTATGCGGCAGCGGCAGAGGGGTCAGGAAAAGACGTATGCGCAGGAATTCTTCCATCTAAATGCATCATTCCAGAATGCATTAAAAATTGTCAGAACAAATTAGTTCTGGCTTCACTGTTAGTAAAGATATGCTCGATTTGAGCAGGCGTCTGGATAGGATGCATTTAGATTCAAGACAATCTCCTCATCATACTTTTTTTTCGAGCAGTAGTAGAGTGCATGGACACGCTATCTCCTGACCAGCAGATGCATGTAATGCAAGCCTGCCAGGTTGCTCTAGCTCAGGTAACATCACAATCCCCTACACCCACCCCAGTACTTCCTCCTGCACCTGCCCCCTGTCCTTCCTTCCCCTACTGTACCATATCAGTTTCATCCCCAGTAACAACCTCCTGCTCCTTACCAGCCTCCTTCACAGTACCATTTCCCAACCCCAGCCCAACCTATACTCCCTGCCCACTACCAACAGTCTACTTCCACCTCCATGTCTCAAGTCCAAACTTCCATCCCCAACACCTCTTTTGTCTCCCAATCCACTTCCCAAGGTTTTGTTTCCGCCCCATCTGTTGTTTTGTCTACCCCTACACATACTTTCTCCCCTTCACCTTCTTACCCCAGTGTACCTTCTCTTGTCTGAACCCATCCCAATTCCAACCACCTTCCAAAATCCCAGTGTCGAAGTGGTCCCTGCGAGCCCCTCCAGTACTATTTCCACCCCAAGTTTCGTCAATTTATGATGGGTTGCAATAAACAAATGTTTGGACATGGGTTGCAATAAAGATTGCGTTTATGGGTTTGCATTGGGGCCCTGAACAACAGTTTTATTTTGTGTTCTATACGGTGTTAAATAAAAAATTTTTGGGATTGAAACAGCTTCAGTGTATTTGATTTATTTCATAATGTAGTAGGTGAAATTATTTGTACAATGTGGATGTCTGGGTTTAAAAAAGGTACATACAAAATAAAGGTTAAAGAGTTGGCTAAAAACGGGACAATACAGGGAGCAAAATACTTTGTTAAAAGGTTTAATACTTTTAAAAAAAAAAGGTATATACTGGTCTAACACAGGGTGAAACAAGGCATAATACCTAAAGGCACAACATAAAACAGGTACAATACTTACATACAAGGTACAGCTTTTATCGTACAATCTCAAACCATGTAATCCTGCCATTCTACTCTACCTTCAGGTGACATAAAATACTCTGCAAATTTGTCCCTCATTCTGGACACTGCAACAGTACTTCGAACATTAACAGTGCGATAGTCATTCAAGGTGGTTTCTACATCATTGTCTTCACTGGCAATCGGTTCCATGGTAATAACAAAATTGTGTAGGACCACACATGCTTTGACCACCTCATCGACAGTGTCAGTTTTCAAATTAATTGCGGTCAACAGTACTCTCCATTCTGTGGTCAAAATTCCAAAAGCACATTCCACCATCCTCCGTGCTCGTGTCAACCGATAATTGAACACTTTTGATTGGCGTCAAGTCTCTGCTTGCGTATGGCTTGAGCAAGTGTTCCGACAGTTGGAAAGCTTCATCCCCAACGCATACAAATGGCAGTGGTGGCTCAGAAGTTTGAGGTAGAGGTCTGGGAGGAGGAAATTGGAATGCGTTTCCGTACAAATTACATCCCAATATCCACCGCAATGAATTTGTACTTGGCGTCTGCAATGGCCATCAGGACTATCGAAAAATATTTCTTATAGTTAAAAAATTCGGATCCCGAACCAGCTGGTTTTGTGATCCTGATGTGCTTGCAGTCAACTGCACCCAGGCAATTAGGAAACTGACAGATGTTGTAAAATTGGTCAGCTATTTCCAGCCACCTCTCTGTTGTGGGCTGTGGGATAAACTCTTCCCGTAGACAGTCCCACAATGCGCGGCAGGTGTGCTTGACGATACCTGATAAGGTTGAAATCCCAATCCTATACTGGTAATGTAGCGAGGTAAGGGATTCGCCAGTTACAAGGAATCTGTGAAAAAAGGCAAAAACAATAATTAAAACAAAATACCAGCAACAACATTACAGTTAGGAGGAGAAACATAACAGTTATAACTCTGCTTTTCAGTAGAAAAAAAAAAGAAAATGGCTTACCGTAGAGTCACCAGCAAACGCTCTGCTGGTGAGATGGAGAAGCGGCAGTAGGTATCATGTCTCCAGATCAGTTCTCCAACCCGGTCCACCAGAAAGTCAAAGCTTTCAACTTTCATCCTCATATAATTAGAAAACTTCTCTGGATTTGCTCGCAACTCAAGATATAAAGTGGAAAACACCCCACGTGTCATCCTCAGTGCCGCTATAGAGTGAATCCAAAGCCGACGTCGATGAAGACACATGACATGCTTTCTTTCTCGCTCCTTCTGCCTGACAATCATTGCCAAACGATTGGCCTCAAAAGTGAAATCCACATATATACGTGGATGTTTGCAGGATGTTTGCAATAACAGCTTCCATTTTTCCTATTGCTCTCCAACAATCTCCAAAAACCTATCAAGCAAGGGGTGTAAAATCAATGTATATATAGGTTTCCTGTCGTTATCCAGTAGCCATTAACGTTTTGGGGGGTGTTTCTAAAACCGGATCCAGCAAAAAACGGACGAAACGGATGGAAAACCGGATGAAACCGTATGTGCCTGATCCGCCTTTTTGCCGGATCCAGCAAAAAGACTGATCAGGCACATACGGTTTTCACATTTTATGACGGATCCGGCCCGGCACCGCAGGGCGCCTGATTAAAAAAACCTGAAGTGTGAAAGCAGCCTCAGACTACTGCGGCAGTCATACACTGAGTGTTGCGAGAGGAGGTCTGTCATGTCCAAGCCTCTGGCTCCAGAGAGGTCTGCAGCCATAGATATTGATTTCTCAGACTTAAACTCCATTAGTTCTGAGGCCTGTGTGAACGCTGCAATTTTTCAAGTTTCCTCAGCGGTGTCCCAGCTGAGCTTCCTTTCCATCAAACTATGGGTTTACTCTGTCTGGGTGTCTAGCTCTGCTATGATCGACTCAGGGGCAAGCGGCAATTTTATGGATATCTCCTTTGCTCTGAAACATGGGATACATTCAGTGAAACAGGCTACTCCAGTACAGATGGAGACCGTGGATGGCTCCCTGCTGACCCAGTGGATCAGGAAACGGAATCTTTGAAGGTCCTTATGGGTAAAGATCATCAGGAAAAACTGTCTTTTATGCTTATCTCTTCTCCCCACTTTCCCATTATTTTAGGGCTACCATGGCTGCAGGCTCAGAACCCTACAATTAACTGGGAGACCAAGGAACTACACTTTCCAGAGAAACAGATGAGTCCAGAAGTTTCAGCTTGCTCTGTTCCTAAAGGAACCGTGTCAGTCCCGGAACTACCAGCTGTATACCAGGACTAAGCGGATGTGTGTGACAAGAACGCTGACCAGCCTCTCCCTCACCGTCCATATGATTGTCCAATTGAATTGCCTGGAGCAGAGATACCTTTTGGTAAGATCTACCCCCTGGCGGGGCCCGAGCTAAAGGCCTTTTGATAGGTATGTCCCCCTGGGACAATGTAATAAAAAAAATTAAAAAACTTTCCCTAATAAAAAAAACCAAAAAAAAACAAACAATGAAAGTACACATTTGGTATCGCCGCGTCCGTAACGACCCACCCTATAAAACTGTCCCATTAGTTAACACCTTTAGCGAACCCCTTAAAAAATAAAAAACGAAGCAAAAAATAATGATTTATTATCATACCGCTGAACAAAGTGCTAAAACGCGCGATCAAAAAGACGCATATAAATATCCATGGTACCGCTGAAAACGTCATCTTGTCCCGCAAAAAAAGAGCCGCTATACAGCATCATCAGCAAAAAATGAAAAAGTTATAGCTTGCAGAATAAAGCGATGCAAAAATAATTATTTTTTTTTATATAAAATTGTTTTCATTGCATAAAAGCACCAAAACATAAAAAAACGACAAATGAGGTATCGCTGTAACCGTACTGACCCGAAGAATAAAATCGCTTTATCAATTTTACCGCAGGCGGAACGGTGTAAACGCACCCCCCAAAACAAATTCATGAAACGCTGGTTTTTGTTCATTCTGCGTCCCAAAAATCGGAATAAAAAGCGATCAAAAGATGTCACATGCCCGAAAATGATACTAATAAAAACATCAACTCGTCCCGCAAAAAATAAGACCTCACATGACTGTGCGTCAAAATATGGAAAAATTATAGCTCTCAATATGTGGTGATGCAAAAACTATTTTTACAATAAATGCGTCTTTTAGCGTGCAACAGCTGCCAAACATAAAAACCCGCTATAAATAGTAAATCAAACCCCCCGTTATCACCCCCTTAGAGAAAAATAAAATTAAAAGAAAATGTATTTCTTTCCATTTTCCCATTAGGGTTAGGGCTGAGATTAGGGTTAGGGGTGTGTTGGGGTTAGGGTTGGAGTTAGAATTGGGGGTTTCCACTGTTTGGGCACATCAGGTGCTCTCCAAATGCAACATGGCGTCTGATCTCAATTCCAGCCAATTCTGCGTTGAAAAAGTCAAATGGTGCTCCTTCCCTTCCAAGCTCTGCCATGCGCCCAAACAGTGTTTTACCCCCACATATGGAGTATCAGCCTACTCAGGACAAATTGCACAACTTTAAGGGGGCCAATTTCTCCTGTTACCCTTAGGAAAATAAAAAAATTGGGGGCAAAAATATTTTTTGGAAAAAAATGATTTTTTTTATTTTCACGCCCTGGCGTTATAAACTTCTGTGAAGCACTTGGGGGTTCAAAGTGCTCACCACACATCTTGATAAGTTCCTTAGGGGGTCTAGTTTCCAAAATGGGGTCACTTGTGGGGAGTTTCAATAGTTTAGGTACATCAGGGGCTCTCCAAACGCACATGACACCCGCAGACCATTCCATCTAAGTCTACATTCCAAAACGTCACTACTTCCCTTCTGAGCCCCGACGTGTGCCCATACAGTAGTTTTCTCCCACATATGGGGTATGAGCGTACTCAGGACAAATTGGACAACAACTTTTGGGGTCCAATTTCTCCTGGTACCCTTGGGAAAATAAAAAAAATTGGTGACTAAAAGATCATGTTTGTGGAAAAAATACGATTTTTTTTATTTTCAGTCCCAGGCGTTATAAACTTCTGTGAAGCCCTTGTGGGTTCAAAGTTCTCACCACATATCTAGATAAGTTCCTTGGGGGGGGTCTAGTTTGCAAAATGGGGTCACTTGTCGGAGGCTTCCACTGTTTAGGGACATCAGGGGCTCTCCAAATGTGACATGGCGTCCGATCTGAATTCCAGCCAATTTTGCATTGAAAAAGTCAAACGGCGCGCCTTCCCTTCTGAGCTCTGCCATGCGCCGAAACAGTGGTTCCCCCCACATATCAGGTATCAGCATACTCAGGACAAACTGCACAATAACTTTTGCAGTCCAATTTCTCCTGTTACCCTTGGTAAAACAAAAAAATTGAACCTGAAGTATTTTTTTGTGAAAAAAGTTAAGTCATTTTTTTAAATATTCAAAAAATTCCTGTGAAGCACCTGAAGGGTTAATAAACTTCTTGAATGTGGTCTGGAGCACCTTAAGGGGTGCAGTTTTTAGAATGGTGTCACTTTTGGGTATTTTCTATCATATAGACCCCTCAAAGTGGCTTCAAATGTGATGTGGTCCGTAAAAATAAAATGGTGTTGCAAAAATGAGACCCTTATAACTTCCAAACAAAAAAAATTTTGTTTCCAAAATTGTGCTGATGTAAAGTAGTAGAAACTGAAAGAAAAGGGCGCAATAGGGTCTTACCCGAGAAAAATAAAGATATAAGACAATGATTTATACTCACCCTCTGCAGGAGAGTATCAGGCATAAAGGAACAAAGGTCAGCTTGCTGCACATCCAAATGACCACGCCGTGGCCATAAATCTTCAGATTCAATCAGGGAATTTTTATGGATTAAACGTGCGCTACCAGACCATCACTCCTCACAAGTTGTGTGGTTAATACATTTATTTCCCTACGCGTTTCAAAGTTAAAAACTTCTTCCTCAGGGGATGATATGTACAGAAAGGTATAGACAACGCCGGTTTTATACATACACAATTCAAAAATTGGCGCCAAGAGTCACATGTTGCGAAAGAGAAAAAAAAAAAAAAAAAAAAAAAATCAAAGGTCATCAGTGTTACGATGTCAAGCGGTATTAAAAAACTTATTCTTTACAACTAATAAATTCTTTTAATATATTTTCAGATGACTAAATGAAAAAAGAAAAAAGAAAAAAAGAGAAAAAAGAAAAAGAGAGGAAAAGAAAATTATGGATAGAAAAGGAAAAGAACCAGAGATAACGAAGTCAGAGGAGACCAAGAGTCAGCACACAGACCACCACTCTGAACAAACCGACAACGTGTCACAAAGAGAAAAAGAAGAGGAATGGATTGACATCTTTCTGTTACATACATAAATTTTTTTTTTTTTTTTTTTTTTTTTTTTTAAGGTTTATAAAATTGGAGGAATTAATAAAAACGAATTTATCTAAAAATTTTATTACATATAATGTAGTTAAAAAGATAATAAACATATGTGTAAAATGTGTAAAAAGTATTAAAATGTGTCTACTTAATAAAACCGCCACAGTAGAAGAAATATTTTATAAAAGTTAGCACCTTTATGGTGACAGGAATTAAAAAATGAGTCTCTATATCCAGAATAAGTGAGTATGTCTTGTAGCAGATTATAAAAGAAAAAGGACGCTAAAGGAGAATGTTTCCATAAACAGCCAAAGAAGTCCGTGGCTCGCAGAGAAGAGAAAAGATTCTGAGAAGGGCAGACACCCAGAGCGCCAAGAGGAGAAGGATCGCATCCAGAGGGAGGAGGGAGAAATGGAGAACGGAGAAACCTCACATAATAACAAAGTGAAGCAGAAAGCGCTGGACATGGGGAGAATAAAATGATACAGTGGGGAATAGTTTTTAGGCAATGAAGCTGCGCATGACAGAGCAGTTTTAGACAGGATACGGACAGCAGTGACCGATATTAGACACAAAGTCGCACACATAAAAATACATTGTAGGTAACAAATAAAAGACAAACAGTTCTACTAGACAAAATATCAGCTCAAAAAAATTATTCAAAACGGAAAAAAAGATATTAATTTAGTTTCATAGAAAGACCTCAGTAATTTCGTTGAGACCATCAGGTCTTAAGGTATTCAGCCTATAAATCCAGAAGACCTCTTTCCTATTGAGGGACCCTATTCTATCAGAAATAGTGTCCGGAATATGTTCGATGGGGCTGATTTTTAGATTATTGAAATTTTTATTATGTTCAACTGTACAATGTCTGGAAAGACCATGTTTTAAAAAACCTTTTTTAATATTGTGTCTGTGGGAATTGATTCTTAAATGTAATGGTTGGACTGTCCTGCCTACATATTGTTTACCGCATTCACACTCAATCAAATAAATCACAAAATCAGTGGTGCAGCTGAGAAACTCCTTGATAGGAAAAACTTCGTTAGTACTAGTAGATTTAAAGTTCATATCTCTATGTGCTATACAAGTGCAGCATAGACAGTTCCTTTTGCCACATTTAAAAATACCCTTGAGGGGAGTCTTGAATTCTTGTCTGCATACATTACTATTTTTTATATTTTTTAACCGGCTAGGAGCCACTACACTTTTAATGGTGGGGGCTCTTCTGAACGTTATACCAGGATTACCTGGGAGAAATTTCTGCAATACGGGATCATTCAATAAAATGTACCAATTACTACTCAAAATCTTTCTGATTTCTATATGTTCAGAGCAAAATTGTGTAATAAAGTTTGTCATAAGTTTATTATTTTTATTTTTAGGCTTAACTATTTTAGTGCCATTGATGAGACTTTCTTGAGATAAATTAATACAATTATTGAAAGCGTTCGTAATTAAATTATCAGGGTATTTTTTCTCAATAAACCTATTTCTTAATATTTCTGCCTGATCTTTAAAAACCTTCTTATCTGTACAGTTTTTCCTTATTCTCCTATATTGGTTTTCGGGAATATTTCTCAGCCATTTCCCGAAGTGGCCACTACTAAAAGGGATATAACTATTTGTGTCAACATTTTTAAAAAAGGTTTTTGTTAGAATTCTATTATTCTCAATATAGATAGTTAAATCCAAAAAATTAATATTTTCCTTATCATAGATAGCTGAGAAATTTAAACCCCAAATATTGTTATTGATATCCTGAATGAAATCACCAATATTGTTTCCAGAATTGTCCCATATAAAAAACAAATCATCTATATATCTTTTATAGAGAATACAATTGTTGTACCATCTAGATTTAAAAATATAAAAATCTTCAAATACCCCCATAAAAATATTAGCATAGGTTGGTGCTACCTTTGAGCCCATCGCGGTCCCGAGCTGCTGATGGTATAAAAGTCCATTAAAAGTGAAGTAATTATTATTCAAAATAAAATCCATGCCCTTTAATAAAAAGTTTTTTTGTCCTTTACTAAGTCTTTCATCTTTCAATAGAACTTTGTTAAAACAAGCCAATCCCAAATTATGCGGGATGTTAGAGTATAAAGAGGACACATCCATGGTTACCAGTATGTATTGCGATTTCCATTCCAATTGTTGTAAAAATTGAATTAATTGGGTAGAATCTTTAATGAAACTTCTAAGTAAAGAACGTGAGAGACCATTATTCTGTCGATGTAATGTGATAGATTACTGGTTAAAGAATTGATGCCCGAGATGATAGGTCTCCCTGGGGGATTGACAAGGCATTTATGGATTTTAGGCAAATGGTAGAAGAAGGGGGTTCTTGGATTGGTTATGTGAAGAAACTTCAGTTCATTTTTGTCAAAAATATTGTTATTATTACCCTCCAAGATTAAATTGTTATAAGCAACTCTGGACCTGGTTAAAGCATCAAAAGAGACTTTGATATAATATTTATCATCTGATAATATATTAAGGGCTTCGTTACAGTAATCTTCTCTATTCTGGATCACTGTCCCTCCCCCCTTGTCTGCTGACCGAATTACTATCTCAGTATTGGATTTCAGCGTTTTAAGAGCAATTTTTTCATTTTTTGTTAGATTAAATTTATGAATACAAGGAAATTTGGTAGAAAAAAATCTCTTTAAATTTCTTTTGTACAACATCACTGAAAACTTTTAGATGGTGACCTCTATCTTCCACTGGATAGAATTTGGATTTAATTGGGACATTCAAATGAAAGTCAGATTCACTATTCATTTTACTGTTAATTTGTGTATAGTCATTTGCGCTATTACATGTAGTCTTATTCATCTCTTTTATTGCAAAGTGTCTTTTTAGTGTGAGTTTTCTAATGAACAGCTGGAGATCTAAAAAAAGATCAAAATCGTTAGTTTTATAGATGGGACAAAAATTCAACCCTTTCGAAAGGACTTTGAATTCATCGATAGTAAGAGTATAGGAAGATAAATTGAAAATATTATTACCTACAGTAGGAGATTCACTTTTATCCCCTACTTTACATTTATTTTCCCTTTCTTTTTTTCTGCCCCCTCTGCATCCTCTATAAGGCCCTTTCTTTTTCCAATTCTTGGAGAAAAAAAGTTTTTTGTCTGTGAGTTTGTTATTGTCTGCGGTAAAAAAGGAACCGTAGCAGTGTTATTAGTGTTCGAGTTATCAATTAGAACTGTATTATCACCAGGTGCATTAGAAAAATTCTCAGGGACAGGATTACCTTTGGAAATATTCAAATCAATTTCCTCATATATAGAAAGGTCAAGTAGTGAATTAGGAATAGAATCAGGAAACTCAATAAGTGCAGGTGAAGAAAGTTCAACAGGGGTGGGTGTAATAATTTTATCCTGTGTAAGGGTAGGGTTAACAGTGTCAATTAAGTTTTTCTTAGTGCCACTATCATTAAAGTGTTCCATTTGTTTAATACTTTCCAATTGTTTCATGGCTTCAATAAGGGGTGCTGTAGCTACAGTGCTTTTTATAGCTGGAGGTTTGGAAAAAATATTTTCCTTATTTCCAGTTAATGGACCTTTGGGAAAAAAATCTTTAAAAGGTACAGAAGAAAGTCCAACAGCGTTTTTATCTATTATATTCTCCAGTTCCGTCTCATTAGTTTTTTTATTTAAAACCTCGGTCTTATCATTAATATCTGTACTGAGTTTCTTCTCAGCTATTTTATTCTTATTTCTGTAATCTTCTCTGTCTCTCTGTAGTTTTTTTGATTTTTTTAAAATGGTTTCATGTTCCACTTGCATAACATGCGTTATGATGTTAGAGTTAATTTTCTTAAAATCTGTATGTTTATGGAAGGGAATAAGGTCTTTTGATAAATTCATAACCTTTAGGGCTGCCATTTCAGCCAATTTGGACCTTTTCTTATACAATAGCAAAATCATTTTATGCATACAATTGTTAAGATTATTGTCCCAATCTTGTGTAAAGTTCAAATCGTTCATGAAGGGTGAATCAAACACTAACCTCAGTCCACGAGGGCATATATTCTCTTCCAGATAAATCGATAGAAAGCGAGCATCCAAACTGTAATGGAGTTCCTCCTTGATAGCTTCTTTGAAGCTGTAAAAAGTCTTCCGAAGTGTCTTTGTTTCATCCTCACTGAAGGGGTTAACCGTTTCCTCTTCACTAGTAGAAAAGCCAATGTTTCCAATAGTTTGTAGTATTAGTCTTTCTCTTGATGAGAGTCTATTCTGGAAATATTCCATCCTTGTACAGAGTAACGGACCCTCTGCTGCTCCAACTCCAAAGCACTGACAGCGTTTTCCAGGCACCGTCGGAGGTTTAGATTAGTAGAAACTGAAAGAAAAGGGCGCAATAGGGTCTTACCAAGGAAAAATAAAGATATAAGACAATGATTTATACTCACCCTCTGCAGGAGAGTATCAGGCATAAAGGAACAAAGGTCAGCTTGCTGCACATCCAAATGACCACGCCGTGGCCATAAATCTTCAGATTCAAGCAGGGAATTTTTATGGATTAAACGTGCGCTACCAGACCATCACTCCTCACAAGTTGTGTGGTTAATACATTTATTTCCCTACGCGTTTCAAAGTTAAAAACTTCTTCCTCAGGGGATGATATGTACAGACAGGTATAGACAACGCCGGTTTTATACATACACAATTCAAAAATTGGCGCCAAGAGTCACATGTTGCGAAAGAGAAAAAAAAAAAAAAAAAAATCAAAGGTCATCAGTGTTACGATGTCAAGCGGTATTAAAAACTTATTCTTTACAACTAATAAATTCTTTTAATATATTTTCAGATGACTAAATGAAAAAAGAAAAAAGAGAAAAAGAGAAAAAAGAAAAAGAGAGGAAAAGAAAATTATGGATAGAAAAGGAAAAGAACCAGAGATAACGAAGTCAGAGGAGACCAAGAGTCAGCACACAGACCACCACTCTAAACAAACCGATAACGTGTCACAAAGAGAAAAAGAAGAGGAATGGATTGACATCTTTCTGTTACATACATAAATTTTTTTTTTTTTTTTTTTATTAGTTGTAAAGAATAAGTTTTTAATACCGCTTGACATCGTAACACTGATGACCTTTGATTTTTTTTTTTTTTTTTCTTCTTCTCTTTCGCAACATGTGACTCTTGGCGCCAATTTTTGAATTGTGTATGTATAAAACCGGCGTTGTCTATACCTGTCTGTACATATCATCCCCTGAGGAAGAAGTTTTTAACTTTGAAACGCGTAGGGAAATAAATGTATTAACCACACAACTTGTGAGGAGTGATGGTCTGGTAGCGCACGTTTAATCCATAAAAATTCCCTGCTTGAATCTGCTGATGTAAAGTAAACATGTGGGAAATGTTCCTTATTAAGTTTTTTGTGTGCCGTATCTCTGTGATTTAAGGGCATAAAAATTCAAAGTTGGAAAATTGTGAAATTTTCAAAATTTTCGCCAAATTTCCGTTTTTTTCACAAATAAACGCAAGTTATATGAATGAAATTTTACCACTAGCATGAAGTACAATATGTCACGAGAAAACACTGTCAGAATCACCGGGATCCATGGAAGCGTTTCAGAGTTATTACCTCATAAAGGGACAGTGGTCAGAATTGCAAAAATTGGCCCAGTCATGAACGTGCAAACCACCCTTGGGGGTTAATGCTCCTCGCTTACTCCACCAGTTTCATCAGAGGTACCCAGACGAGCCTGGTCTGAGGGCATCCGGAGGCTGTCCCTAAGGGGGGGGGGGGGGGAGTAATGTAAGGTTCTGTCTCTGTTGACATGTTTTTTGAAACTCAGTTTTTCCGTCTGCCATTTTGCTTTCTGTCTTGCTGCAGCTATCTTGCCCTCAGTTAGTATGGAGTTTCCAGCTTTCATTTTTCCGCCTTGATTCTCTCCCTCTTGCCTCTTAAGCAGCTTCAGCTGAGCAATCAGTGCTTCAGAATCAATCTGCAGTTAGCCTGTGACCTGGCTCCTGGAAGCCTTGGATTTGGTACTCCAGCCATCTGCTGTTGATGAACTTTGGAACACTTGTGGACACTGGAAACCTGTTGCCTGCTAAATCCACAGTTGCAAGGGAAATAACAGAGACCATGAACCTGTTGTGGAAGTTCTGTTGTGCTTAAACTTTACTCTTGCCTGCTGTGTCTCCTGCCTTTGTATCTGCAAACTGTGTGAACCCTTTTGCTTACTTGTATGAAGTAATACAAGTCCTTCCTAATCACACATGTGTCTCCTGTTTTCCTCGCACCCAAGTACAAGACGCTATATGAATCATACACAGTACATCACACTTAAATAGGACCTGCCTGACAAAGTGAAGTAGACAAAAAGATCCTCAAAAGGTAGACATAATGCTGTGATCCAAAGAAATTCATGAACAAATGAGATGGAAAGTAATTCAGATCTATCAGTCTGGAAAAAGTTATAAAGCCATTTCTAAAGCTTTGATATAGACTCAGTGCCCACAGTCTGGCCATCGAATCCGTCCGACACAGGCAGAGCTACAAGCCCAGGGAGGAAAGACTGTGCCAACACTGTGACCAGGAGGCCCTGGAGGACAAAACCTACTTCCTGCTACACTGCCCAAAATACTCAGCAGTGAGGGGCACTCACTTCTGGAGACTCTCACCTCTCTTCCCGGATTTCATCACCATGAAGGAAGAAGAGAAAACATATATCCTGCTGGGGGAAGAAGAGAGAGCAGTGAAGATAGCAGCGCGGTATGTGAGCGAATGTCATAGACTGCGAGAAAGAGAACTATGATATGCCATGGACTTCTATGGCCCCCACCCTGGATCTGCCCCTATCCTCCTTCCCTATGCCATGGACTTCTATAGCCCCATCCCATATCTGCCCCCATCCCCCCTCCCTATGCCATGGACTTCTATAGCACCATGCTGGATCTGCCCCCAGCCACCTTTCCTACAGCCCCTACCCAACTCCCTACAGTCCCTATCCCTATTCCCTTTTGTACAATTGCTTTGGCAAAGCTAATGTGTATTTAGTCCTGCCAATAAAGCTTCTTTGAATTTGATATTCCAGCGAACCACAGTGAGATCCATTATTCTCAAATGGAGAAAACATAGCACAGTGGTGAACCTTCCCAGGAGTGGTCTGGTCATTAAAGTTAAAAAATACTGGGGGGGGGGGATGAAAAGGTTATTGAAATTGGCATTATTTTTATTTTATATGAAAAAATATTTTCTTCAACTGTACAATGTAGGAACATACAGATGCATTGTACATGTACAAAGCAAATATATCTCTGTACCTATATTATCTGCTTCTCAACTCACAAGCTGCAGTACAGCTCACTATTAACAAATGTTGCAATATGTTTTCAGTGTGGGCTGTAGATCACTGAGAGCTGGGTGTTATTTTTCATGATTATAACAACATTTTTAGTTTATTTTTTTTAATGGTGATGCAGTTTTTTTCTCTCTCTCTCTCTATATATATATATATATATATATATATATATATATATATATATATATATATATATATATATATATATATATATATATATATATATATATATATTGTGATGCAGTGACCCCTGTGATAGCTAGGGGGCGCTGTATGGGCTTCCCAGGACATGCATGCAGGTGTTGCCTTTATTGCGATGGGGAAATGGTGAGCGGCAGGGTTGTGAATGGCCGATATGCATCACAAGGGTGGGTGCCTTGTGATGGAAGCTGGAACATGTGTTGATCAGCAGAGGTACTGCTGAGGGTTTGCTGCAGTGTAATAAGAAGAGCTTCAACGTGGCTGGTGAGATGGGTGGGACCAGTCACCTGGTTGGGTGTCTGAAAGAACCTGCAATGAGGTCATAGCCATGTGATCATCTGTGGGTGTGGCTATGTACCATATGTGCCTGAAGTCTGGTCACATGGGGAGAGTGTGCAACTGAATGGTTCAGGGTGGAAGGTCCTGGAAGGTCTAGGTGTTGGAAGGTGTGCTGCCTTCCTGAATAGCACCTGCTGCGACCTTGGACCTGGTGATGCCGGAGTGTTGGGAGTCCCTGGGAGTAGGGATGGATCCCTGAATAGCACCCGGTGAAGCGCGAGTGTTGGACGGTCTCAGGAGGGGATGGATGTCCTGAATAGCACCCGCTGAGGCCCTGGATCTGGTGAGGCCGGTGTGTTGGGAGTCCCAAGGAGTAGGGTCGAATCCCAGAACAGCACCCGGACCAGCCACATGTGTGAGCAGAGTCTGTGACGGCCTGCGTTTGGGGAAGCCACTTCCCGGCTGTGGTTCTGGAATCGTGGGGCAGCCTAGTGAGTAAGGCACTGTTCGGATAGGTGAGCCCAGTGTGGACGCTTCCCCGGGAGAAAGGACTAACCAAGAGCCGGCGTCTGGAGCAGGAGCTCCTCAGAGGTAACCCCTAAAAGGGGGAAATAACGGTGTTGAGGCTATAGAGCCTGTTACTGGACATGGCACAGCCAGTGTGGCCTCAGAACTGAGAGCGGAGCTCTAATATGAACACTGATTTATCTGATACAAGACTGTTTTCTTTGTGTTGCCTTAAATGGTTTATGCCGTTCAATAAACCACAGACTGTATAACGGAAAGTCCTGTATGACGTGAATGCGCTGCCAAGTGAGTGTCCCACAATACACTCGGTGAGCACTGCCTTACAATATATATATATATATATATATATATATATATATATATATATATATATATATATATATATATATATATATATATATACACACACACACATACATACATACACATACATACACACACACACACTCCATTCCGATGTCATCACTGATACAATTGTAATTGTATTCAAACGTTTACATACCCCAGTAAAACTTTTGCTTTCTTGGCCTTTATTCAGAGAATATGAATGATAACACCAAAACTTTTTCTCCACTCATGGTTAGTGGTTTGGTGAAGCTATTTATTGTCAAACTACTGTGTTTTCTCTTTTTTAATCATAACGACGACTCAAAACATGCAAATGACCCTGATCAAAACTTTACATACCACATTTTTTAATACCGTGTATTGCCCCCTCTAACATCAATGACAGCTTGAAGTCTTGTTGTAGTTATGGATGAGGTTCTTTATTTTCTCAGATGGTAAAGCTGCTCACTCTTCTTGGCAAAAAGCCTGCAGTTCCTACAAATTCCTGTGCTGTCTAGCATGAACTGCGCACTTGAGATCTCCCCAGAGTGGCTCAATGATATTGAGGGCAGGAGACTGAGGTGGCCCTCCAGAACCTCACTTTGTTCTTTCTGCTGTAGCCAATGACATGTCAACTTGGCCTACGTGTTTTAGATCGTTATGTTGGAACGTCCAAGTACATCCCATGTGCAGCTTCTGGGCTGATGTTTGCAAATTTGCCTCCAGTATTTGCTGATAAGTTGCTGCATTTATCTTTTCCTTCAACTTTGACCAAGTTTCCTGTGCCTTTGTAGCTCACACATCCCCAAAACATCAGCAATCCTCCTCTGTGCTTTACAGTATGAATGGTGTTCCTTTCACCATAGTCCTTGTTGACTTCTCTCCAAATGTAACGTTTATGATTGTGGCTAAAAGGTTCAATTTTGGTCTCATCACTCCAAATTAACTTGTTCCAGAAGATTTGAGGCTTGTCTCTGTGCTGTTTTGCATATTGTAGGTAAGATACTTTGTGGCATTTGCGCAGTAATGGCTTTCTTCTGGTGACTCGACCATGCAGCCCATTTTTCTTCAAGTGCCTCCTTATTGTGCATGTTGAAACAGCCACACCGCTAGTTTTCAGAAAGTCCAGTATTTCAGCTGATGTTATTTGTGAGTTTTTCTTTGCATCCCGAACAATTTTCCTGGCAGTTGTGGACAAAACTTTTGTTAGTCTACCTGACCATGGTTTTGTTTTTACAGAGCCCCTGATTTTCCATTTGTTAATCACAGTTTGAACGCCGCTGACTGGCATTATCAATTCCTTCGATATCTTTTTGTATCCCTTTTCTGTTTTCTACAGTTCAACTACCTTTTCCCGTAGATCTGGTGGCAATTCTGTTGCTTTCCCCATGACCTACAATCCAGAAACATCAGTGGCTGGATGAAAGATGCAAGAGTCTGTCTGGATCCCAGAAACTCACTCAGCTTTTATGCACACACACTGATTATAAGCAAGCAGGTTACAGGTGAGGATGTTACCTTTAGTAGCCATTCAAACCCATTTGTGTCAACTTCTGTGCATGCTATCAGGCCAAAATCACCAGGGGATGTGAACTTTTGATCAGGGTCATTTGGATGTTTTGGGATGTCATAATTAAAAAAGAGAAAACAGTAGTTTGACAATAAATGGCTTCACTCAAACGCTAACCATGAGTGGAGAAAAAGTTTTAGGTGTGTGCCCACGTTGCTTTTTTGATGCGTTTTTCTGGGTCAAACTGCATCAAAAACGCTTAAAAGAAGCATCCCATTCATTTGAATGCATTTTGGCCTTTTTGTGGCAATGGATGCGTTTTTTACCACTAAGGAAATGCTTAGCGGTGAAAAACGCAGCATGTTCATTAATTTCCGCTTAGGTCTGCGTTTTTGGCTATTTCCTATAGTCCAAAAGACGCGCGGAAAAAACGCATCAAAAACGCGCAAAAAACGCACGTTTTCTGGGAAGGAGACCCGTTTCCAGAGCGTTTAAAAACGCTAACGTGGGCACATAGCCTTAGTGTTATCATTCTTATTCTCTGAAAAAAGGCCAAGAAAGCAAAAGTTCTGCTGGGGTACGTAAACGTTTGAGCACAACTCTATACCTGACAGGGGCTTATACATTCTGATATCATCATTAATATATACCTGACAGGAGCCCATACAGTCTATATGTACAATAATATACCTGACAGGAGCCCATACAGTCTGTATCTACAGTAATATACACTACCGTTCAAGAGTTCGGGGTCACCCAGACAATTGTGTTTTCCATGAAAACTCACACTTTTATTAATCAAATGAGTTACGAAATGAATTTAAAAACTAGACCAGACATTGACAGTTCAAAAAAGATTTTAATTTGAAATAATTATTTTCTCCTTCAAACTTTGCGTTTGTCAAAGAATGCTCCTTTTGCAGCAATTACAGCATTGCAGACCTTTGGCATTCTAGCAATTTGCTGAGGTAATCTGGAGAAATTTCACCCCATGCTTCCAGAAGCCCCTCCCACAAGTTGTATTAGCTTGATGGGCACTTTTTGCATACCATACGGTCAAGCTGCTTCCACAACAGCTCAGTGGGGTTGAGATCTGGTGACTGCGCTGGCCACTCCATTGCAGATAGAATACCAGCTAACTGCTTCTTGCATAATTTGGAGGTGTGCTTTGGGTCATTGTCCTGTTGTAGGATGAAATTGGCTCCAATCAAGCACTGTCCACAGAGTATAGCATGATGTTGAAAAATGGAGTGAACGCCTTCCTTATTGAAAATCCCTTTTACCTTGTACAAATCTCCCACTTTACCAGCACCAAAGCAACCCCAGACCATCACATTACTTCCACCATGCTTGACAGATGGCGTCAAGCACTCTTCCAGCATCTTTTCAGTTGTTCTGCATCTCACAAATGTTCTTCTGTGTGATTCAAACACCTCAAACTTGAATTTGTCTGTCCATAACACTGTTTACCACTCTTCCTCAGTCCAATGTCGGTGTTCTTTTGCCCATATTAATCTTTTCCTTTTATTAGCCAGTCTCAGATATGGCTTTTTCTTTGCCTTTCTGCGCTGAAGGCCAGCATCCCGGAGTCACCTCTTCACTGTAAATGTTGACACTGGGGTTTTGCGTGTACTATTTAATGAAGCTGCCAGTTGAGGACCTGTGAGGCGTCGATTTCTCAAACTACAGACTCTAATGTACTTGTGGGGCCTCCCACTTCTCTTTCTACTCTGGTTAGAGTCTGTTTGTGCTCTCCTCTGAAGGGTAGTACACACCATTGTAGGAAATCTTCAGTTTCTTGGCAATTTCTCGCATGGAGCAGCCTTAATTTCTGGCAAGAATAGACTGTGGAGTTTCACATGAAAGTTCTTTGTTTCTCACCATTTTGAGAGTTTAATGGAACCAACAAATGTAATGCTCGAGTCTCAACTACCTCAAAGGAAGGTCAGGCTTATAGCTTCTTTAATCAGCCAAACTGTTTTCAGCTGTGCTAATATACTTGTGCAAGGGTTTTCAATGGTATTCTAACCATCCATTAGCCTTCTTACACAGTTAGCAAACACAAAGTACGATAAGAACACTGGAGTGATGGTTGTTGGAAATGTGTCTCTATATACCTATGAAGATATTGCATTACAAACCAGTCGTTTGCAGCAATAGTAATTTACCACATTAAGAATGTATAGTGTGTATTTCTGAATCATTTAATGTTAGCTTCATTGGAAAAAACTGTACTTTTCTTTCAAAAATAAGGAAATTTCTATGTGACCCTAAACTTTTGAACGGTAGTGTATACCTGACAGGAACCCATACAGTCTGTATCTACAGTAATACATACCTGACAGGAGCCTGTACAGTCTGTATCTACAGTAATATATACCTAACAGGAGCCCATACAGTCTATATCAATTCAAAGCTTTATTGGCAGGACCAAATAAACATTAGTTTTGCCAAAGCATGTGTACAGTAGGGAATAGGGACTGTGGGGATAATGGGTGGGTACTGAAGGAACGATGGATGGGGTACAGGCTGGGGGCTTAGGAAGTCCATGGCATATCATGGTTGTCTTTCTCGCAGCCTATGGGCATACGCTCACATAATGCGCTGCTATCTCCACCGCGCTTTCTTCTTCCCCCAGCAGGATATATGTTTTCTCTTCCTCTTTCATGGTGATGAAATCCGGGAAGAGATTGGATAGTCTCCTGAAGTGAGTTTCCATCATTGCTGAGTATTTGGTGCAGTGTAGCAGGAAGTGGGTCTCATCCTCCAGGTCACAGTGTAGGCACAGTCTGTCTTCCCTGGGCTTGTAGTTCCGTTTGTGCCGGCCGACTTCGATGGCCAGATTGTGGGCACTGAGTCTATACCAACTCAGGATCTGTCAGTCTATGGGGTCCGAGAGTTTCTCTAGATATGGAGCCAGTCTGTAGTCTCTCTGTAGACTCTGGTACATGGTCAGCTGCTGACCTCGTTCTTCAAGTCACTTACGTACCTCTCCTGCCCCTCGTCTACCATCTACCTGACTCTGGCTTTTGTCAGGTTCCTATGGTTGAAGGTTCGGTCAGGTTGGGTTTTTTGTGAGCTGTTCCAGGGGTACTGGTTTGTGGAGACCACCTATATGTAGCATGGCTTTATGGTGATGGGGGCTTGGGTTGCTACTCTGTAGGTGAGCCTGGAAGGACAGCGCCCTCTTCAGGACCGCTAGGTGCAGTGGGAATCTGCCCAGCTCAGCCGGGCAGGCACTGTTGGTGGTGCTCCAATGGACCTGGAGAAGGTGTTTACAGAATTGGATATCTATAATAATACAGTCATATGTTAAAGTTTGGGCACCCCTATTAATGTTAACCTTTTTTCTTTATAACAATTTTGTTTTTTGCAACAGCTATTTCAGTTTCATATATCTAATAACTGATTGACTCAGTTATATTTCAGGATTCAAATGAGGTTTATTGTACTAACAGAAAATGTGCAATCTGCATTTTAACAAAATTTGACCGGTGCAAAAGTATGGGCACCTCAACATAAAAGTGACATTAATATTTCGTAGATCCTCCTTTTGCAAAAATAACAGCCGCTAGTCGCTTCCTGTAGCTATTAATGAGTTCCTGGATCCTGGATGAAGGTATTTGTGACCATTCCGGTTTACAAAACAATTCCAGTTCAGTTAACCCCTTAGCGACAGAGCCAGTTTGCAGCTTAATGACCAGAATAAAAAACTTACTTTTCTCAGTTCAGATTTGTTTTTTATTCATTTCATTGTGCATTCAGTGCATATATGGGTGTGACCGCCCTCTTTCTGAGCTGGGAAAGCCATCCAGTCTGGCCTAAGCTGTTACAAGTGGTTCAGCCGCTCGACCCTTATTCACATTCACGCCACTTGGCAAGTGAAAAGGTTTTAAATACTAGAGTAGGGACTGTCCCACAGGGGTTGCCGTGACGTGGCGGGATGGCTTGTACATTATTTTGATCAAAATTATGTTTACTAAATACCATTATTATTATTATTATTACCTTTATGCATTATTTGCAGTATATTTTATACTTTTAGTTCAGGATATTTGTGTTTTTTGCTTTTTGTTTTCTCAGCTTAATGACCAGGCCAATTTTTACAATTCTGACCACTGTCCCTTTATGAGGTTATAACTCTGGAACGCTTTAATGGATCCTGCTGATTCTGAGATTGTTTTTTCGTGACATATTGTACTTCATGTTAGTGGTAAAATTTCTTCGATAAGTCTTGTGTTTATTTATGAAAAAAACAGAAATATGGCAAAAATTTTTAAAATTTTGCAATTTTAAAACTTTAAATTTTTATGCCCTTAAATCAGAGAGATGTGTCACATAAATTTCTTAATAAATAACATTTCCCACATGTCTACTTTACATCAGCACAATTTTGGATGCAAAATTTTTTTTTGTTAGGAAGTTATAAGGGTTAAAAGTTGACCAGCGATTTCTCATTTTTACAACAAAATTTACAAAGCCATTTTTTTTAGGGACCACATCATATTTAAAGTCATTTTGAGGGGTGTACATGACAGAAAATACCCAAAAGTGGCACCATTCTAAAAACTAGACCCCTCAAGGTGCTCAAAACCACATTCAAGAAGTTTATTAACCCTTTAAGTGCTTCACAGGAACGAAAGCAATGTGGATGGAAAAAATTAACATTTAACTTTTTTTTGGAAAAAAATTACTTCAGAACCAATTTTTTTTATTTTTACAAGTGTTAAAAGAGAAAATCAACCACAAAATTTGTTGCACAATTTCTCCTGAATATGCCAATACCCCATATGTGGGGGTAAACCCCTTTTTCAGCAAACGGCAGAGCTCGCAAGGGATGGAGCACCGTTTGACTTTTTCAACGCAGAATTGGCTGGAATTAAGATCGGATGCCATGTTGCGTTCGGAGAGCCCTTAATGTGCCTAAACAGTGGAAAACTCCAACAAGTGACCCCATTTTGGAAACTAGACCCATTAAGGAACTTATCTAGATGTGTGGTGAGCACTTTGAACCTTCAAATGCTTCACAGAAGTTTATAACGTAGAGCCGTGAAAATAAGAAATCCATTTTTTTTTCCACAAAAATGATCTTTTCACCCCCAAATTTTTATTTTTACAAGGGTAACAGGAGAAATCATACCCCCACAGTTATTATGCGATTTGTCCTAAGTACGCTGATACCCCATATGTGGGGAGGAACCACTGTTTGGGTGTATGGGAGAGCTTGGAAGGGAAGGAGTGCCATTTTGGAATGCAGACTTTGATGGAATGGTCTGCGGGCATCATGTTGCGTTTGCAGAGCCCCTGATGGGCCTAAACAGTGGAAACTCCCAACAAGTGACTCCATTTTGGAAACTAGACCCATGAAGGAACTTATCTAGATGTGTGGTGAGCACTTTGAACCTTCAAGTGCTTCACAGAAGTTTATAACGTAGAGCCGTGAAAATAAGAAATCCATTTTTTTTTCCACAAAAATGATCTTTTCGCGCCCAAATTTTTATTTTTACAAGGGTAACAGGAGAAATCATACCCCCACAGTTATTATGCGATTTGTCCTGAGTACGCTGATACCCCATATGTGGGGAGGAACCACTGTTTGGGTGCATGGGAGAGCTTGGAAGGGAAGGAGTGCCATTTTGGAATGCAGACTTTGATGGAATGGTCTGCGGGCATCATGTTGCGTTTGCAGAGCCCCTGATGGGCCTAAACAGTGGAAACTCCCAACAAGTGACTCCATTTTGGAAACTAGACCCATGAAGGAACTTATCTAGATGTGTGGTGAGCACTTTGAACCTTCAAGTGCTTCACAGAAGTTTATAACGTAGAGCCGTGAAAATAAGAAATCCATTTTTTTTTCCACAAAAATGATCTTTTCGCGCCCAAATTTTTATTTTTACAAGGGTAACAGGAGAAATCATACCCCCACAGTTATTATGCGATTTGTCCTGAGTACACTGATACCCCATATGTGGGGGGGAACCACTGTTTGGGCGCATGGGAGAGCTCGGAAGGGAAGGAGTGCCATTTTGGAATGCAGACTTTGATGGAATGGTCTGCGGGCATCATGTTGCGTTTGCAGAGCCCCTGATGGGCCTAAACAGTGGAAACCCCCCACAAGTGACCCCATTTTGGAAATTAGACCCCCTAAGGAACTTATCTAGATGTGTGGTGAGCACTTTGAACCCCCAAGCGCGTCACAGAAGTTTATAAACGCAGAGCCGTGAAAATAAAAAGTCTTTTTTATTTCCACAAAAGTGATTTTTTAGACCCCAATTTTTAGACCCCCAAAGTTGGTAAATAGTGGAAACCCCTCAATTCTTGCTCCAACCCTAACCCCAACACACCCCTAACCCTAATCCCAACCCTAATCCCTAATCCTAACCCTAATCCTAGTTCGCCCTAACCCTAGCCCAACCCTAGCCCTACCCTAACCCTTAACCCTAGCCCTAACCCTAGCCTAACCCTAGCCTAACCCTAATCCTAGCCTAACCCTAACCTAACCCTAGGCTAACCCTAGCCTAACCCTAGGCTAACCCTAGCCTAACCCTAACCCTAGCCTAACCCTAACCCTAACCCTAGCCTAACCCTAATGGAAAACTGAAAAAAAAAATTTTTTTTTATTTCATTATGTGTGCCTATATAAGGGGGTGATAAACAGGGGGGGTTATGTACTATTTTTATTATTTTGATCACTATGATCGTTTATCATAGTGATCAAAATAATGAATGGAATCTGCCAGCCGGAGCCAGCAGATTCCCGGCGGGCGCACTGCGCATGCGCCCGCCATTTTCAAGATGGCGGCGCCCATCGGATGACACCGGCGGGCGCGGGACCACCGGGAGGGGACGGAGGACAAGGGAGAGGTACCGGAAGGGGACCGGGGACCCTATTTCTCTATCCTCTGATGTGCGATCACATCAGAGGAAAGAGAAATTAAATGTAAAATCGCGGTTTTTTTTTGTGGTCGCCGTTATAGGGTTAATAACGGCGATCGCAAAAGTGGGGGTCGGTAAAAACCGACCGATTCATGTTCTCTGGGGTCTCGGCTACCCCTGGCAGCCGAGACCCCGGAGAAAATCCGACACTGGGGGGCGCTATTCACTTAAATCACAGCGCTGTGAATTAACAGCGCTGTGGTTTAAGTACCCTTAATTACCGCCGTTAAAAGGCGTATCGGCGGTCGTTAAGGGGTTAAGTTTGATGGTCGCCGAGCATGGACAGCCCGCTTCAAATCATCCCACGGATGTTCAATGATATTCAGGTCTGGGGACTGGGATGGCCATTCCAGAACATTGTAATTGTTCCTCTGCATGAATGCCTGAGTAGATTTGGAGCAGTGTTTTGGATCATTGTCTTGCTGAAATATCCATCCCCTGCGTAACTTCAACTTCATCACTGATTCTTGCACATTATTGTCAAGAATCTGCTGATACTGAGTTGAATCCATGCGACCCTCAACTTTAACAAGAATCCCGGTGCCGGCATTGTCCACACAGCCCCAAAGCATGATGGAACCTCCACCAAATTTTACTGTGGGTAGCAAGTGTTTTTCTTGGAATGCTGTGTTTTTTAGCCTCCATGCATAACGCCTTTTTGTATGACCAAACAACTCAATCTTTGTTTCATCAGTCCACAGGACCTTCTCCAAAATGTAACTGGCTTGTCCAAATGTGCTTTTGCATACCTCAGGCGACTGTTTGTGGCGTGCTTGCAGAAACGGCTTCTTTCGCATCACTCTCCCATACAGCTTCTCCTTGTGCAAAGTGCGCTGTATTGTTGACCGATGCACAGTGACACCATCTGCAGCAAGATGATGCTGCAGGTCTTTGGAGGTGGTCTGTGGATTGTCCTTGACTGTTCTCACCATTCTTCTTCTCTGCCTTTCTGATATTTTTCTTGGCCTGCCACTTCTGGGCTTAACAAGAACTGTACCTGTGTTCTTCCATTTCCTTACTATGTTCCTCACAGTGGAAACTGACAGGTTAAATCTCTGAGACAACTTTTTGTATCCTTCCCCTGAAAAGCTATGTTGAATAATCTTGGTTTTCAGATCATTTGAGAGTTGTTTTGAGGAGCCCATGATGCCACTCTTCATAGGAGAATCAAATAGGAGAACTACTTGCAAGTGGCCACCTTAAATACCTTTTCTCATGATTTGATACACCTGGCTATGAAGTTCAAAGCTCAATGAGGTTATGAAACCAATTTAGTGCTTCAGGAAGTCAGTAAAAAGTAGTTAGGAGTGTTCAAATCAAGAAAATGATAAGGGTGCCCATACTTTTGCGCCGGTCAAATTTTGTTTAAATGCAGATTGCACGTTTTCTGTTAGTACAATAAACCTCATTTGAATCCAGAAATATAACTGAGTCCATCAGTTATTAGATATATGAAACTGAAATAGCTGTTGCAAAAACCAAAATTGTTATAAAGAAAAAAGGTTAACATTAATAGGGGTGCCCAAACTTTAACATATGACTGTATATACCTGACAAGAGCCCATACAGTCTGTATCTACAATAATGTATACCTGACAGGAGCCCGCACTGTCTCTATCAACAATAATACATACCTGACAGGAGCCCATACAGTCTGTATCTACAGTAATATATACCTGACAGGAGCCCATACAGTACAGTCTATATGTACAATAATATATACCTGACAAGAGCCCATACAGTCTGTATCTACAATAATGTATACCTGACAGGAGCCCGCACTGTCTCTATCAACAATAATATATACCTGACAGGAGTCCATACAGTCTATATCTACAGTAATATATACCTGACAGGAGCCCATACAGTCTATATCTACAATAATCTATACCTGACAGGAGCCCGTACAGTCTATATCTACAATAATATATACCTGACAGTAGCCCTTACAGTCTGTATCTACATTAATATATACCTGACAGGAGCCCATACAGTCTATATCTACAATAATACATACTGTACGGGCTGCTGTCATATATCTACAATAATATATACCTGACAGCAGCCTGTGCAGTCTGTATCTACAGTAATATACAAGGTGGTCCAAAAGTAGGTGGACAGTATGTGTAATAGGGTTATGAAGGGGGAACTTTATCAAACATCAGATTCCACATTTCAGTCTTCACAGACTCTTTGGAAAATGAAAGGTGGAATCTTGAAAAATTACAGAAGAGATGCATTTCAAGAAATTAATACCCAAAGAGAATTGAGCAAAAATGTTTGTCGAAGCGTGAGAGGCAGACTTCAAAGCTGTGCAAATTGTGATGGAAAACAGTTTGAGCACCTGCGTTGATAAAATTTAAGGGCTTTTGTATTTTTGTTCACAGGGCTGTGGAGTCGGAGTTAGTTTTGGTCGGAGTCGGTAGAAATGTACCGACTCCAGCTTTAAAAAAAAATGGATTAATATTTCATAATTGAACTTTCATATGAATTTTATAAATGTTACTCAAATATATATGTTCTATCAAACTATGAACAACATTGATAAGCAGTTCTGCTGGAGATAGAGACATTTCTTACTTCTTGTGTGTCACTGTTCTCCACTGCCCTTATCTAATCTTATACTTGGTTAACCTCATGCTGCCCCAACCCCCTTAATTACAGTGTATGAAACTGAAAGTGAAAATGTGTTGCAAATTCTTAGTAGTAAAGCTCCTCCTCTAGACTAGATCATACTGCGTCTTCCAAGCATCTCACAGCTGCCTGCTACTCAGAAGAGGAAGACTGTAAGAAGTATTATCCTTTCAACAAACTTTGCATCAGTTAACTGTGAGTACATGAGGAATAATAACAGTATTACTGACCACTATATCAGTTGTACGACCTGGCAATAATTTTGTACAATTGTTTTTAGGAAAAACAATTGTCATTTGGATTGTGAATGCAGAATTAAAAACCTGAGAATGTCAAAGAAGCATCACATTAAATCAGCTGTATTTGAACATATCACCATCACTCAAGATAGAAAACATTATGTCTGTCAGTGTATGACAAATGATCCAGACGAAAACAAATGCTGTGAAGCCAAGATGAGTGCATATTCAGGCAAAGATAAAAATGCTCCTACCAGAGCTTCTAATCTAAAGAGACATTTACAGCGCTTTCATCCAGAAGTACTGAAAGCAGTGGATGAGAAAGACTGCATCCAAACCAATGAACCAGTGCCCAGCTCTTCCAGCCAAACAAAGGAGCAGAGAACTTTGCAGCCATCAGTTGCAAGATATTTTGTCAGTGACAAAGTTAGGCTAGTTTCACACTAGCGTGTATGAGCGCAGCGACGGCCTGCGCACGGCCGCCGCTAAGCCCCGCCGGTAGCTCCGCCCACCGGCGCATGACGCTGCATGCGCCCCCTATCTTTATCACAGGGGGCGCAGGCCGTGCGCAGTATGCGTTTGGCGGCGCATGCGTCCTTTTGACGGTGCGCCGACCTGCGCCAAACGCAACCTGCTGCAGTTTGGTTGCGTCGGCGCACCGTCAAAAAGGCGCATGCGCCGCCAAATGCATACGGCGCATGGCCTGCGCCCCCTGTGATAAAGATAGGGGACGCAGGGCGCATGCAGCGTCATGCGCCGGTGGGCGGAGCTACCAGCGGAGGCGCGGCAGGGGCTTAGCGGCGGCCGTGCGCAGGCCGTCGCTGCGCTCATAAACGCTAGTGTGAAACTAGCCTTACTGTGACAATGACAGTAGATACATTTAAAAAACAGATCATAGAGCTTGTAGTAAAGGATAGTGTGCCTATTTCATTATTTTCACGACCAGCTTTTGTGTGTCTGAATGGGGAAATGGCCCGCAAGCTTGGTGTTTCTCTGGAGAGGGAGAGTATTAGAAAATTAGTAATCGAAGAAGCTTTTAAACAAAAGGAAGAACTTAAAAAAACTCTCAAGGGACGCTTTCTGTTTCTTAAAATGGATGCCTGCACACGTCACAGAGTGAACTATTTTGCCATCAATGTCCGATTTGTTTGTGACAAAAATGAAATAGTTACCAAGACATTGGCAGTAAAAGACACCAAAGCTCATCACACCAGTGAGTTTCTCCAGGTCTTGGTGGAAAAGGTTCTGCAAGACTATGAACTTAAAAAAGAGCAAGTTCTTTCTGTCGTAACTGACAATGCTTCAAATATGATAAGTACTATTAAGCTAATGAATGAGAGTAATGATGGTGACCAGCAGCTAGAAGAACATTCTGGGTCCACAGACACAGAAATGTTTGAAATAGAGGAACACAGTATTGTAACTGAGGAGCAAACTGAAGTTGCTTCAGATGAACAGCAACATGATAGTTTAGATGATCTTGTTGAAACTGTCAATATGTTCTTTCATTCATCACATGCGCTGTGTTGTGCATACGCTATAGCTGGCTATAAGAGACAGTCTGCAAGAAGGACATGCTGCTGCACTGATTGGCAAGGTGAGAAAATTGGCTACTGTTGCCAGAACCCCTAAAGTTGACTCAATTTTGAAGAGACGTGCTGGAAAAGGGGCAATTATTGATCAAGCCACACGATGGGGCAGTACTTACTTAATGATTCAGCGCTTGGTTGAACTGAAAACCTTTCTTGTAGACATGGCTAACCCTCAACTGACGCTAAATGAAAGTCAGTGGAATCAGGTGACCGAGCTGGAAAAATTGCTAGAGCACCCATTTACAGTGACTAAAAAATTACAAGCAGAGGACTTAACTCCAGGTATTTTCTTAAAGGAGTGGAAGAACCTGATGTTTCGCCTGTCCCAAAGAGGAGGGTTAATTGCAAGTGGCATTGCTACATCAATGAAACGGAGAGAGGAGCTACGATTACAAAATAACATTCTTTTGGCAGCTGTTTATGTAGACCCAATGCATCGGATTCTTCTAGATGATCAACAGCTAAGTAAAGGAAAAGAAGCTCTGTTTGAAATAGCAGTAAGGATGAAAGGGTTGCAGAACAGTCAGGAGGAACAAGAAGAATTTGGTCGTCCTGCCACATCTTCACCCTCATCATCAACTGATAAAGAATTTAATTTCGAAAAATATTTGGATCACAAGGACCGTGCAAAGCGTTCCCGCATAGAAGAGTCATCCCCATCAAGGAACACAGCCAGTACATTTCAGCTGAATTTTTCATGTGCACTAAAAGAAATTGAGAAATTTGACCGTTCATCAAAAATAACAGTGCAACAAGCGATTCCTCTGTATCCTGACATTGTCAGAGATGTTGCCCGAGTGGTTACTGCTTTGCCACCAACACAAGTTAGTGTAGAGAGGTTGTTCTCTGCTCTCAAAATAATTAGATCAGATTTGAGGGCATCCATGAAGGAGGATCTGACAGAGGCAATACTTTTTCTGAGGACAAATTTATAGATTTCTTCTTATTAACTGCATAAAAGTGTTTATTGCATATTTACTTACAGTTTAGAAAAGTTTATAAAAGTTATTTGCTATATTCTAATTGTATTCTAATAAATGTAGTTTTTGCTCTAAGTGGTCTGATTACTTATATGATGGTGAGAAACTGAATAAGCACGATGTTTAATATTTTACAACAGTAAATTTATTGTTATGAATTGGCCATTTATGAAGGAGTCGGAGCCGGAGTCGAAGCCTGATAAAATCCAGGAGTCGGGAGTCGCAACTGTGCCTTACCGACTCCACAGTCCTGATTGTTCAGAATAAAATTTAATTGTCAATGATATGCTGGTGTTAGTATATATAATCTCTCTATATAAATCTGAATGTGTGTGTGTGTGTGTGTGTGTCACCAACCAATCACGAAGCAGCAGAGATTGGAATCGCGGTTAGAGAGCAGGGCTCAGGACAAATACAGCAGGACAGTACATGGAGAGCGGGGCTGTGGACGGAGGAAGAGAGCGGGGCTGTGGACGGAGGAAGAGAGCGGGGCTGTGGACGGAGGAAGAGAGCGGGGCTGTGGACGGAGGAAGAGAGCGGGGCTGTGGACGGAGGAAGAGAGCGGGGCTGTGGACGGAGGAAGAGAGCGGGGCTGTGGACGGAGGAAGAGAGCGGGGCTGTGGACGGAGGAAGAGAGCGGGGCTGTGGACGGAGGAAGAGAGCGGGGCTGTGGACGGACACCGGGACATGTATGTAGAGCGCGGCTGCGGAGGGATAGAACGGAACGGCGGATGGAGAGCGGGGATGTTAAGGAAGACAGCGGGACCCACAGTAAGGTGCTATGCCCGGGCAACGCCAGGCTTTTCAGCTAGTCTCTATATATAAAAATGAATGAATGTGTGTATGTGTGTCACCAACCAATCACGAAGCATCTTTTATTTCACCAGAGCTGTTCAAAAGAAGCTGAGCTGTGATTGGTTGCTATGACCAACAGTTTTCCTTGCAAACAATCACTAAGCATCTCTCATTTCAACACAGCAGGTTAGAAGTAGCTGAGCTGTGATTGGTTGCTATGACCAACAGTTTTCCCACTTGACAACACCTCAGCAGACACTGACATGGTGGGAGAAATATAGCATCCCTGGGAACATAAGCTCCCAGCCATTGTCTGCCCCCTGAAAGGAGCAGAGAGAACATGACAGAAATTAATCCCCCCTCCTGTGTCTATATCCCCATCACACATCCTAAATTCCTGTAGGCAAATCTTCCCTCTTAAAGGGATTATTGGTATGGAATTTACAGCAAATCCACTCTGTGCTTTGGTACTGACCCCAGGCCTTTCTTAAAGGGATCTCCAGTATGGAAGTCAGGGCAAATCCATCCTGCGCTTTAATTCTGACCCCAGGTCTTTCTTAAAGGGATCCCGGTATGGAAGTTAGGGCAAATCCACTCAGTGCTCTGGTTCTGACCCAAGTCCCTTATTAAAGGGATCCTCGGTATGGAAGTGAGGGAAAATCCACTCTGCTCTTCGGTACTGACCCCAGGCCTCTCTTAAAAGGATCTCCGGTATGGAAGTTAAGGTAAATCCCTCAGTGCTCTGATTCTCACCCCAGGCTTCTATTAAAGGGATCATTGGCATGAAAGTCAGGGCAAATCCACTTAGCGCTCTGGTTCTGACGCCAGGCTGACAGGATGATGTGGGATATTATTGGTAGTTGTCCAGTGGCACTGGCTGATGGGATGATGTGGGATATTAGTGGTAGTAGTCCAGTGGCTCTGGCTGACGGGATGATGTGGGATATTATGGGTAGTAGTCCGGTAGCTCTGGCTGATGGGATTATGTGGGATATTATAGTGAATGTGTCATGGTTTGGACAGGGTTCTTGCCCTGCACTCACAGGGTTAAGTGTACGTGGCCTCTTTCTGGATCTGGGAGGGGTATTTATACTCACTCTTTACCAGGGTTCTCTGTCAGCTATACTGTTGTTCTGGCTGTGTGTCTGACCCCTGGTGTGCGTGTATACTGCATTGCTTGTTTGCTTCCCGTGTATGACCCGGTCTGTCCCCTCACTCTGTACTCCGTCTCTCGTTTTGGTACTATTGTCGTCTCTGGTTCTGACCTCCTGGCTTGAGTATTGTTACTCTGTTACAGTTTGTCCCTATTGTACCGTCTATTGCCCGTTCTGGTTTTCTGATCTATTGCTACATCCTGACTATCCACTCTGTCTAACCCTTTGGTACTGTCCTGCTTTGACCCCGGCTTGATCTGGTTTATGTCTCTGTCTATGCCCCTTGGTAACATTGTCCCATAGTTACCCTTTTAGGAGTTTTCCTCAGCTCCTAGCTCTTGGGAGTTTAGAACACACCCTCAGCAGTCACATGCTTCAGGTCCTGTGAGCCTGAAGTATGCATCGTCACCACTGCTGCCCCGCTCCATAGGTATCTTCGTGCCTAGTTTTTGTACTCAGGACACGCGCACTGGCTCAGTGAGCAAGTGCAGTGCGGTGTTCCTGACAGAATGTGGCTATGCGGAATGGGCGGGGCTCTACACTCAGATATAATAGATAGATATACACTCACTGGCCACTTTATTAGGTACACCATGCTAGTAAGGGGTTGGACCCCCTTTTGCCTTCAGAACTGCCTCAATTCTTCGTGGCAGAGATTCAACAAGGTGCTGGAAGCATTCCTCAGAGATTTTGGACCATATTGACATGATGGCATCACACAGTTGGCGCAGATTTGTCGGCTGCACATCCCTGATGCGAATCTCCCGTTCCACCACATCCCAAAGATGCTCTATTGGATTGAGATCTGGTGACTGAGGAGGCCATTTGAGTACAGTAAACTCATTGTCATGTTCAAGAAACCAATCTGAGATGATTCGAGCTTTATGACATGGCGCATTATCCTGCTGAAAGTAGCCATCAGATGTTGGGTACATTGTGGTCATAAAGGGATGGACATGGTCAGCAACAATACTCAGGTAGGCTGTGGCGTTGCAACGATGCTCAATTGGTACCAAGGGGCCCAAAGAGTGCCCAGAAAAAATTCCCCACACCATGACACCACCACCACCAGCCTGAACCGTTGATACAAGGCAGGATGGATCCATGCTTTCATGTTGTTTACGCCAAATTCTGACCCTACCATCCGAATGTCGCAGCAGAAATCGAGACTCATCAGACCAGGCAACGTTTTTCCAATCTTCTACTGTCCAATTTCGATGAGCTTGTGCAAATTTTAGCCTCAGTTTCCTGTTCTTAGCTGAGAGGAGTGGTACCCAGTGTGGTCTTCTGCTGCTGTAGCCCATCTGCCTCAAAGTTCGACGCACTGTGCGTTCAGAGATGCTCTTCTGCCTACCTTGGTTGTAACGGGTGGCAATTTGAGTCACTGTTGCCTTTCTATCAGCTCGAACCAGTCTGCCCATTCTCCTCTGACCTCTGGCATCAACATGGCATTTCCGGCCACAGAACTGCCGCTCACTGGATTTTTTTTCTTTTTCGGACCATTCTCTGTAAACCCTAGAGATGGTTGTGCGTGAAAATCCCAGTAGATCAGCAGTTTCTGAAATTCTCAGACCAGCCCTTCTGGCACCAACAATCATGCCACGTTCAAAGGCACTCAAATCACCTTTCTTCCCCATACTGATGCTCGGTTTGAACTGCAGGAGATTGTCTTGACCATGTCTACATGCCTAAATGCACTGAGTTGCCGCCATGTGATTGGCTGATTAGAAATTAAGTCTTAACACACAGTTGGACAGGTGTACCTAATAAAGTGGCCAGTGAGTGTATATATATATATATATATATATATATATATCTCTCTCTATCTAATTTGTTATAACTGACCGTCGTTACTTACTATGCCCGGGCAGCGACAGGCTCTTCAGCTAGTCTCTATATATAAAAATGAAGCAACAGTTTTCCTTGCAAACAATCACTAAGCATCTCTCATTTCACCAGAGCTGGTTAACAGAAGCAGGGCTGTGATTGGCTGCTATGAGCAAGTTTTCCCTCTTGACAACCACAGCAGACACTGACATGGTGGGAGAAATCTAGCATCCCCGGGAACATAAGCTCCCAGCCATTGTCTGCCCCCCAAAAAAAGCAGAGAGCACATGACAGAAATGAATCCCACCCTCCCGTGTCCATATCCCCATCACACATCCTCCATCATATAGGCACATCTTCACTCTTAAAGGGATCATTGGTATGGAAGTCAGAGCAAATCCATCCAGCGCTTTGGTTTTGACCCCAGGCCTCTCTTAAAGGGATCCCCAGTATAGAAGTTAGGACCGTTCCACTCAGCTCTGTGGTTCTGACCCTAGGATCTCTTAAAGGGATAATTGGTATGGAAGTTAGGGAAAATCCACACTGCACTTTGGTACTGACCCCAGGCCTTTCTTAAAGGAATATCCGGTATGAAAGTCAGGGAAAATCCATCCAGCGCTTTGGTACTGACCCCAGGCTCTCTTAAAGGGATCTCCTGTATGGAAGTTAGGGCAAATCCCTCAGCGCTCTGATTCTGACCCCAGGGTTCTATTAAAGGGATCATTGGTATGCAAGTCAGGGCAAATCCACTCTGCACTCTGGTTCTGACCCCAAGCTCTCTTAAAGGGATCCCCGGTATGGAAGTGAGAGAAAATCCACTCTGCGCTTTGGTACTGACCTCTGGCTTCTCTTAAAGGGATTTCCGGTATGGAAGTTAGGGTAAATCCCTCAGCGCTCTGATTCTCACCCCAGGCTTCTATTAAAGGGATCATTGGTATGGAAGTCAGGGCAAATCCACTCAGCGCTCTGGTTCTGACGCCAGGCCTCTCTTAAAGGGATCCCCAGTATAGAAGTTAGGACCGTTCCACTCAGCTCTGTGGTTCTGACCCTAGGATCTCTTAAAGGGATAATTGGTATGGAAGTTAGGGAAAATCCACACTGCACTTTGGTACTGACCCCAGGCCTTTCTTAAAGGAATATCCGGTATGAAAGTCAGGGAAAATCCATCCAGCGCTTTGGTACTGACCCCAGGCTCTCTTAAAGGGATCTCCTGTATGGAAGTTAGGGCAAATCCCTCAGCGCTCTGATTCTGACCCCAGGGTTCTATTAAAGGGATTATTGGTATGCAAGTCAGGGCAAATCCACTGTGCACTCTGGTTCTGACCCCAAGCTCTCTTAAAGGGATCCCTGGTATGGAAGTGAGAGAAAATCCACTCTGCGCTTTGGTACTGACCTCTGGCTTCTCTTAAAGGGATTTCCGGTATGGAAGTTAGGGTAAATCCCTCAGCGCTCTGATTCTCACCCCAGGCTTCTATTAAAGGGATCATTGGTATGGAAGTCAGGGCAAATCCACTCAGCGCTCTGGTTCTGACGCCAGGCCTCTCTTAAAGGGATCCCTGGTATGGACGTTAGGACCGTTCCACTCAGCGCTCTGGTTCTGACCCCAGTCTAACAAGATGATGTGGGATTTTAGGGGTAGTAGTCCGGTGGCTCTGGCTGACGGTATGAGATGATGTGTGATATTAGGGGGGAGTAGTTCGGTGGCTCTGGCTGACAGGATGATGTGGGATATTAATGGTAGTAGTCCGGTGGCTCTGGCTGATGGGATGATGTGAGATATTAGGGGTAGTTGTATGGCGACTGTGACGGGATGATGTGGGATATTAGGGGTAGAAGTCCGGTGGCTCTGGCTGATGTGGGATATTTAGGGTAGTAGTCCGGTGGCTCTGGCTGACGAGATGATGTGGGATATTAGGGGTAGAAGTCCGGTGGCTCTGGCTGACGAGATGATGTGGGATATTAGGGGTAGAAGTCCGGTGGCTCTGGCTGACGAGATGATGTGGGATATTAGGGGTAGAAGTCCGGTGGCTCTGGCTGACGAGATGATGTGGGATATTAGGGGTAGAAGTCCGGTGGCTCTGGCTGACGAGATGATGTGGGATATTAGGGGTAGAAGTCCGGTGGCTCTGGCTGACGAGATGATGTGGGATATTAGGGGTAGTAGTCCAGTGGCTCTGGCTGACTGGATGATGTGGGATATTAGGGGTAGTAGTCCGGTGGCTCTGGCTGACGTGGGATATTAGGGGTAGAAGTCCGGTGGCTCTGGCTGACGGGATGATGTGGGATATTAGGGGTAGAAGTCCGGTGGCTCTGGCTGATGTGGGATATTTAGGGTAGTAGTCCGGTGGCTCTGGCTGATGTGGGATATTTAGGGTAGTAGTCCGGTGGCTCTGGCTGACGAGATGATGTGGGATATTAGGGGTAGAAGTCCTGTGGCTCTGGCTGATGTGGGATATTTAGGGTAGTAGTCCGGTGGCTCTGGCTGACGAGATGATGTGGGATATTAGGGGTAGAAGTCCGGTGGCTCTGGCTGATGTGGGATATTAGGGGTAGAAGTCCGGTGGCTCTGGCTGACGAGATGATGTGGGATATTAGGGGTAGAAGTCCGGTGGCTCTGGCTGACGAGATGATGTGGGATATTAGGGGTAGTAGTCCAGTGGCTCTGGCTGACAGGATGATGTGGGATATTAGGGGTAGTAGTCCGGTGGCTCTGGCTGACGTAGGATATTAGGGGTAGAAGTCCGGTGGCTCTGGCTGACGGGATGATGTGGGATATTAGGGGTAGAAGTCCGGTGGCTCTGGCTGATGTGGGATATTTAGGGTAGTAGTCCGGTGGCTCTGGCTGACGGGATGATGTGGGATATTAGGGGTAGTAGTCCGGTGGCTCTGGCTGATGTGGGATATTTAGGGTAGTAGTCCGGTGGCTCTGGCTGACGGGATGATGTGGGATATTACGGGTAGTAGTCCTGTGGCTCTGGCTGACGTGGGATATTAGGGGTAGTATTCCGCTGGCTCTGGCTGACGGGATGATGTGGGATATTAAGGGTAGTAGTCTGGTGGCTCTGGCTGACGGGACAATGTGGGATATTAGGGGTAGTAGTCCGGTAGCTCTGGCTGACGGGATTGTGTGGGATATTATAGTGAATGTGGCTATGCGGAGTGGGCGGGGCTCTACACTCAAATAGATATAGATATATCTGTCCACTATTTCATCCTTCTTCTCCGCTAGATTTCTGAAACTTAACATGGACAAAACAGAATTCATCATCTTTCCCCCATCTCACGTGACCCCCCCTACGAACCTATCAATTACAGTAAATGACTGCCCACTCTCCCCAGTCCCACAAGCTCGCTGCCTCGGAGTAATCCTCGACGCTGATCTCTCCTTCAAACCACATATCCAAGCCCTTTCCACTTCCTGCCGACTTCAACTCAAAAATATTTCACGAATCCGTTCATTCCTCACCCAAGAATCTGCAAAAACCCTAGTCCATGCCCTCATCATCTCTCGCCTTGACTACTGCAACCTCATGCTCTGTGGCCTCCCCTCAAACACTCTCGCACCCCTCCAATCTATTCTAAACTCTGCTGCCCGACTAATCCACCTGTCCCCCCGCTATTCCCCAGCTTCTCCCCTCTGTCAATCCCTTCACTGGCTCCCAATTGCCCAGAGACTCCATTACAAAACCCTAACCAAAGCCATCCACAACCTGTCTCCTCCATACATCTGTGACCTCGTCTCCCGGTACTTTCCCGCACGCAACCTCCGATCCTCACAAGATCTCCTTCTCTACTCCCCTCTTATCTCCTCTTCCCACAATCGCATACAAGATTTCTCTCGCGCATCACCTCTACTCTGGAACTCTCTACCACAACATATCAGACTCTCACCTACCATCGAAACCTTCAAAAAGAGTCTGAAGACCCACCTCTTCCGACAAGCCTACAACCTGCAGTAACCACCGATCGACCAAACCGCTGCACGACCAGCTCTACCCTTGCCTACTATATTATCACCCATCCCTTGAAGATTGTGAGCCCTCGCGGGCAGGGTCCTCTCTCCTCCTGTACCAGTTATGACTTGTATTGTTTAAGATTATTGTACTTGCTTTTATGTATACTCCTCCTTACATGTAAAGCGCCATGGAATAAATGGCACTATAACAATAATAATAAAATATATATATATATATATATATATATATATATATATATATATACACATACACACACACATACAGTATTAGATATAATCATTATAATTTGTTATAACTAACCGCAGTTACTTACTACGCCCGGTCAGCGCCGGGCTCTTCAGCTAGTCCAATAAAGCTCAATGTGGGTGTGTATGTATGTCCGGGATTGGCATCCGCACCATCGCAGCTACAGCCACAAAATTTGGTACAGTCACATGTCTGGACCCCGAGAGCGTCATAGGCTATGTTGTGAGGCAAAATTTTAACCCCATGCGTTCCAATTCACCAAACAATTTTGCCCCTATCTACATAATGGGGAAAAAGTATGTATGTATTGGCATCTGCAGCGTCGTAGCTATAGCCACAAAATTTTGTAGTCACACACGCGCTTCAGAACACCTTCGTTGGGGCAGACACGTGGACCCTCTTGCATGCCTGCACTTGCATTTTTCAGGTAATAAATATGTGCCAGTTATGTTGTGGATTTTTTTATTTTTCCTATTATTGGCCTGTGTGAACATATGGCCCCTGGGCACTTCTACTGTTATATATGTGCTTAGTAGGTCCTGATTATATACCCTTTATATTGCATACATTTTCCTATGATTGTAATTTTGTACACATTGGCAAAAAAGATTCATTGTGTCCTTTTCCTTGGCAATGATTAACCAGCATTTTAGCATGTTTTATTTGTTCCTTGCCCTGCAAATTAATAAAGCAATTTTATAATATGACCATGGGTTGTTGTTTTTGTATTCGTCCCTCCCTTCCTCTCTCAGCTAGTCTAATATATAAAGCTCAATGTGTATGTATGTATGTATGTATGTATGTCCATGATTGGCATCCACACCGTCGCAGCTACAGCCACAAAATTTGGCATAGTCACACGTCTGGACCCTGAGAGCATGATAGGCTATGTTGTAAGGCGAAATTTTAACCCTGTGCGTTCCAATTCACCAAACAATTTTGCCCCTATCTACATAATGGGGAAAAAGAGAAAGGAAAAGTTTTGGAGGCAAATTGTCAGCTGCCAGATGTGAACAAGGGGGACTTAAGAATGAGAGCGATGGCGCCAAAGAGTACATACTGTACAGTTGCTAAGGTGGGGCCCTGACATGGGATACTCACCACACACGGGGATATGAACACACACACACAAAATGCGCCACACACTACCACGTGCTTCAACACACATACCACCCTCAGCACCCATTTCACCACACATACACCAACCTCGCCACATAAAAGACGAAACTCAAAACTCGCCACGCTGTCCCAGAGCTGTTTAAAAGATGAAAAATGAGCTGTGATTGGTTGCTATCAGCAACAGTTTTCTTTATAGACAGTTGTAGTAACTGAGGCCTATTATTCTTATCATTTCTATGGTGTTATCGTTCTTCTGTAAAGCTGGAAATAAACACAATTTATTACAGTGCCAACACAGACCACCCTCTGACACAGACTGCAGGGGGAGCCCAGTATCACACAGGATAGGATTATACACGGCTCAACAGTAAGTATCACACAGGATAGGATTAGATACATACAGTTGTGGCCAAAAGTATTGACACCCCTGCAATTCTGTCAGATAATACTCACTTTCTTCCTGAAAATGATTACCAACACAAATTCTTTGGTATTATCTTCATTTAGTTTGTCTTAAATGAAAAAACACAAAAGAGAATGAAGCAAAACATTGATCATTTCACACAAAACTCCAAAAATGGGCCAGACAAAAGTATTGGCACCCTCAGCCTAATACTTGGTTACACAACCTTTAGCCAAAATAACTGCGGGCAACCGCTTCCGGTAACCATCAACGAGTTTCTTACAATGCTCTGCTGGAATTTTAGACCATTCTTCTTTGGCAAACTGCTCCAGGTCCCTGATATTTGAAGGGTGCCTTCTCCAAACTGCCATTTTTAGATCTCTCCACGGGTGTTCTATGGGATTCAGGTCTGGACTCATTGCTGGCCACCTTAGAAGTCTCCAGCGCTTTCTCTCAAACCATTTTTTAGTGCTTTTTGAAGTGTGTTTTGGGTCATTGTCCTGCTGGAAGACCCATGACCCCGGGCCCTACATTATGCTGCAAAATTTGTCGGTAGTCTTCAAACTTCATAATGCCATGCACACACGGTCAAGCAGTCCAGTGCTAGAGGCAGCAAAGCAACCCCAAAACATCAGGGAACCTCCACCATGTTTGACTGTAGGGACCGTGTTCTTTTCTTTGAATGCCTTTTTTTCTCTCCTGTAAACTCTATGTTGATGCCTTTGCCCAAAAAGCTCTACTTTTGTCTCATCTGACCAGAGAGCATTCTTCCAAAACGTTTTAGGCTTTTTCAGGTAAGTTTTGGCAAACTCCTGCCTGGCTTTTTTATGTCTCGGGGTAAGAAGTGAGGTCTTCCTGGTTCTCCTACCATACAGTCCCTTTTCATTCAGACGCCGACGGATAGTACGGGTTGACACTGTTGTACCCTCGGACCGCAGGGCAGCTTGAACTTGTTTGGATGTTAGTCGAGGTTCTTTATCCAACATCCGCACAATCTTGCGTTGAAATCTCTTGTCAATTTTTCTTTTCCGTCCACATCTTGGGAGGTTAACCACAGTGCCATGGGCTTTACACTTCTTGATGACACTGCGCACGGTAGACACAGGAACATTCAGATCTTTGGAGATGGACTTGTAGCCTTGAGATTGCTCATGCTTCCTCACAATTTGGTTTCTCAAGTCCTCAGACAGTTCTTTGGTCTTCTTTCTTTTCTCCATGCTCAATGTGGTACACACAAGGACACAGGACAGAGGTTGAGTCAACTTTAATCCATGTCAACTGGCTGCAAGTGTGATTTAATTATTGCCAACACCTGTTAGGTGCCACAGGGAAGTTACAGGTGCTGTTAATTACACAAATTAGAGAAGCATCACATGATTTTTCGAACAGTGTCAATACTTTTGTCCACCCTCTTTTTTATGTTTGGTGTGGAATTATATCCAATTTGGCTTTAGGACAATTCTTTTTGTGTTTTTTCATTTAAGACAAATTAAATGAAGATAATAATACCAAAGAATTTGTGTTTGCAATCATTTTCAGGAAGAAACTGAGTATTATCTGACAGAATTGCAGGGGTGTCAATACTTTTGGCCACAACTGTAGTTCAGCAGACAGTATCACACAGGATAGGATTAAATACACGGTTCAGCAGACTGTATCACACAGGATAGGATTAGATACACAGCTCAGCACACAGTATCACACAGGATAGGATTAGATATACGGCTCAGCACACAGTATCACACAGGATAGGATTAGACATACGGCTCAGCACACAGTATCACACAGGATAGGATTAGACATACGGCTCAGCACACAGTATCACACAGGATAGGATTAGACATACGGCTCAGCAGTCAGTACCACAAAGGATAGGGTTAGATACACAGCTGAGCAGTCAGTATCACACAGGATGGGGTTAGATACACAGCTGAGCAGACTATCACACAGGATAGGATTAGATACACAGCTCAGCAGTCAGTATCACAAAGGATAAGAATAGATACGCAGCTCAGCACACAGTATCACACAGAATAGGATTAGATACACGGCTCAGCAGTCAGTATCACACAGGATAGGATTAGACACACAGCTCAGCACACAGTATCACACAGGATAGGATTAGATATACGGCTCAGCAGACAGTATCACACAGGATAGGATTAGACACACGGCTCAGCAGACAGTATCACAGGATAGGGTTAGATACACAGCTGAGCAGACTATCACACAGGATAGGATTAGATACACAGCTCAGCAGTCAGTATCACAAAGGATAAGGATACGCAGCTCAGCACACAGTATCACACAATAGGATTAGATACACGGCTCAGCAGTCAGTATCACACAGGATAGGATTAGATACACGGCTCAGCAGTCAGTATCACACAGGATAGGATTAGATACACGGCTCAGCAGTCAGTATCACACGATAGGATTAGATGCACGGGTTTTAAGTGCAATATAATCATTATAATTTGTTATAACCACAGTTGGTTACTATGCCCAGGCAACGCCGGGCTCTTCAGCTAGTTTTATATATAAATCAAGATAAACATTATTATTTTCTGTCCACCTACTTTTGGACCACCCTGTATACCTGGATGGAGCCCATATAGTCTAGTGTCTTCACCAGTGAGACTAGACTGTATTGGCTGCAGCCAGGACCTGGCAAGAGCCCATATATTCTGCTGGCTTTAATTAGTTATACCCCGGAGGAGCACATATATTCTAGTGTCATGTATGGGCTGCAGTCAGGGCCAGGCGGCAGCAGCCCAGAAAGTCTGCTATCTTCAAGCATATATACCTGGAAGGAGCCCAGTCAAGGTTCAAACTTGCCCCATAGGGAGACACGACCCCGTCATCCTGCTCGTGCTGCACACAACAGCACCGCGCTCTGGAAGCAGCCGGAAGACGCCTGAAGGCTTTCCGTTCACGTGACCGCAGCCACGTGACATCATACCTCCAGGGAGCCAATGCACTTTAACATCTACTCACTGACTCAGCCGTTGTTACAGACCTAGGCGGCTGCGGTAGTATACCGAGTCATTGTAAGAGCTGCTGAGCCGCCACCGCCGCTTACACAGGCCCCTTGACAATGAGACCCGCCATCTTCCTGCCTGTCAGTGACCCGGCCTGCGTCCTGGTATTTCTGGTGAGTGGCCGAAGCCTTGACCTGATTTGTTACCGGTTATGTGTGTGAGCTGACAGGCCCTGGTTCTCTCCAGGAGAGCACCGCTCGGTACCTGCTGCGGACTGCTTGGCGTGCCGTGTGTGACACGACCGCTCCTGTGCCGGGACCTTCTCACCGGCCGGCTCCGGGCCTTAGGTCCAGCCGTGCCCTCCAGTCACCCAATCACAGTCTGGCTCTCTGGAGTCGTGTGTTGTGTCCCCGTGTGATTGGCTGCTATCCCGGAACTCTCTGCAGCCGCACGAGTGTGTGTGCAGGGCGCCCGCTGCTGGCGCCCGAGTGTGTGTGCAGGGCAAAGCGCCCGACTGTGTGCGGGGCAGGGCGCCCGCTGCTGGCGCCCGAGTGTGTGTGCGGGGCAGGGCGCCCGCGGCTGGCGCCCGAGTGTGTGTGCAGGGCAGGGCGCCCGCTGCTGGCGCTCGAGTGTGTATGGGGCAGGGCGCCCGCTGCTGGCGCCCGAGTGTGTGTGCGGGGCAGGGCGCCCGCTGCTGGCGCCCGAGTGTGTGTGCGGGGCAGGGCGCCCGCTGCTGGCGCCCGAGTGTGTGTGCGGGGCAGGGCGCCCGCTGCTGGCGCCCGAGTGTGTGTGCGGGGCAGGGCGCCCGCTGCTGGCGCCCGAGTGTGTGTGCGGAGCAGGGCGCCCGCTGCTGGCGCTCGAGTGTGTATGGGGCAGGGCGCCCGTTGCTGTTGCCCGAGTGTGTGTGCGGGGCAGGGCGCCCGCTGCTGGCGCTCGAGTGTGTATGGGGCAGGGCGCCCGCTGCTGGCGCTCGAGTGTGTATGGGGCAGGGCGCCCGCTGCTGGCGTCCGTGTGTGCGCGGGGCAGGGCGCCCGCTGCTGGCGTCCGTGTGTGTATGGGGCAGGGCGCCCGCTGCTGGCGCTCGAGTGTGTATGGGGCAGGGCGCCCGCTGCTGGCGCTCGAGTGTGTATGGGGCAGGGCGCCCGCTGCTGGCGTCCGTGTGTGCGCGGGGCAGGGCGCCCGCTGCTGGCGTCCGTGTGTGCGCGGGGCAGGGCGCCCGCTGCTGGCGTCCGTGTGTGCGCGGGGCAGGGCGCCCGCTGCTGGCGTCCGTGTGTGTATGGGGCAGGGCGCCCGCTGCTGGCGCTCGAGTGTGTATGGGGCAGGGCGCCCGAGTGTGTGCGCGGGGCAGGGCGCTCGCTGCTAGCGTCCGTGTGTGCGCGGGGCAGGGCGCCCGCTGCTGGCGTCCGTGTGTGCGCGGGGCAGGGCGCCTGCTGCTGGCGTCCGTGTGTGCGCGGGGTACTGGCGCTCGAGTGTGTATGGGGCAGGGCGCCCGCTGCTGGCGCCTGAGTGTGTGCAGGGCAGGGCGCCTGAGTGTGTGCAGGGCAGAGCGCCCGCCGCTGGCGTCCGTGTGTGTGTAGGGCAGGGCACCCGAGTGTGTGCAGCAGGGCTGTGGAGTCGGTGCTCATTTTGGTGGAGTTGGAGTTGGAATAAAATGGACCGACTCCGACTCCTAAAATATATAATAAATTGGGTACAGTAGTTCAATGCAGAATATGCTGAATATTTTTTCATAGGAATTTTGGAAAGTTATGAAATGTCCTATAAATGGCTGTTACATTCCTGATCTAAGGCTACATTCACACACAGCGTTTTTCCTGCGTTTTTTGAGTATACGTTTTTCAGTTGCAAAAGCAGATCAGCTTTTTAAAAAACTGCATCACCTGAAAGGTTTTTGAGCTCATAGCTAATGTTTTCAATAGCAAAAGCAGATTAGAAATCTGCTCTATTTATATATCCATTTATCCATAGCTGTCTATCCATAGCATAGCTGTACCAAAAAGAATGAAAGCCGGATAGCACACAGACTAACACTCCTTTTTTTTTTTTTTTTTTAGCACCAGTCAGGTACACCTCATAGCTGCCCAAAAGGACGCCCAGGACAGGCATTGCTCGTCTTCAGTAACATCAACTGATAGTTGGAATAAATAGACTGCATTTACCACCACATCTTCTTAAGGTGCAGGCTTTATTTTCAAGTGTAGGGGTGTGCAGTATGAGGTTCTGCAGCAGCTGAGGTGTGCAGTATGAAATTCTGCAGAACAGTATGGGGTTCTGCCCCCCCCGCCCCGTTTTAATCCTGGCTACGCCCATAGTGTGAATGTAGCCTGAGGATCTAGGCTTTATCTTAGCAGAGATAAGTCATAGAGTGTGTGTGTGTATGTATGTGTGTATATATATATATATATATATATATATATATATATATATATTATACTATACTGTGTCCAAACTTTTGGTCTGTACTGTGTGTGTGTGTGTGTGTATATATATATATATATATATATATATATATATATATATATATATATATATATATATGCTACATTCACACTATGGGCGTAGCCAGGATGATCAAACCTGGGGGGGAGGGGGCAGAACCCCTTAGGGTCTGTGCACACGCTGCGGAATCCGCTGCGTTTCCGCAGCGGTTTTGGCCGCTGCGGACCCGCAGCAGTTTTAGCTGCGGTGTACAGTACCATTCAAATGAATGGTACTAAAAAACCGCTGTGCTGACGCTGCGGAAAAAAACGCGCGGATTTGCTGCGGTTTTGAATCCGCAGAAAGAATTGCATGTCAATTCTTTCTGCGGAAACCGCTGCGGGTTCCTATCTCCACCATTGTGGAGATAGTGAATCCGCAGGACCAAACCGCAGGCAAAACCGCAGATAATCCGCAGGTCTTTTGACCTGCGGATTATCTGCGGTTTTTGCAAAATCCGTGCGGATTAATCCGCAGCGGATTCCGCAGCGTGTGCACACACCCTTACTGTTCTGCAGAATTTCATACTGCACACCTCAGCTGCTGCAGAACCTCATACTCATTATTTTCTCCTCGGCAACCCATTCATAACAGAATCACCAGCCTTACCGCAGATTCTAGGGTACTCAAAAGCAGGAAAGAATTATAAAAAAAAAAAAGTCAGATTTTTTTTTTTTTTTTTATTTGTATATCTTTAACTCTTTTTCTCAGGGGCCGTAGGAGGATTTTTTTTTTTTAAAATGGAGATTAAGCAATTGTCTGATCGTGTGGAGCAGCTCACTGCTGAAGTGCGGGGAATTTCCGCCTATCTCGCTCATTCTCATGCTGCTGAACCAAGGATCCCTACTCCTGATGTGTTTTTTGGGGCTCGGTCTAAATTTTTGAATTTTAAGAATAATTGTAAATTATTTTTTGCCTTGAAGCCTAACTCATCGGGGAGCTCTGCGCAGCAGGTTAAAATTGTCATCTCTTTGCTGCGTGGTGATCCCCAGGATTGGGCGTTTTCTTTGACACCTGAAGATCCTATTCTGACTAATGTGGATGCATTTTTTCAAGCCTTGGGGTTGTTGTATGATGAACCTAATGCTATTGATCAAGCTGAGAAAGCCCTATTGGCATTGAACCAGGGTCAGGATTCTGCAGAGTTATACTGTCAAAAATTCCAAAAGTGGGCAGTCCTTACTACCTGGAAAGATGGTGCCTTGGCAGCTCTCTTTCGGAAGGGTTTGTCAGAAACCGTAAAAGATACTATGGTGGGATTTCCTGTTCCCTCTGGTCTTGATGATTCTATGTCATTAGCCATTCAAATTGATCGGCGTTTACGTGAACGCAAAACAACACGAGAGGAGTTGCCACCTTTTGGACAAATGTCTGAACCTATGCAATGTGATAGAGTTTTGTCTAGGGCGCAACGTCGGGAGTTTAGAAGGCGTAATAAGCTGTTTTTTCTGTGGAGACGTCTCTCATACTATTTCTGTCTGCCCAAAATGAGAGAAACGTTTTGCACACACATTTGCTGTGGGCAGTATACAACCTAAGTTTCTTTTGGCAATTACACTGATCTGCTCCTTATCCACATTTTCCACGAAGGCTTTTGTGGATTCAGGAGCAGCGTTGAATCTGATGGATTTGGACTTTGCTAAACGTTGTGGTTTTTCCATGACGCCTCTGCGGACGCCTATTCCTTTGAGGGGTATTTATGCTACTCGTTTGGCGGAGAATAAACCTCAGTTTTGGACCCAGGTGACGATGCGGGTTGCCCCAGACCACCAAGAAAATTGTACATTTTTGGTGCTGCATAATTTGCATGATACTATTGTTCTGGGCTTTCCTTGGTTGCAAACTCATAATCCAGTTTTGGATTTGAAATCTAGGTCTGTGGTATGTTGGGGTTGTCAGTGTGTTCTTAGGGACGCTCCTGTTTTCTCCACCTCTCCTCAGTCTCTTGATATTCCTGATTATCTGGCCGATTTTTCTGATGTATTTAGTGAGAGCAAGTCTGCGTCTTTGCCTCCTCATAGGAGTTAAGACTGCAATTGAGTTGATGCCTGGGTGTAAATTTCCCAAGGGTCGGCTTTTCAACTTATCAGTACCTGAACATGATGCTATGCGATCCTATATTAAGGAGTCATTGGAGAAGGGTCATATTAGACCATCCTCGTCACCTTTAGGTGCTGGTGTTTTTTTTTTTTTGTGGCCAAGAAAGATGGTTCATTAAGACCGTGTATTGATTGTCGTTCCCTTAACAAGATGACGGTTAAATATCAGTACCCGTTACCTCTGATGTCTGATTTATTCTCCAGAGTTAAGAGTGCCTGCTGGTTTACTAAGCTTGACCTCAGGGGGGAGTATAATCTTATTCGCATCAAGCACGGGGATGAATGGAAGACGGCGTTTAATACTCCGGAGGGATATTTTGAGTACCTGGTGATGCCTTTTGGGCTCACTAATGCCCCTTCTGTCTTCCAGTCCTTTATGAATGATATTTTCCGTGACTTTGTGGATAAGTTTTTGATCATCTGGATGATATTTTGATCTTTTCTAGTGATTGGGTTTCTCATGTGGAACACGTCCGGACTGTGTTCCGTATTTTGAGAGAGAATTCCCTGTTTGCTAAGGGATCGAAATGCCTCTTTGGTGTACAGAGGATTTCATTTTTGGGATTTATCTTATCTCCATTGACTATTGAAATGGACCCGGCCAAGGTACAGGCCATTTATGATTGGGTTCAGCCTCCTTCGTTGAAGGCCCTCCAGAAGTTTTTGGGTTTTGCTAATTTCTATCGTAAATTTATAGGTAATTTTTCTGGTATTGTCAAACCACTGACTGATCTGACCAAGAAGGGCGCTGATGTGCTGAATTGGTCTCCTGAGGCTATCTCAGCATTTCAGGAGCTTAAGCAGAGATTTACTTCAGCTCCAGTTTTACGGCAACCTAATGTCTCACTTCCATTTCAGGTGGAGGTAGATGCTTCTGAGATTGGTGCAGGAGCCATTTTGTCCCAAAAAGACCCGGTGACTTCTAAGATGAATCCCTGTGCCTTCTTTTCTCGAAAGTTCTCCCCATCTGAACGCAACTATGACGTGGGGAATCAGGAATTGTTGTCCATGAAGTGGGCATTTGAGGAGTGGAGACATTGGTTGGAGGGAGCTAGACATCAAGTTGTGGTCCTCACCGATCACAAGAATTTGATTTATCTGGAGTCGGCCAAACGCTTTAATCCTAGACAGGCTAGATAAGCCTTGTTTTTCACGCGTTTTAATTTTGTGGTCTCTTTTCTTCCGGGCACTAAGAATGTTAAGGCAGACGCCCTTTCTACTAGTTTCTTTGCCGATTCTCTTAGTGTGACCGAGCCTACTTCCATCCTAGGTGAGGGGGTAGTTCTTTCTGCCATTTCGCCCGATTTGAGATGTGCCCTGGAGGAATTTCAGGAGGATAAACCTGAGCGTTGCCCGAAGGGAAAATTGTATGTTCCTGACCAGTGGAGAAAGAGAGTGATGTCTGAAATTCATTGCTCCGCATTGGCTGGTCATCCAGGTATTTTTGGTACCAGAGATTTGGTGAGTCGGTCCTTTTGGTGGCCTGCCTTATCTCGTGACGTCAGGAATTTTGTACAGTCCTGTGGGACTTGTTCTCAGTCTCAACCCTGTTCTCGTTCTAGTGGGTTTCTGATGCCGGTGCCCAAGAGGCCATGGACACATATCTCAATGGATTTTATTTCTGATCTTCCTGTCTCTCAGAGAATGACTGTTATCTGGGTGATTTGTGATAGATGGTCCATCTTGTACCACTCCCAAAGTTGCCATCTTCTGCTGAGTTGGTGCCCTTGTTTTTACAACAGGTGGTTCGGTTACATGGGATTCCTGAGAACATTGTGTCCGACAGAGGAGTCCAGTTTGTTTCCAGATTCTGGAAAGCCTTTTGTTCCAATCTGGGAATTCATTTATCCTTCTCCTCCGCGTTTCATCCCCAGAACAATGGACAGACTGAGAGAACAAACCAGACCTTGGAGTCTTATTTGAGATGTTTTATATCTGCTGATCAGGATGATTGGGTCTCATTTTTGCCCTTGGCCGAATTCGCGCTGAACAATAGAGCTAGTTCTGGCACTTTGATGTCACTCTTTTTCTGTAATTTTGGGTTTCATCCTCGGTTCTCTTTAGGGCAAGTGGAATCTTCGTCCTGCCCAGGTGTGGACACTGTGGTTTAAGAGAATGCAGCAGATATGGGACCAAGTGGTGGATAAGTTGTCACTTTCTCAGGAAAAGGCCCAGCGATTTTCCAACCGGCATAGGACCATTGGTCCCCGGTTTAAAGTGGGTGATATGGTTTGGTTGTCGTCTAAAAATATTTCTATGAAGGTTGCATCTCCTAAATTTAAGCCAAGATTTATTGGTCCTTTTAAGATTTTGGAAATTCTTAATCCTGTTTCGTTTCGATTGGCTCTTCCAGTTACGTTCAAGATCCATAACGTATTTCACTAATCTCTGTTGAAGAGGTTTGTTGAGCCAGTGGTTCCTATGGCAGCACCTCCTGACCCTGTGTTGGTCGAAGGCAATGTGGAATATGAGGTAGAGAAAATATTGGATTCTCGTTTCGTTAGACGGAGACTCCAGTATTTGGTCAAATGGAAGGGTTATGTTCAGGAGGATAATTCTTGGGTCTCTGCCTCTGATATTCATGCCAATAGATTGGTTCGTGCTTTTCACCGGACCCATCCTGATCGGCCTGGTGGCATGGATGAGGGTTCGGTGACCCCTTCTCAAGGGGGGGTACTGTTGTGAGTTCATTCTCACCAGTTGTGAGTTCCCCTTCTGGACTCCCTCTGGAGGTGACGGGAAGGTGGTGCGGCTGGTTTGATTGGTGGAGATCTGCTACCTGAGAATGAGGATGACGATTGGATCTCAGGATTCTCAGATTGGATTTAATACAGCCGACACCCTATTCAGTTGCTGGTGATTCCTTCTGGCTTGTCAGCTCTTGGTTTTCAGCTCTGTTCCAGTCATCTAAAGCTAAGTTTTTTCTACTAATGTTCACACTTGATTTTGTTGGTCTATTCAGTTTTTTTGTGTGGTCTGCCAGCCCCGGCTGGGGGCTGAGCTGAATTTCCTCTCATTTATCAGTATTTTGCCAATTGGCTTTTTGTCCCTTACTAGCTCGGTCTATTTTTGCTCTGTCTCAGAATATTCCAGAGTGCTGATATAGTGGGAGAATTCTAGTGACTTCAGGGTTAATTTTGCTATCAGAAGTGTTGGACATTATTTTTGTAGGGTTTTTTGCAGGTTGCAGACAGTGACTTGCCTTTCCTTTCCTGTCTAGTTAGTTTGGGCCCCATCATTTGCTCAGCCTATTTTCCTGCCTGTGTTTGTGCCTTCATCTTGTTTCACCGTCAATACATGTGTGGGGGCTATCTATTCCTTTGGGGTCTGCTCTGGGGCAGTTAGTTTTCCCTTTTCTTGCTTTAGGCTTATGTCGTCCTCTGGCCGTGACAAGGCATCTAGGAACATCATAGGCACGCTCCACGGCTACTGCTAGTTGTGTGGTAAGATCAGATCTGCAATCTGCATAGTTACCAACTTCTCTGGTTTTCTTTGGCTTAGCTTGTTTTGTTTTTTTTCTCCTCGGTGACCCATTCATAACAGGCACCCCTGCGGTACCCCACTGGTCACAGCGACCCACTTAGTGAATATAACATTTATAACCACCCTCTGCTTTCTGTCACTAAGGCTAGTTTCAGACTAGCATTTCTGGGCGCAGCGCTGTCGCTAAGCTCCGCCCCGGCCGCGCCTCCTCCTGTCATCTCCTCCGATTGCATGACTGTGCATGAGATCAGCTTACCCTATACTTAGCGTTGGGTGGGCTGGTCTGATTTTGCTGGCGCTGCGCTCATAAACCCATGCTGATATGGCGTTAAACAGTTATTCTCATTGAGATAATCCAGAATAACATCCTTCAGAATCCCTTCAAATATTTTACCAACAATAGAGGTTAGACTTACTGGCCTATAATTTCCAAGGTTCACTTTTAGAGCCCTTTTTGAATATTGGTACCACACTTGCTATGTGCCAGTCCTGTGGAACAGACCCCATCTCTATAGAGTCCCTAAATATAAGAAATAATGGTTTGTCTATTACATTACTTGGTTCTCTTAATACTCGTGGGTGTATGTCATCCGGTCCTGGAGATTTATGTATTTTAATATTTATTTAGCCGGTTTCGCACCTCTTCTTGGTTTAGATTGGTGACCCTTAATATAAGGTTTTCTTTGTCTCTCGGCACTTCACCTAGCATCTCATTTTCCACCGTGAATACCGTGGAGAAGAAGGTGTTTAACCCCTTTCTGCCATGAGACGTACTATCCCATCCATGTGCCCTGGGACTTAATTCCCAGGGACGGGATAGTACGTCATAGCAATCAGCGGCGCCCACGTCGTGAGCGCCGCTGATCGCGGCCGGGTGTCAACTGATTATCACAGCTGACACCCGGCACAATGTGTCAGGGGCGGTCACAGACCGCCCCCGACACGTTAACCCATTGTACATCGCGGTGTACCGGGGGTTAAAGGGAAGCATCGGCAGGGAGGGGGCTCCCTCCGTGCTTCCCTGAGCCCCCCACGGCTGCGCAATGTGCAGCGCTGCTGCGGGGGGCTCCTTCCCTGCAGGCCCCCCGAATCCAAGATGGCGGCGGGGGCCTGCAGGAAGCCGGCTTCCTCAGTGCCTGCAAAGTGCAGGCATGAAGAAGTCTGCAGCAGTGCCTGTGACAGATCGCTGATCTGTCACAGTGATCTGTGATGTGACAGATCAGCGATCTGTCACAGGACAGTGATGTCCCACCTGGGACTATGTAATAAAGTTAAAAAAAAAAAAAAAAAAAGTGTTAAAATAATTAAAAAAAAAATCGCCAAATAAATTAGAAAAAAAAAAATATTCCCCCAATAAATTCATTTTTTGGAAATAAAAAAACCCAAAACAATAAAAGTACACATATTTGGTATCACCGCGTCCGTAACGACCTGCCCTATAAAACTGTCCCATTAGTTAACCCCTTTAGCAAACCCCTTAAAAAATAAAAATAAAAAACGAAGCAAAAAATGATTTATCATACCGCCGAATGAAAAGTGCAATAACGCGCGATCAAAAAGACGCATATATATATCCATGGTACCGCTTAAAACGTCATCTTGTCCCGCAGAAAACGAGCCGCCATACAGCATCATCAGCGAAAAAATAAAAAAGTTATAGCTCGCAGAATAAATCGATGCAAAAATAATTTTTTATATAAAAGTTTTCATTGCAAAAGAAATTCATGAAACGCTGGTTTTTGTTCATTCTGCGTCACAAAAATCGGAATAAAAAGCAATAAAAAAATGTCACGTGCCCGAATATGATACCAATAAAGACGTCAACTCGTCCCGCAAAAAATAAGACCTCACATGACTCGGTGGGTCAAAATGCGGAAAAATTATAGCTCTCTATATGTGGTGATGCAAAAACTATTTTTACAATAAATGCGTCTTTTAGCATATGACAGCTGCCAAATATAAAAACCTCCATAAATAGTAAATCAAACCCCCCGTTATCACCCCCTTAGTTAGGGAAAAATAATAAAATTAAAAGAAAATGTATTTATTTCCATTTTCCCATTAGGGTTAGGGCCAGGGCTAGGGTTAGGGCTAGGGTTAGGGGTGTGTTGGGGATAGGATTAGAGTTAGAATTGGGGGTTTCCACTGTTTGGGCACATCAGGTGCTCTCCAAATGCAACATATGGCGTCTGATCTCAATTCCAGCCAATTCTGAGTTGAAAAAGTCAAATGGTGCTCCTTCCCTTCCAAGCTCTGCCATGCACCCAAACAGTGTTTTACCCCGACATATGGGGTATCAGCCTACTCAGGACAAATTGCAAAACAACTTTTGGGGTCCAATTTCTCCTGTTACCCTTAGGAAAATAAAAAATTGGGGGCAAAAATATCATTTTTGTGGAAAAAAATGATCTTTTTATTTTCACGCCCGGGCGTTATAAACTTCTGTGAAGCACTTGGGGGTTCAAAGTGCTCACCACACATCTAGATAAATTTCGTGGGGGGGTCTAGTTTCCAAACTGGGGTCATTGTGGGGAGTTTCAATAGATTAAGTACATCAGGGGCTCTCCAAATGCACATGACACCCGCAGACCATTCCATCAAAGTCTGCATTCCAAGACGTCATTACTTCCCTTTCGAGCCCCGACGTGTGCCCATACAGTAGTTTTATCCCACATATGAGGTGTCAGCGTACTCAGGACAAATTGGACAACAACTTTTGGGGTCCAATTTCTCCTGTTACCCTTGGGAAAATAAAAAAAATGGGGACTAAAAGATCGTTTGTGGAAAAAAATACGATTTTTTTATTTTCACGCCCGGTCGTTATATACGTTTTGTAGCAATCGGATATTTTTAAAATCTAACTTTTATTATTTGAGGATAAAATACAAGGTGCTCAAACAAACAAACAACACATAAAATAGTTGATGTGCTATATTGCAAACCCAACAAATACTCTCCTCTTGTTGGAACAGGTACCTTATAATGAAATATGCCAATAGGCGTAGTACATATATGCCCAAACATCAGCCCTTTTTATCTTCTAGGTGTCAAATCACACCATAAACTCAATTATCCCGGTACCTGTATATACAAATGTATTGCAACTACCCGTAGGCCTATGGTACCTCCTAGTTGTAATGGTCTATTAACCACTTCGTATTAAACTTATCACAACCAATATAGGGATGTTGCATACAAATACAAATTCAATTATAAAGTGCGGTACCAACCAATCTAACTTGTAATCCAGTATTGCATATCATCCTCCAATGCCTATACTGAAATATATCCGCCATATATTGAAACTTCACATTTATAATATACAAAAACCATAGCACAATCAGCTTAGTCCCTCATAATTCAGAGGGATTCATTGGTAAACATATGCATGCGGGCCATGTTATAAACATTATGGGATGTGTCTTCTATCCTGCACACTCCTACTTACACCGCATTCCTTAATTAAGGATTGTTAAACACGACAAGACAACCCCATGATAAAAAAGGAACGGTCTCACCAATTTTCAGGCTTCAATCATATACTGCCCATATTGCCAGATGCGCTACCCCTTCTCCCTACGCGTTTCGTTACACTCATCATGGGAGTCACATGGGGTTACAGGAGCCAAGCGTCATGAGTGGCCATTTTGTACTCAGACTGTCATGGTATTATTTATTTTCACACCCGGTCATTATAAACTTCTGTGAAGCACTGGGGGGTTCAAAGTGCTCACCACACATCTAGATAAGTTCCTTGGGGGGGTCTAGTTTCCAAAATGGTGTCATTTGTGGGGGGTTTCCACTGTTTTGGTACATTAGGGGCTCTCGAAACGCGACATGGTGTCCGATCTCAATTCCAGCCAAAAACGTCAAATGGCGCTGCTTCCTTTCCGAGCTCTGCCATGTGCCCAAATAGTGGTTTACCCCCACATATGGGGTATCAGCGTTCTCAGGACAAATTGCACAATAACTTTTAGGGTCCTGTTACCCTTGGGAAATTAAAAATTGGGGGTGAAAAGATCATTTTTGTGGAAAAAATGTGATTTCTTAATTGTACCGCTGTACGTTATAAACTTCTATGAAGCCCTTGTGGGTTCAAAGTTCTCACCACATATCTAGATAAGTTCCTTGGGGGGTCTAGTTTCCAAAATGGGGTCACTTGTGGGAGGTTTCCACTGTTTAGGTACATCAGGGGCTCACCAAACGTGACATGGCGTCCGATCAGAATTCCAGCCAATTTTGCATTGAAAAAGTCAAACGGCGCTCCTTCCCTTCTGAGCTCAGCCATGCGCCGAAACAGTGGTTCCCCCCCACACAGCAGGTATCAGCATACTCAGGACAAATTGCACAATAAATTTTGCAGTCCAATTTCTCCTGTTACCCTTGGTAAAATAAAAAAAAATTCAACCTGAATTATTTTTTTTGTGAAAAAAGTTAAATGTTCTTTTTTTTTTTTTTTTTTTAAATATTCAAAAAATTCCTGTGACGCACCTAAAGGGTTAATAAACTTTTTGAATGTGGTTTTGAGCACCTTAAGGCTGTGTGCACACGCTGCGGATTAGGTGCGGATTCATCCGCGCGTATTTTGTAAAATACGCAGGTGAAACCGCAGGTCAAAAGACCTGCGGTTTTACCTGCGGATTGCTCTGCGGTTTTCCCCTGCGGTTTTTCATCTCCTCAATGGAGGAGATGGCAAACCGCAGCAGAATCCATAGAAAGAATTGACATGTCAATTCTTTCTGCGGATTGAAAACCGCAGATAATCCGCGTGGAAAATTCCGCACCGTCTGCATTGCGGTTTTTGATTCCCATAGGGAATCATGGTACTGTACACCGCAGCAAAATCCGCAGCGTGTGCACACAGCCTTAGGGGTGCAGTTTTTAGAATGGTGTCACTTTTGGGTATTTTCTATCATATAGACCCCTCAGAGTGGCTTCAAATGTGATGTGGTCCGTAAAAATAAAATGGTGTTGCAAAAATGAGAAATCGCTGGTCAATTTTTAACCCTTATAACTTCCTAACAAAAAAAAATTTGGTTCCAAAATTGTGCTGATGTAAAGTAAACATGTGGGAAATGTTACTTATCAAGTTTTTTGTGTGCCGTATCTGTGATTTAAGGGCATAAAAATTCAAAGTTGGAAAATTGCGAAATTGTCGCCAAATTTCCGTTTTTTTCACAAATAAACACAAGTTATTTGAATGAAATTTTACCACTAACATGAAGTACAATATGTCACGAGAAAACAGTGTCAGAATCACCGGGATCCATGGAAGCGTTTCAGAATTATTACCTCATAAAGGGACAGTGGTCAGAATTGTAAAAAAATGGCCCGGTCATTAACGTGCAAACCACCCTTGGGGCTTAAGGGGTTAATATATTAGCTTTTTCCTCGTCATCTAAAACCATTCTTTCCAGGACGTCCCTCCTGACAGCACCATGGAGGTCGTCGTCCTCCTCCTCCTCCTTCCAGGGACAGGAAAAGTACACGAGAGGTTGAAAGTCCCTGTCCACCACACTCCCTCAGTGTTTTTCCTGTCCCTGCATGGAAGGACGCACAAGAGAAGCGCAGCTTACTGGAGGATGGGCCCAGGGGGATCGTGCGGCAGAGAGGTAAAGAAGAACCCCAAGATCTCTGTGTCTGAGCTCCATAGATGCAGTAGGGACATGGGAGAAAGTTCCATAAAGTCAACCATCACTACAGCCCTTCACCAGTCTGGCCTTTGTGAAAGAGTGGCCGGACTGAAGCCTCTCCTCAGTGCAAGACATATGAAGGCCTGCATAGTTTGCTAAAAAAAAACCCATGAAGGGACTCCCAGACTATGAGAAATAAGATTCTCTGGTCTGATGAGACAAATATAGAACTTTTTGGTGATAATTGTAAGCAGTATGTGTGGAGGAAACCAGGTACTGCTCATCACCTGCCCAATACAATCCCAACAGTGAAACATGGTGGTGGCAGCATCATACTATGGATTTGTTTTTCAGCTGTAGGGACAGGACGACTGATTGCAATTGAAGGAAACATGAATGCGGCCAAGTACAGAGATATCCTGGATGAAAACCTCTTCCAGAGTGCTCTGGACCTCAGACTTGGCTGAAGGTTCACAACAAGTCAATGACCCTAAGCACACAGCTTAAATAGCAAAGGAGTGGCTTCAGAACAACTCTGTGACCATCTTGACTGGCCAAGCCAGAGCCCTGACCTAAACTCAATTGAGCATCTCTGGAGAGACCTGAAAATGGCTGTCCACCAACGTTCACCATCTAACCTGACAAAAGTGGGGAGGATCTGAAAGAAGAATGGCAGAGGATCCCCAAATCCAGGTGTGAAAAACTGGTTGCATCATTCACAAGAAGACTCATGGCTGTGCTAGCTCAAAAGGATGCTTTTACTCAATACTGAACAAAGTGCTGTATGGTTTCTCCCCTCTCCTCAGGAATCTTACTCCACTTCTCTCACCCCCTTTCCACAGTACTCTTTAACCCCTCTCCTCATTAGTTTCTCCCATCTCTCCTCTCTTTGGCACTCTCATACTCCCTATTATCTGGCTCCGCTCACCTCTTCCTATTCTTGTTCGTTGACACACTGTGCAGCCGCTCTGCGCACACACAGGGAAAACATTCCTGTCACTGGCACCGAAGAGGAGCTTCACTGCTAATCACAGACACGCACCATGAAGGGCTGTCCTGCCTCCTACCATGCAGGGCTGACTTGTCCATCCTTCATGTCTGCGTGGCTGTAATAAAAAATTAGGTTTAAGAAAAAAAAGATTAAACTGAAATTGGGGATATAGGTGTCTACCCTGACTGACTCTGCCCCCCCCCCCTCCTTTTGGGTGGGTAGGGTATTTCTCCCCATGGTTTTTAAAGGGAATCTGACCCCCCCCCCCGTTCGTATATCACCTATTGATATGGGCATACTGGAGATAGAAATGTTACATTAGCCCTACCTGTATGCCTCATATTAATGGTCTTGTTGCTGAGAAATGTTATATTGTCTTTATCCTAGTGATTTCTTCCAGGCTTCGGGCTGTGTGGTGCCTGGAAGAAATCCCTGCCTCCTGTCCTCATTACAATACTCCCACCCCTCCCATGCACGTCTGTTATGGACCCGGAATCCTGCACATGCACCCTGCACTCCCTCAGAGATACATACCTCATCCTCCCCTCTATGGGCACTGCACACTGTGACCTCCAGTGTGCGCGCTGATAAGGTGCTCTCCACACTTCCTCCCTCCATAGTAATTGCTCGGAACCATGTGTACATAGCGATGACTATTTTGTGTGACATAACTCTGATTTAAGAAAGTAATTTGTAAATCCTATAAAGAAAGTGAGTGCCTTAAGTGAGCAAGATGATGTCAATCTGGATTATAGACCTTATTAATGATTTTTCATGCTTAAATAATCTTAATTGACAAGTTAGATGTAAGTTTGGTTTTAGCGAAATTGTATCTATAAAAAAAAAAAAAAAATAGATGAGCCTTGGTGAATTTTTCCAGAGGATTAAGAAATTGTTGCTTTTAACGATTTTAGGAAGTGAAGAAATATCCTTGAGTTAAATTTTACATGATTTGCTAATATTAAGCCCTTAGTATCCAGGCGATAGTGGGCTGCCCTCACACCCAGGGCAGTGGGGTACTCGGTACCGGGCCCGATGGTCCTCAAAGGGGAGATGTCACGGTAGCTGGAACCCGGCCCGTGGCCCTGGGCGCCCATTGTAAATGTTTCGTATCAATGTGTAAGTCATGACGCCACCTGTGGCGTTCGGCAATGAAGATATAAGCCGACGCTGCAGACAGATTCCCTGGGACAGATGGTGTGGTGCAGCAGTGATGTTATAGCCCTCCACAGGCAGGGCTGTAGTCCCAGGGCAGAGTAGGTGAAGTGATATGTAGATGGTGTAGTGTCAGGCGCAGGTGATGTAGCAGTGCTGGGCAGGTTGGCGTGGGAATAAGTGGAGGACACCAGGGCACGTAGTTCCAAAGCTTTACTCACAGTCTGTTGTACAAACAGGTGCCTGCCTCTGTCCCGTGTCCTCCAGGTCAGGGACTCAGTCAACCTCCAGGCCAGATGGAATACTCCTTTCCAACACTCCGCCAACATGTGCCTTTCTGAACGCCTCTTATAGCGCCTTTAAATGAAGTACTCCTAGTACTGAGTTACACTGGAGTTCCTCCTGTTCGATGTTCTTATGAACTCTACTTGTACGGCAGACAGCTGTAGCCTGCATCGGGGACTTCTTGCTACTAAGTCCCAGCTCACTATCCAGTTGCTGTTGTGCCCCAAAGTCTTGTATGGGAATAAAGTGGTCACTACTTCTATTCCTCCGGTGTCTGCTGCAGGACCATTAGTATCCATACAACCTCGGGAACCGGGCCCCGGCCTTGCGCTTGGAACTTCTAGGAAGGGTTCTCTTCTAACCCACGTCCTCTGTTCCCTTTTACTCCTCACGTTCCGTACTAGTCTTTCTTTCTTATGGAGAATCAGGCTTTCAGTCTATGTTGCTCTTTCTCTTCCTTTCCCGTGCCAGCAGACCCAGATCACTGGGATGTGCTGCAGCACTTCCATTTATTCCTCTCTCCAGGGATCTTCTTCTCTCCAACTCTCTAATCGACTGACTGACTGTTGTCCTAAATTCTTCCCGCTCCTTGTAATGTAATCTAACTCCACCCACCTCCCAGCACGTTTCGTGTTCCAAGCAGGGAGCCACCAATGGGTGCTTTGCTACACTCAAAGCAGGGAGCCGCCGAAGGTGCTTTGCTACACTACTTTGTGGTGTGGGGTGCAGGTGTTGGAGCGTGGTCAGGAGTCTCCACCTTACCTGCATGGTGGCATACCACACCTCAGGAGGAGGTGCAGTACCTCTGTGGCGACTGAGCCTCAGGGGCGCCACAATAGCGGTGCCGGTAATTTTTATATATTTTAGATATAAATAAAAACACTGGCGCTCTATGTATGAGATCTAGAATGTGTACAGAAGCTGGGGATAGGTTGCTAAAAAGAGCCGCAGGTGATTGGGGACAGGTTCTGTGCATGCCTGTCACAAGCTAGGTATAGAAACACAATAATAATTACCGCACTAAATGTTTGACAATAGTAGGAGTGGATTTACTCTTGGTGTCGTTGATGATGTAGTGGACTATGGATCCAGGTGCTTTGCAAGTAGAAAAATGTAGGTCCAATGGATTTATGGGGTGAATCACCCACTAGAGGGAAAAAAAAAATACAATTATGGGTGAACTGAAAAGGCAGGGTGTAGGTCTAGAAGTAAATGGGTGTGCTTACTTGATTTATAATGCGCCAAGAGATCATATACGATGCACTAGTGGGAAGTGCAGTTATCAGAGCTGGCGCTCTAATAGAAGTCCATGCAGGTGAATGATTCCACTAGATTAATTGTGAGTGACTTAATATTATTAGAATATAAATTTGAAAAAATATCACTCTTATTTGATAGATGTGCTCTGAAAACCAGTGGTATTCATCTACTATAAAGCTAGTACATGGTAAGAATTGTTGTCATGAAAATATTGTCACCAGTTGCTGAAGAGCACAGGGCTTAGGACAGCTTGGCTTGTGCTTCTGGTGATGAAACCCATTAAAATAAATAGTTCAGCGTTTGCACTCCTTTGGTTAGATGGTGTGGATATAACAGGGATATCTGTATATACATAAATGTGTCAATTGTACTCACTGTTTACATCGTTGGTGGCATAGCGTGTGAAGATCCTTGTAGAGTGGTGTGTAGCCAGAGCAGGTGTCATACACAGGTACTCCTGATAGCTGCGCTGGCTGCTAAGCAGCAGGAGGACGCCGGATCCTTGCGTGCCCTGGACGGAAGCAACGCTGAGCATGTCTTGACGGGGAAAAAGGGCGGAGCTAGAGTGACGTCACTAAGCTGTTAGGACAGGTGCGCAGGGAGAACACTTTTCCAACTTGTTTCAAAGGCCACTGGCCCTCTTCATCAGGGTTGTGACTGTCAGCATGCAGTACCGTACTTATTTAGTACTAGATGGTGGCCCGATTCTAACGCATCGGTGTCTCTCTCTATCTCATTACCCGACGGTGGCTTACGTCGTTAGAATTCCACTCCAATTCGTGGCCAGACTGCGCTTGTCGCTGATTGGTCGCACCCGGCCGGGACCAATCAGCGCTGCGGGATTTCCGTTACAGAGAGACAGACAGAATTAGACAATTATATTGTAGATGGGCTCCTGGCCTCACTCCTGTCTATTGATTTGTGCAGCTGCTGATGATAAAAAATACAAGCAGACTAAGTGATTAAAATAATTGATGTCAATGAGTGTGCTTATTGGGAGATAGATGTGTTAGAATAGAGAGATTGATGGTTTATACCATAGGTTGGACATGAATAGTTAAAAGAACTGCTAGTCTGTTATGCATGAAATGATCTATGGTTGAGTAGTTTTAAGCAATGAATAGGTTCATATTCGATCTCATCTCGATATACCTAGGATTCTGACTAGGGATTAGGAAACCGACTGTAAGGACGCAATTAAAACTGAAATTTTATTAATGTTATAAAGCTAAAACCATGTGATTGCATTCAGGCCACGTACACACGATGCAAATATCCAGCGGATCTGCTCTGTAATATATATTATGTATTTTGTGTAGTATACGTTTGTTATGATTATAAAATGACTAAAAAATACATGAGTCAATGAAATAGATTGATAAATGGCCTATATGTAATGTTCAAATCTGTGGACCGTAAAATCTTGGTACATTTCTTATTTTTATTTGTTTCTATTTAATTTTATGTGATGGTGCATTGTTTTATAAAAATAAATAGAAGTAAAAATGATCAATTAAAAAATAAGTAACCCCATCTAGCCCTTAGACTAAAATAATTACCGTATATACTCGTGTGCAAGCCGACCTGTGTATAAGCCGACTAGGAAAACTTATTGACTCACGTATAAGCCTAGGGTGGAAAATGCAGCAGCTACTGGTAAATTTCAAAAATAAAAATACAAAATACACCATATAATGCTGCACAAAGGTTAATAATGCCCCCATAAGATGTGCCATAGAATATGCTGCCCCATAAAGGTTATGGCCCCATAAGATGCTCCATAGATTATGCCCATTAAAGTGCTCCATAGATTAAAAAGTCATACACCTGACAAATGCTATTGAGAACTCTGCAATTAGAAGTGGAAAGGAAGAACAAAGACAAAATCTAAATAATAAAAATATTGGAGAAAGAGAAATCAATCACAAACTAAAATGTTTCTATACTAATGCACAAAGCATGGGCAACAAACAAGGAGAATTGGAACTACTAACACAGGAAAATAAATATGATGTCATTGGAATCACTGAAACTTGGTGGGACAATACACATGATTGGAATACAAGGCTAGAAGGATACAACTTATTTGCTAGAAACAGACTTGATAAACGAGGAGGAGGTGTCGCATTGTATGTTAGAAACGTGTATATCTGCACAGAGATTGAAGCTTCAGAGACTGGGAGTTCTGTGGAAACTGTTTTGGGTAAGAATACAAGGACAGAACAATGGAAAGGACACCATTGTAGGTATTTACTACAGGCCACCTTTGCAAGCTTAAGATATGGATGAACTCTTTATGCATCAAATGGCCAAGTTCTCCAAAAAATATGACACAGTTGTCATGGGAGATTTCGACTATCCTGACATTTGTTGGGAATCTCTCTCTGGCAAAACAGGTCAAGGAAATTCTTATCCTCTCTTGCTGACAACGTTATCTTCCAAAAGGTAGGGGAGAAAACAAGGAGATCTGCAACCTTGGATCTAATCCTTATAAACAGGGAAGAAATGGTTGAGGAGTTAAGTGGCTGGGACCCTAGGAGGTAGCGTCCATGCTATTTAAGAATTTTGGATAACTAGAGGAGAACTCTGCAAAGGAATACGTGGATTTCGTCCGCGCTGCCCAAATGATGAAATTCCAGAAGGTTAATAAAGTTTAACAGTGGTTTATTCTACGCGTTTCAAGGCTTTTTGCAACCTCTTCAGGAAATACCACATAATGTATGCTTCATGTGGTATTTCCTGAAGAGGAATACCACGTATTCCTTTGCAGAGTTCTGTTTCAGATAGTCGGTGACCGACTTGTGGATCTGCAGCAGCCCTTATCTATGCATGCTTTGAATACCTACTACCAGGTGAGCAGTTTTTTGTCAAACCGCTTACTTTATTTGTGTGATAAGACCCTATATTGGGCTTGTGTCTCCCTCTTTCCTCACAATACTGGATAACTAGAGGAGGCAGACTTGTGAAGACTCAGACATCAAGGTTAGATTTCAGAAAGGCAGATTTTAAGGGATTCAGAAAGAATTGGAGGGATTCAATGGCTGGATATCTTTAAGGACAAAAATGTCCAGGAAGGATGGGAAATCTTGAAAAATGAAATTCTCAAAGCACAATTGTTAACAATTCCGAAAAGAGGGAAGAATAGGAAGCATTTAAGGAAACCAGGATGGATGAACACAGAACTTAAGCACATGCCAAAAAGGAAGAAAGAAATGTTTATAAAATGGAATGAGGGAGGCATATCTAAAGAATATAATGCTGTCTGCAGAACTTGCAGGGCACAAATCAGATTAACTGAAGCTGACAATGAATTGAGGCTTGCAAGAAATGTCAAAAGCAATAATAAAGGATTTTGGGGATATGTCAAAAGAAAAAGAAAAGTCAAAGATGCTATAGGATTTTTACAGGATGAAAATGCTGAACTGATAAGACAGGATGTTGAGGAGGCCGAACATTTAAATTCCTATTTTGCATCTGTTTTCTCTCAGAAAGGAAATGTAACATCAACATGTTCTTCACTGTCCTATTAAGGGAATAGAAGAATCCAGGATATCTATAAACAGAAACATAGTGAGGAAACACTTAGCTTACCTAAATGAATTCAAGTCTCCAGGTCCAGATGAATTACACCCCAGAGTACTGAAGAAAATAGCAGAAGAAATTTTTGAACCCCTGTCCATAATCTTTGAAAATTCTTGGAGAACAGGAGAAGTCCCAGAAGACTGGAGAAGAGCAAATGTTGTTCTTATCTTCACAAAGGGGAAGAAGGTGGACCCAGGCAACTATAGGCCGGTGAGTCTGACTTCTATACCAGGAAAGATCTTTGAACAAATTATTAAATAACATGTATGTAAATACCTGGATAAGAATGAAGTGATTAAACAGAGTCAGTATGGGTTACAAAGATATAAATAAACTAATAAGTCATGTCAGACTAACTTAATTTCCTTCAAAGACAGAATCACTGGATCAGGGAAATGCTGTAGATAAAGTATATCTTGACTTCAGCAAAGCATTTAACAAAGTATTTCACACAATCCTTATTGAAAAAATGACTAAGTATGGAATGGACAAGGCAACTGTTAGGTGGATTCATAACTTGCTTAGGCTACTTTCTCACTAGCGTCGTGCGATGCATGTCGCAATGCGTCGTTTTGGCGAAAAAACACATCCTACAGGATGCGTTTTTTCTCCATAGACTTAGATTAGCGACGCATTGCCACACGTCGCATCCGTCGTGCGACGGATGCATCGTGTTTTGGCGGCCGCGACACACACAAACGTTAAATGTAACGTTTTTTTTTTTTTTCGGTGCATCGTGTACGCCATTTTCCACCGCGCATGCGCGGCTGAAACTCCGCCCCCTCCTCCCCAGACATTACAATGGGGCAGCGGATGCATTGAAAAACTGCATCCGCTGCCCCCGTTGGGCAAAACTTTCACAACATGCGACGCTACGTCGCACGACACTAGTGTAAAAGTAGCCTTAGTGATCGGACCCAAAGAGTGGTCGTAAATGGCTGCACATCCAGTTGGAAGAATGTCTCAAGTGGGGTACCCCAGGGCTCTGTCCTGGGCCCTGTATTGTTCAACATCTTGATCAACGATTTAGATGAAGGAATTGAGGGTAAACTGATTAAATTTGCTGATGACACAAAGCTTGGAGGGGTAGCTAATACTAGAGAAGAGAGAGGATTCAAAAAGATATAAATAAACTGGAGCAGTGGGCAGCAACTAACAGAATGGTTTTTAACGGAAAAATGCAAAGTAGTACATCTGGGCAATAAAAATGAAAAAAGCATATACAGAATGGGAGGAATAGGGCTAAGCAACAGCACATGTGAAAAAAGACTTGGGTATACTAATAGATCGTAGACTGAATGAGTCAGTGTGATGCAGCAGCAAAAAAGGCAAATGCAATTCTAGGATGTATTAACAGAAGCATACAGTCTAGATCACGTGAAGCCATTATTGCCCTCTACTCCTCTTTGGTCAGACCTCATCTGGCATACTGTGTCCAGTTTTGGGCGCCACATTTTAAAAAAGACATCAACAAACTAGAGCAAGTTCAGAAAAGAGCGACCAGAATGGTGACTGGGCTGCAAACCCTGTCTTATGAGGAAAGGTTGCAGGATTTGGGGATGTTTAGCTTGCAGAAGAGAAGACTGAGAGGAGGCTTAATAGCTGTCTACAAATCTCAAGGGCTGTCACATTGTAGAAGGATCATCTTTATTCTCATTTGCACAAGGAAAGACTAGAAGCAATGGGATGAACTGAATGGGAGGAGACACATATTAGATACTGGAAAAAACTTTTTGACAGAGTGATCAATGAGTGGAACAGGCTGCCATGAGAGGTGGTGAGTTCTCCTTCAATGGAAGTCTTCAAACATAGGCTGGACAGACATCTGTCTGGGATGATTTAGCGAATCCTGCATTGAGCAGGGGGTTGGACCAGATGGCTCAGGAGGTCCCTTCCAACTCTATGATTCCCCCATAAAATGCTCCATAGATTATGCCCCATAAGATGCTCTATAGATTATGCCCCATATGCTGCCCCATAGACTATGCCCCCATATGCTGCCCCATATATTATGCCCCATATGCTGCTCCATAGAATATGCTCCATATATTATACCCCTATATGCTGCTCCACAGAATATGCCCCCATATGCTTCCCCCATAATATGCTCCATATATTATGCCCCCATATGCTGCTGCAAAAAAAAAAAAATGCCATACTCACCTCCTGCTCAGGACCGGACACCTGAGATATTCATATTCACCTGTCCGGGGTCCATCGCTGCTGTCTGCCCTTGTGTCAGTGACTGTTCAGCCAGCAGAGGGCGCAGCGCCCACTAACCACCTCTGCTGCCTAAACGTCACTAACACAGAACGCAGCAAGACAGTGGTGAGCAGCGATGGACCCGGGGCAGGTGAATATCGCTATACTTACCACCTCCTGGCGCGGTCTCTGCAGCCCCGCTTCTCCACTTCACTTAACCACATCATTGCGCCCTCTGCTGCCTAAACGTCACTAACACAGAACACAGAAAGACAGCGGTGAGCAGCGATGGACCCGGGACAGGTGAATATCGCTATACTTACCACCTCTTCCGCGGTCTCTTCAGCCCCTCCAGCGATTAGGACCAGCGAGCACGCTGGTTACCAATGTAAACATCGGGTTTCTAAGGGCCGCGGGGCCCTTAGAAACCCGATGTTTACCCTAGATACCAGCATGCAATGCAGGCAGGGCGGGAGGTGGAGGCAGAGCGGCGCAGACAGACCGGCGTAGCTCTGCTATCTGCTATTCCGGTCTGACAGACTGGAGTAGCAGATGGCAGAGCTACTCCGGTCTGTGCGCCGCTCTGCCTCCACCTCCCGCCCTGCCTGCAGAGCATGCGGTTGTATCCAGGGCCGCGCGCGCACCGGAAGTGACGTCGAGGCCGGCGCCGAACTTCCGGTCTACCTCCTGCTGCATTCCAGGCTGGAACGCACGCGCGGCCTGGATCACTGAACCGCTGGCGGCGGTTCCTGGTGACCCCACAGCTGGGGAGAGCCTCGCCACCCTCACAGTGTGTCGCCCGATGTCGGGTGAGTAAGTCCCCAGGAACCCCACGACCGCTTAATGCCAGGCAAGACCGACGGATGGGGCAGCCGCTGAGCAGCTTGAGGAAACAGCTGCAAAGGTTAGGGGTGATCTGAGATGACCCCACCTGTGGACCGAGGGGAGGAGGAGCACAGAACACACTGGTGTACCTCTGTTATTTAAATTCTGGTCACGGTCCGTCCAGGTAAGGCCATTATCTGTACAGGTGACTGTGACTGACTGACAATGGATGGCAACAAACCCGTACTGCCTGCTTCTGCGGAGCCCAGCGTTCACCCTCCTATTGTAAGTAGAGGGGTGGGTCTCCCCTTTTCTGTCCTTGTAGTTCCTGAGGTGACTTAGTATGCCTTTCTCTCTCTATTTCAGGGAGACAAGGCCTCTGCCCTTAAAAAGGATAAACCACCAAGCTGCAAATGTGTGTGGGGTTCCAAACTTCCCTCTGCATATAGGAAGAAACTTTGTCAGCCCTGCACAGACAATGTTTTACATGCCGAACAACCCTCCCTACTGGACAGTATAAAAACGCTCATCAGACAGGAAGTCTAATCTTCTATGATGACATTTTCCCAGACCCTGACACCACAGCCCCCTCCTCCTAGGAAAAGGAAAATGGCAGCTGTGGAATCTGACTCGGGCGAGATTGATACCTCTAACACAGAGGATGCTTGGGAAAATGGGGGTTCCACTTTGACCCCCAAGTCCGATAACAAGAAATACTATTTCTCTTCCGAAGATATGGGAGATTTAGTTTGGTGAGGGGAACTATGAGATTGGAAGAGGAGGAAGTGGAATACTCTGTGCAGGATGAGATGTTTGGGGGGCTGAAACCTAAAGCCCAAAAGGGGTTTCCCATTCATAAAAATATCCAAAACCTGGTTATGCAAGAATGGGCCCTCCCTGAGAAGGGACTTGACGTCCCCTCTGAATTAAGAAATCGGTTTCCCTTAGATGGAGATTGCTCCTTATGGGAAGTCCCTAAGGTGGACGTGCAGGTGTCCAGGGTAACTAAAAGAACGTCTCTTCCTTTCGAAGATTCGTCTCAGCTCAAAGATCCCATGGATCGGAAGATAGTTTGCTAAGGAAATCCTGGGACACTTCCAGAACCCTGCTTAAAGTCAAAATAGCTTCTACCTGTGTAGCCAGGTCCCTGTTCCGCTGGCTGCGTACGTTGCAGGATCACCTTACTCAGGGGACCTCCAGGGAAGAAATCCTTGACTCTCTTCCCCTATTACAAAAAGCGACAGGGTTCCTAGCTGATTCTTCTGCTGAATCCGTCTGGGTAGCAGCAAAACCTGCGGTCCTTTCCAACTCAGCCAGGAGAACACTGTGGCTGAAATCTCGGGGAGGAGACTTTGTCAAAATCAAAACTCTGTGCAATTCCCTTTCAGGGAAATTATGTATTCGGCCCAGCCCTGGACAATATCTTGGAGAAAGCCACTGATTAAAAGAAGTCGCTTCCCGAGCAAAAGAAACCTAAGAAACATTTTTTTTGTCCCCCCCCCCCCCCCCATGAACAGTCCTCCCATAGAGAATTCAAGGTGAAGGGCAAAACGGGCCAGTTATCCAAAAGGAGGTAAGGGCAGAAATATTCTTGCCCCCCAACAGCAAGATACCACAGACGAACAATGACGGTTTTCCGGTCGGGGGTCAAGTCTCGAATTTCATATATCAATGGCAGTCCATATCCTCAAACCAATGGGTTCTTCACACTATTTGCGACGGACTGAGATTGGAATTCGAGAGTCCTCCCCCCTCAATGCCTAAAAGTGACCTCCCTGCAGGCGCACCTCCAAAAATCCTTGCTGTTAGATATACAGGGACTTCTACAAGCAAGAACAATCCCTCTCATAGGACAGAACTGGGTGATGGCCACAGTCACCAAGGGATGCCTACTATCATGTCCCGATTCATCCAGACCACAGGAAAGTCCTCAAGTTTGCAGTTTCCCAGGGTCACCAGGTCAACCATTACCAATTCAATGTCCTGCCGTTCGGTGTCATCAGCTCCATGCTTTTTTACCAAGATTATGAAAGAGGCAATGATTTTCATTCGTCAGCAGTGAATTTGCATTATGACGACTTTCTAATAGTGGCTCCGTCCATAGCTCGCCTGAACCAAGACGTGGAGAGGACCCTAGAAATTTTACAGTCCCTGGGTTGGATCCCAAATTTGGAAAAATCAGACCTCCATCCTTCATCTTTTTTACACAGGGAGCGAGAACTCGATCTTGTTCAGAGGATCTCCAGGTTCAGGGAACAGAAAGCACCATCCCTGATGGACTCAATGTCCATCCTAGGATCACTTACAGCGTGCATCCAAGCAGTCTCCTGGGCTCAGGCCCATACTCAGATTCTTCAGTCCCATGTACTCCGGTGTTCAAAGAAGTACTGAAACACACCGACCAAGAGAACCCCCCCTTCCTGGTCATGTGAAGGCTTCTCTCGTATGGTGGCTGGACTACCTGAACCTCCAGCGGGGAGTCAGCTGGGATCAGCTTTCCCTAAAAAATACTCACCTCAGACGTCAGTCAGAGGCTGGGGTGCTATAGTGGAGAGATCACACTTTCAGGGGATATGGGCCACAGACATCAGAGCCAGCTCCTTAAATATGAGAGAGCTGAAAGCGGTAGAGGAAGCGTTGAAAGCCGAATCAACCCTTATCCGAAACCATCATGTACGCGTCTGCTCAGACAGCGTAACTACAGTGGCCTACCTTCTACACCAAGGAGGCACTAAATACTTCAATCTAAAATTGGTGTCTTCAAGAATTTTTTCCTGCGCAGAGAAACATCTGCTGTCCATATCTAAGGGGATCGGATAGTGCACAGGTGGACTTCCTCAGCAGGAAAGACGTTCATCCCGGGGAATGGTGCCTGGACCAAATGGTATTTTTGTCCCTGTCAAAGTGGGGAAATCCCGATGTGGACCTTTTTGCCCGCAGTCAAAACACGAAGGTGGAAACTTTTTTTTTTTTTTTTTTTTTTCCCTCAGTCCCACCGACGGGGTATGGGGAGTAGATGCCCTCTCCCATCCTTGGCAGTTCAATCTGGCTTGTGCCTTCCCACCGATTCCCATGCTAGCGAGGACGCTGTAGAAGATACGTTGAGAGCAGGTCACTACAATCCTGGTTGCTCCCATGCGGCCAAGGAGAAGCTGGTACGAAGCTTTATTGAGCATGGCTCAAGATGGCCCAATACTTCTGCCCCAGAAGGTCGACCTCCTTCACCAGGGTCCTCTGCTACACCCAGACCCGCGCAGGTTGAACCTTGCGGCCTGGCTACTTACGCCAGAATTCTAAAGGCTAAAGGCCTTTCCAAGGATGTAATATGAACTCTACATAGGTGTAGGAAACCAGTAACTAATGCCATTTACGGGAAGGTTTGGAAAAAATTCTCATCTTGGTGTTTCCCAAATACTCCAGATCCTTGCCATCCTAATATCGCACAGATCTTAGATTTTCTTCAAAGCGTCTTAGATCTAGGACTCACACCCAGTACACTAAAGGTACAGGTGGCAGCTCTTAGTTCATTTTTTGACCAAGATCTGGCGGGCTATCACTGGGTGAAACGCTTCATGACCTCAGCAATTAGAATCCGTCCTAGACTTCATAATCAAGTTCCCCCCTGGGACTTGAATCTAGTTCTTAAAGGATTAACCAAGGATCCGTTTGAGCCCCTGTCATCCATGACTTTAAAGAACTTAATACTTAAAACTGTGTTTTTGGTAGCAATTACTACCGCGAGGCGCTAGGAGAATTACAGGCCCTGTCAATACAAGAGTCCTATTTGACTATCCCGGAGGATAGCATCATCCTGAGATTTGATCCCTCCTTTATGCCTCAAGTAGTCTCGGACTTTCATAGGTTCCAGGACATTTTATTACCTTCCTTCTGTCAAAATCCCTCCAATACGAAGGAAAAAGTCTTCCACACCCTTGACGTCCATAGGGTGGTTCTCTTCTACCTCCAACAGACTGAGAGTTGGAGGATTGACCAGAATTTATTCGTTCAATTTTCCGGACGGAATAAAGGCAAAAAGGCGATAAAGAACACAATTGTTAATTGGATCAGACAAGCTATCAGCCTGACATATTCATCACAGAACGTTCCACCTCCTACATATCTAAAAGCCCATTCTACTCGTTCAGTATCAACATCCTGGGCAGAGAGAGGGGATGCTGAGCAGATATGCCAAGCCGCCACCTGGTCGTCTGTACATACAGTTAGGTCCATATATATTTGGACAGAGACAACATTTTTCTAATTTTGGTTCTAGATATTACCACAATGAATTTTAAACAAAACAATTCAGATGCAGTTGAAGTTCAGACTTTCAGCTTTCATTTGAGGGTATCCACATTAAAATTGGATGAAGGGTTTAGGAGTTTCAGTTCCTTAACATGTGCCACCCCTGTTTTTAAAGGGACCAAAAGTAATTGGACAATTGACTCCAAGGCTATTTCATGGACAGGTGTGGGCAATCCCTTCATTATGTCATTCTCAATTAAGCAGATAAAAGGCCTGGAGTTGATTTTGAGGTGTAGTGCTTGCATTTGGAAGGTTTTGCTGTGAAGGAAACATGGCGGTCAAAGGAGCTCTCCATGCAGGTGAAACAAGCCATCCTTAAGTTGCAAAAACACGAAAAACCCATCCGAGAAATTGCTACAGCATTAGGAGTGGCAGAATCTACAGTTTGGTACATCCTGAGAAAGAAAGAAAGCACTGGTGAACTCATCAATGCAAAAAGAACTGGTTGCCCACGGAAGACAACAGTGGTGGATGATCGCAGAATAATCTCCATGGTGAAGAGAAACCCCTTCACAAGAGCCAACCAAGTGAACAACACTCTCCAGGAGGCAGGCGTATCAATATCCAAATCTACCTTAAAGAGAAGACTGCGTGAAAGTAAATACAGAGGGTTCACTGCACGGTGCAAGCCACTCATAAGCATCAAGAATAAAAAGGCTAGACTGGGCTTTGCTAAAAAACATCTAAAAAAGTCAGCACAGTTCTGGAAGAACATTCTTTGGACAGATGAAACCAAGATCAACCTATGCCAGAATGATGGAAAGAGAAAAGTGTGGTGAAGGCGTGGTACAGCTCATGATCCAAAGCATACCACATCATCTGTAAAACACGTCGGAGGCAGTGTGATGGCTTGGGCATGCATGGCTGCCAGTGGCACTGTCACTATTGTTTATTGATGATGTGACACAGGACAGAAGCAGCCGAATGAATTCTGAGGTATTCAGAACCATACTGTGTGCTCAGATCCAGCCAAATGCAGCCAAAATGATTGGTCGTCGTTTCATACTACAGATGGACAGTGACCCAAAACATAAAGCCAAAGCAACCCAGGAGTTTATTAAAGCAAAGAAGTGGAATATTCTTGAATGGCCAAGTCAGTCACCTGATCTCAACCCAATTGAGCATGCATTTCACTTGTTAAAGACTAAACTTCAGACAGGCCCACAAACAAACAGCAACTGAAAACCACCGCAATGAAGGCCTGGCAGAGGATCAAAAAGGAGGAAACACAGCGTCTGGTGATGTTCAAGACTTCAGGCAGTCATTGCCAACAAAGTGTTTTCAACCAAGTACTAGAAATGAACATTTTATTTACAATTATTTTATCTGTCCAATTACTTTTGGTCCCTTTAAAAACAGGGTGGCACATGTTAAGGAGCTGAAACTCCTAAACCCTTCATCCAATTTTAATGTGGATACCCTCAAATGAAAGCTGAAAGTCTGAACTTCAACTGCATCTGAATTGTTTTGTTTAAAATTCATTGTGGAAATGTCTAGAACCAAAATTAGAAAAATGTTGTCTCTGTCCAAATATATGGACCTAACTGTACATTCACCAGACACTATAGACTAAATTTCAACAGGGATTTGACATTTGGCAGACTAGTTCAGCAGGCTCTCGTCCCTCCCTAAGAAATTAGTTGTTGGTACTTCTCCGATATGGCTGTTTTGGAAGGTGACTAGAGAAAATAGAATGTCTTACCGGTAATTCTGTTTCTAGTAACCTTCCATGACAGCACTAATTTCCCTCTCTATCTGATACTCTTATTGGATGATTCCTGCACTTTGGTGGTAACTATTCATGCTACTGTGTACAGGCAAATTTTGGGCCACGCCCTGACCACACCCATTTAACTAGTCACACATGTCCACGCCCCAACCACTCCCATTTAGCACCGCTGATAACACTTACTGGTAATGAGGGCACAGTGGCTGGCACTGTGGGCGCACTGACTGGTACTGCGGAAAAGAAAGAGAACAGAGAGAGAAAAAAGAAAGAGGGGAAAGAAAGAACAGAGAGAAACAGAACAGACAGAGAGGACAGAAAAAAAAACAAAGAGGGGAAAGTAAAAACAGAGAGAGGAGAAAGAGGAAAGAAAGAGAACAGAGAGAAAAGATTCTATAATGATATTGTAGCAGATAATTAGCCAAGAAAAATGTGTTTTTTTTTTAAAAAACTTAACCCTTACTGTTTTAGTTCTGAAAAGAGGCAACCACCTCTATAAAAACCATTGCAAATATCCAAAAGCACCATATAAAATAAGCCAATGAAATAGGGTTGTTCCCTGTTTGGGGAAACTTAACCCTTAGGGAATTTCAAAGGGACTCCTTAGTTAGAAAATTCATGTAATAATAATAGGAGAATCCTTGAAATCAATACAGATGATTACCCAATACCTCCTAATCAGGAGGAGAAATTTTACACTTAAATAGTGCTATGGAAGAGAAAAAAAAGGAACAATCTACCAATTGCTGATGTTCACTTTCTTTTGGATTATTTCCTCCATAACAGAAAAGAGAGTCTGGATTCCAGTTTTTTTTTATATCCCTGTCAGTCCCTATATATCTTGGCTGACCTTGGTCCCCAAATGACTCCTGCCCTTACAAGGCCAGTCCACAGCTGACCCTTATTTTTCTAGCCAGCCCTGGACTGACCCTGGACTGCCTCTCGCCTCATATGGAGGGCTATGCTGCCCAAATACTTTCCCGACAGCTGCCATTCCCCTGATGAATCATTTTTTGAGGAAATGCGTCGGGAGGCACCCAGGGTCAGTCCAGGGCTGGCTAGAAAAATAAGGGTCAGCTGTAGACTGCCCTTGTAAGAGCAGGAGTCATTTGGGGACCAGGGTCAGCCAAGATATATAGGGACTGACAAGGATATAAAAAAACTGGAATCCAGACTCTTTTCTGTTATGGAGGAAATGATCCACAAGAAAGTTAACATCAGCAATTGGTAGATTGTTCCTTTTTTTTCTCTTCCATAGCACTATATATGTGTAAAAATTGATTAGGAGGTATTGGGTAATCATCTGTATTGATTTCAAGGATTCTCCTATTATTATTACAAGAATTTTCCAACTAAGGAGTCCCTTTGAAATTCCCTAAGGGTTAAGTTTCCCAAACAGGCAACAACCCTATTTCATTGTCTTATTTTATATGGTGTTTTTTGATATTTGCCCTGGCTTTTATAGAGGTGGTTGCCTCTTTTTAGAACTAAAACAGTAAAGGTTAAGTTTAAAAAAAAAAAAATATAAAATTTTCTTGGCTAATTATCTGTATTAATTCTGTGGTATATTTGGTGAATCTGGAATTGCAAGAAATTCTTGGCTAATTTTCTTATAAAGATATTGTAGCAGCCCGACTCCCATTGTAGTGAGCACCTGAGACTCCCGATGCAGGACATATCATGATCCGCTCACATGGCCGGCATCCCCGATTCCAAGGCGATCCCGCTGTCGGAGGAGGACACAGTGATAGATCTGAGGCATTCCCTGGAGTGCCTCCATGGTTCCGTCACAATCTCCTTCCGAAATTACCTCATTTCCGGTCAGCTTCTAGCACATCACTTCCGGTGAAATGTCGCGTACGAATTTTAAAGTGCTCCTCGGGGCTCCACCGTGTTCTCCTGTGTGTACTTCTGGTGGAACGTGACATGCGACTGCAAGCTTTAAAGTGCTCCCAGTCCCCGGTGTTTCCGCCGTGTACTCTGCTGTCAATGTCCGACCGCGATCACGGGAAAGTAAACCTGGCCAGGACAGCCGGATAGGGACTCGAAATCGGGACTGTCCCGCTGTATCCGGGACTGTTGAGAGGTATGGCTACAGTGAGGCCCCCAGGTAGCCCTGAGGCACTGGCTGCTGGAGTCTCCCAGGAGACGTTGTTGCAGAAGAGCCCAGGCCATAGGTGACAGCAGCTGTCCCCGCCCACACCCTGCCGCACAGCAAAGAAGAGAAGCGTACGACCATGGCAGGAGGCAGCCCGGGATGGTGTGTGTCACAAGCTGAAGCGCTGGCACTGCCCGCAGGATGCTCTTTGCCCTCTCTGCTGGATGACAACAGGCCAGTTGTCTGCAGGATCCTGGCGTGAGCAGGATATGGGGGAGAGAGCTTGGCCCCTGCAGCCTGAGAGGATAGCAGGGCACCCAGTAGGCATTCCTGCTCCTCCAGGACTGGGAATCCTGAGCCTGTAATCCTGCAGACGTCTACCACTGCCCCCTCTAGTGTGGTCGCCATGCTGCCTGGGGTAGAGGTGTTTGGCACCAGCCTGACGTCCAGGGTGATCATCCCTCTGCTAAAAGACTAGGGGTTTTCTGTGAAGGCAGGACAGGGGCAGGACGCAGGAGGAGGCGGAGAAGCTCGCCATAGAGATGAGTGTGCCCTTCTTGAGTGGCCATATACTATCTCTCAGTCCTGAGGCATATCACATACAGGCAAGTGAGACACTGTTTACAGCCAGAGACGCAGGCACGGCTTAGGCGCTGCACTGTGCCAGCCATTTGTATCCACATCATCCTCAGCACTGAGGATGATGTGGAAACAAATGGCTGGCACAGTGCAGCAGCTAAGCCTTGCCTGCGTCTCTGGCTGTTAACAATCCCTCCCCCGGTGGACAGGTGAGCGCTCCATACAGTACCCGGCTCCTAACCGATGATCCGATCCTGCCTGTCTCACTCTCACATGTGCCGCTCCATGCGCTGCCACCGGTTCTGTCTATTCTCCTCCCGAACAACTATTACATCCTGACGTGCTGATAGCTGACAGCCGGAAATAAGGTCAGCCTGACCTCATTTCCGGCAGTCAGCTTACAACACGTCACTTCCGGTGGAACGTGATGTGACACTGCGAGCACTAAGTGCTCCCAGTCCCCGGGGTTTTCGCCGTGTACTCTGCTGTCTCTGTCCGCGATGGCGGGAAAGTAAATCTCCTGGCTGGGACAGCGGGATAGGCACTCAAAATCGGGACTGTCCCGCTGTATCCTGGGTGGTTCGGAGGTATGCAGGTATCACTGTTGCTTATCTGATGACGCTCCATAAGAAAAAGGTTGACAACCGGGGTCAAAGCCTTTTTTTTTTTTTTTTTTCTAGACCTAACAAGAGATTGATGAAACACATTTCCAAATATGTTTCCAGTTTTATCTGCATAAAAAAATGTGAATTGCTTGCATTTCAATGTAAACAAGTATGCAATTTTTAAATTTTTAACTTTTATGTAGAGTACCTTTCACCAAAATTTTCTTGAGACATATAGACTATTATAGCAGCTGTAGAGTGGAATAAATTGTTTTTTATTTTTTTTTATGGGGAGGGGTGGGTTTGCCTCTTTGTTGCAGAGAGATTAACATTTGAAGTATTTGGGTTCAATGTGTGACACACCTGGATAGGCTATTGCAAAGAAAAGGAGACACAAAAGCGCAATATGGTCTTATCAACGTTACAAGGAGGGATTACACCAAGAAATTTGCTCACCTGGTTAGGATGAAAGAAAGCATAAAGGCTGGCGGCTGCTGCAGATCCACAGGTCCTCAATGACCAGAAGTAATCACGTATTCAGGGGAATTGTAGTTATATTCCGCGCTACCGCAAGGAATGATTCTAGGAGATAGATGTCAAAGATTCACAGTGGTTTATTCAATGCGCTTCGGGGGTCTCATGCCCCCTTTGTCAGGAAATACCACGAAGGGGGCATGAGACCCCCCAAAACGCGTTGAATAAACCACTGTGAATCTTTGACATCTGTCTCCTGGAATCCTTCCTTGCGGCAGCGCGGAATATAACTACAAATTCCCCTGGACACCTGGATAGGCAGTATGGAGAGAGGGGGCAGTACAGTAGAGCTGATTGGAGAGGAGAAGAGTGGATAGAAGGGTTTGTAATGTGATACAGCATACCACGACTGTGCCCTCCCTTCCACTTGGCAACTTTATCTGAAAGATATTACATTTGTGCTTTAACCTCCCAGTACTTTGTAAACCTACAGGAGTTTAGACCAGTTTGTAGCAGTATAATTTAACCTCACATATGGATAAAGCTAATTGATGAGGGGGGTTGGGGAGAGTTGTAGCAGTGAGTCTGTTGTGCTGCTTGCTTATGATTGGGCAACTCATACAAGAAGTACTCTTAAGATTATGTGCTATATGTCTGTGTTTTTAAAGGGGTGGAATAGCCATGAGTTTTGTTGAGTGGCACATGGGAAGACATCCATATCTGTCATATTTGAAAGCGCAAATATCTAAGCTTGAACTGCATAGCAGCTCAGCGTTATGTTTAGCATACTAAAAAAAAATATATAAAGTGCTCTCAGTGAGAGAAACAAAATAGGAATCTTGTGGGTATGATACCTTTTTAATGGCTAACAAATTATAGTGAATGATGTTACAAGGCAAGCTTTCAAGACAACTTGCGTCTCTTCATCAGGCTGATATAACAAAATATTTGAAGAAACCTTATTTATATACAGTGAGCGCACAGGCTTGGTGTGATACATGGACATTACATAGAATCATAGAATCGTAGAGTTGGAAGGGACCTCCTGGGCCATCTGGTCCAACCCCCTGCTCAAAGCAGGATTCGCTAAATCATCCCAGTCAGATGTCTGTCCAGCCTCTGTTTGAAGACTTCCATTGAAGGAGAACTCACCACTTCTCGTGGCAGCTTGTTCCACTCATTGATCACTCTAACTGTCAAAAAGTTTTTTCTAATATCTAATCTGTGTCTCCTCCCATTCAGTTTCATCCCATTGCTTCTAGTCTTTCCTTGTGCAAATGAGAATAAAGTTGATCCTTCTACAATGTGACAGCCCTTTAGATATTTGTAGACAGCTATTAAGTCTCCTCTCAGTCTTCTCTTTTGCAAACTAAACATTCCCAAATCCTGCAACCTTTCCTCATAAGACAGGGTTTGCAGACCTGTCACCATTCTGGTCGCTCTTTTCTGAACTTGCTCCAGTTTGTTGATGTCTTTTTTAAAATGTGGTGCCCAAAACTGGACACAATATTCCAGATGAGGTCTGACCAAAGAGCAGTAGAGGGAAATAATGACTTCACGTGATCTAGACTGTATGCTTCTGTTAATACATCCTAGAATTGCATTTGCCTTTTTTGCTGCTGCATCACACTGTTGACTCATATTCAGTCTGTGATCTATTAGTATACCCAAATCTTTTTCACATGTGCTGTCACTTAGCCCTATTCCTCCCATTCTATATATGTTTTTTTCATTTTTATTGCCCAGATGTAGTACTTTGCATTTCTCCCTGTTAAAAACCATTCTGTTAGTTGCTGCCCACTTCTCCAGTTTATTTAAATCTTTTTGAATCCTCTCTCTCTCTTCTCTAGTATTAGCTATCCCTCCTAGCTTTGTGTCATCAGCAAATTTAATCAGTTTACCCTCAATTCCTTCATCTAAATCGTTGATAAAGATGTTGAACAATACAGGGCCCAGGACAGAGCCCTGTGGTACTCCACTTGAGACATTCTTCCAACTGGATGTGCAGCCATTTACGACCACTCTTTGGGTCCGATCACTAAGCCAGTTATGAGTCCACCTAACAGTTGCCTTGTCCATTCCATACTTAGTCATTTTTTCAATAAGGATTGTATGAGAGACTTTGTCAAATGCTTTGCTGAAGTCAAGATATAATATATCTACAGCATTTCCTTGATCCACGCAATCAGTGATACCGTCATAGAAGGAAATTAAGTTAGTCTGACATGACTTATTAGTTACAAACCCATGCTGACTCTGTTTAATCACTTCATTCTTATCCAGGTATTGACATACATGTTGTTTAATAATTTGTTCAAAGATCTTTTCAATAAACAAACACTGAGCATAGTACATATAGTTTAGCATACTAGCGTAAAAGACTGTAAGGCTATGTGCACAGCGGTTTTTCTGTGCGGAATTGCACCAAATCTGCAAATGATTGCTCAAGCAAGGTTAATCAATGGGAATCCAGAATTGGTGTGCACATGCTCTGGAAAATTCCGTCCTGATTCTCAGCGTTTTATTTTCTGCAGCATGTCAATTCTTTTTGCGGATCTGCAGCATTTTTTCCAACATTGAGGCACTCAAATCCGCAGGTGTAAAAATGTTTGCAGATTTGCTGTGAATTTCATGCGTATTTGGCGATAAAAAAGGCAACGGATTTTTAAAATTCACATATATCAGAAGGAGAATGTGTGGGCGGAGTTTCAGAAATAGAGCCAATCTTGATTGAAACACATCAACAATGGAGGTAGGACTTGAAAAAGTTATTTTTTTTTTTTACAGTAGTACATCTTTATTGAGCTAACAAATCCGCAGACAAAGCCACATCCAAATCCGCATCAAAACCTTATGTAATCTGCACGAAAAAAACACGGAATTTCCACTGCTTTTTCTGCTAAGAGATGCAGAATCTGCCCAGAAATTTCCGCAGGCAACTTTGCCAGGTGCGCACATAGCCTAAATGTTTGTTTTCCTACCAGCCATAGTATGTAATGAAGTTGTAAGTGTAACAAATTAAAAATGTGAAATTATGTCTTGATATTACGGTTGTCTTTTACAGGCAGCATGGGCTTGCATTCCAGCAAAAAGTGACATCATAAATTTAGAAAGCAGCAATATAGATGACATATTAGGTAAGTTATCTTTACAAAAAAAAAAATTAGTTCTTGTAATTACTTTTGTTATGCTTTATTATTTTTTTTTCTTGTTGCTTTTACTCTTGTCACCTTTCTTTTCGTGCTGCTTTTGGTCTATGGTTTTTTATTTTTACTTTTTTTTTTTTTTTTTTTTCATTTGCCACAATATTGCTAATAAAGTGCCAGATCTTATTCCATAATTTTCTGTTAGCTGTTTCCCAGAGTCTATTACATCAGTGGTTGACTGGTCATGGATCTTGATTTATTAAAAAAAAAAAAAAAAAAAAAAAAAGGCGTAAATGGGCTGTGGACTGATGCACAGAGAGAATAATTAACTGGAGACCCAGCATAACACATGTTTGTACCTCTGGAAGCCAGGGCGATTTTAAATATTCTATCTCACGCAAATGAGACCTAAATTACAGACAAAAAAAAATCATTATACCCTATATCGGTCCTGGACCCCTTTAGGCAAATTTTACACCTGTACTCGCCTTCCTAAAAAGCAAAAATGCATTAAGAGTAAAAGATGCAGTGATGACAAACTAGAACTTCTTTTTTAGTTGATTTATATGCAGTAAAATGACATGTGATAAAAAAAAAACTGCAGAGTATATTGCATGTCAATTTGAATAATAATGTGCCCTAAAAATCTTGTTTTTCCTGTGCATGATTTTAGGTAGGCAGCCATTTTGAAGGAGCTGCATCTGTTTGTGGACATTAAAGGGAATTCTAACAGCAGCCCCCAAAAAATAAAAAGAAAATTTATATTTGTCCTATGCCTTAATTACTGAGAAATCAGGATTTCAATTGATATGCAAGTGAGGCTGAAGAGCCATTTGTAGAGCTGAAGCTTCTGTCACTCCAGCTCTATTCCCCGCCTAGCGCCTTCTATTTCACTGCCTAGTTTGCTATGAAACTTTAGACCAAGGAACAGTCAGTCAAGCATGAGGAGACTGCACTGGGCGGGGAATAGAGCTGGAGTGACAAGAGGTTTCAGCTCTAGAAATAGCTCTTCAGCCTCATTTCAAAATCCATTCAAATTCTGATTTCTCAGTACAGGAGTAAGGGGCTGGCCTTATAAATTGCTGAAATTGCATTTGAAAGAGCGAAATGTGCATATAAATAGCTTGGTATTTGAAATCCCGCTGACCATTTGTTAAACATTTGGTTTATATCAGTCATGTGGACATGAGAAATTAGTGTCTGGGAATTACTTGTTTCAATCTAGCCCTGCTTTCTGGTCATTATCTGTAAGTTGTACAAAGGTTGCTATTCTGGCAGAGTGTTAGTTTCGCTGTTCATGATGCCAATATGTAAGCCTGTGTTCCTATTGCACTTTAGGCAAAATTTTAGGCTACTATCAGTGGCTCTCTCTCAGCTAACGTCCAAATGCCTGGAAAACTGGATTCAGACATTTGCAGGGATCTAGCCTTTGACGTTTTATTGTTTCAGACTTGGAGGACCTTTTTAGCTAATGTTGTCCCTTCATCCATGGCAGCACACCTGAGAGGGGGATCCGCCCAGCCAGGACAGGAAACCAACTGAAAATTAAAGGACAGTACCTCTCCTTCGCTTCATTAGTTTCCTGTCTGGACGGGAACCCTCGGGCAGAAAACCGGCTGTTGGAAGATCTTTTTTTTTTTTTTTTTTTTTATCCGCTCAGCCACACCTGTCCTGGTACTGAAAGAAAAAGCAGAGCGCCTGTATGCTGGCCTTCAGGTGGTGGAAGCGCTGTCTGCGGGTCCTGTGGGGCGGCGCAGTCATGGGTCCAGCAACTCTACTGCGACTACCTCGGCGCTGTCCCTTCTCTGCCTGCGGTCCATCGCTCTTAGTGAGATGGGCTTCCAGGGAGCGTGCTTGCTGACGTCGAGCGCGAGACACGTGGGCATACCCATTCCCAGCGTGACGTCAGTAGGTGTGTGCCGTAACCAAGATGGCAGTGCCCAGGGCGAAAATGACGTCCGGAGCGCGTGGATTCTAGGAGCGTACCGGGGAGGGGCATTGATTGGCACCGGAGGAGGTGCATTGGATCCCTCTTATAAGGCGGTATGACCACAGAAGGAGGCGCTTATGTCTGAAGCTCCCCATTATGGAGGATCAAAGTGAACAGTAGGAGGTTTCACCAAGTTCTATGCCTGGTCATCAACTGGGACACACTAAGAGGAGCAGCCGTTTGAGTTGCACCCGTCCCGACCAGAGGTCACGGGATTCCTCAGTATCCAGGAGGGACGCGGTTTGTACCCCTGATCAACCTCCGAATCCGGTACCCTTGATTGACAGTGGGTGGTGAGTGATCTACGAAAATGTCACCTTTGTTGTAATAGGGTCCATTTTCCGCTTAATCACCAGGGACCGAGGAAGGCTAGTGCCAAGGTAAAGAATAAGGAATGTGGCCTTAGCAAACTCCGCTGACAAGTTCAGTAGCAGAAGGATCTCTGCGCTGACTGTATACGGGAAGAGACCTGTGACTTTGCCACAAGCCTTAGGGCCATAATCAGGGCAGAAGTGAAGGGTTCCCTAAAGTCAGCTTTGAAAAAGGGAAGCAAGAGAGCCTGGGGGCTTATCATGGTTTCTGAGGCCTCGCAATCCTGGTGGGGGGGGGATATCATGTGGAATCCCTGTTCCTCCTCCCCCCCATTCTCCTACTATTCCTCGGACAGTGACGTGGGCAGTCAACCTTTCTTTCCGGCCGAGGACACGAATAGACTGGTTAGGGCAGTCGGGTCTACAATGGACCTGAAGGAGAGAACGTCTAAATCCTTAGAGGATGTTATGTTTGGGCGCCTCAAGGATAAAAGGAAGCGCACCTTCCCAGTGAATTCTAGGATAAAAGCGCTCATAGAGTAGGAGGGGAAGAAGCCGGGGAAGTCCGATAGCCTGCCCTCGTTTTCCAAAAAGAGATACCCCTTTGAGGAAAAGGACTCGGAGAGTTAGCATAAAATCCCTAAGATTGACGGAGCAGTGGCTAATTCCTCTAAAAAGTTGTCCCTGCCCTTAGAGGACTCCGGCACGCTGAGAGACCCATTAGACAAAAAAGCAGATGAGTTCCTGAGGCACACCTGGGAGGCAGCCGCAGGGGGTCTGAAACCGGCAATAGCTGGGACATGTGCTGCCCGCTCCCTTATGATCTGACTGCAGCAGATGGAGGGACAGCTGAGGAGTAAAGTTCCAAGGGATGGGATCTTGGCCAATATGACTGTGTTGTTGTGTTTTTTTTTTTTTGTTTTTTTTTTATCAACGTACTAGATGAGTTCAGGAAATCTAAAGTTAGTCTGTGAACATGTATTCCCTTTAAAAAACAACCTTTAATAATTCAATTTCTAAAAAACCCAGTGAAAAAGGTATATATGAAAAAAATATACCAAAAATAGACTAGCCTAACAGATACGCTATAGTAGGCCTAACATTGCCCCTGCCTGACTGTGGAGGTTGGTACCCTAAAGAACGATTTTTTGACGCCCCCACTATGTGCCTTTAAGATGCCCTTTGGGAAGTCACTAGTTGCAAGACTCTCCATCTCTGCCCTATAATTTGTTTTCCCACCTGTTTTGGTAGGGCTTAATAGGGCAGTGAGGGATAGCCTACGTTGAGTGGGGGTGCCAAAAAAATCGTTCTTTAGGGTGCCAACCTCCACAGTCAGGCAGGGGCAATTTTAGGCCTACTATAGCGGATCTGTTAGGCTAGTCTATTTTTGGTATATTTTTTTCATATATACCTTTTTCACTGGGTTGGCGTTTTTTAGAAATTGAATTATTAAAGGTTGTTTTTTAAAAGGAATACATGTTCACAATACAATAAGACTCTGGTGCAAGCGGCCTTCCTAGCAGACTCCTCAGCAGATACAGTAAGGTTGGCAGCTAGGGCGGCAAGCCTATCTAATGCGGCTAGACGGGCCTTGTGGCTTAAAGGGTGTGCGGTAGACCTGCCTTTGAAAATAGTCTCTGCTCCATTCCGTGTGATGGTCAGTTTCTCTTTGGTCAGAAACTAGAGGACATCTTAAAGGAGGCAGGGGATAAAAAGAAGGGGTTTCCCCAGGGAGACCAGGAAACCTTCCTTTCAGAGGAGAAAATTTAATAGAGGTTGTCCCCCTGGAGACAGAGCTGGGACTTCAAAGACATAAAAGGGGTCTGGTTATAATGTTCAGAGGACCCTCTAAGTCGTCAAAAAAGCCCCCCCAATGACGTCAGGTCAGAGTTAGGGGGGAGGATCTCTCTCTCTCCCTGCCTGGGTGAACATCTCCCCTAGTCAAGTCCTGAGTGTCATCAGTGACTGCATAATGATAGACTTTGTCCATCCACCCCGGCAGATTTTTGTATACACACCCTGCAGGAAATCTCCAGGAGAACTAGCCCTGGAGGTGGAGGTTTTGGGACTGGAGCAAAAGCAGGTTCTACAAGAAGTCCCGATTGAAGAGGAAGGAAGGGGATTTTATTCCCCCCTCTTTCCCCCATGACCGCACCACGGAGAGAGAGGGATCTGCCCTTAGGGACAGGAAACCTACAGGTGAAAAAGGTGCTACCTCTCTCCCACATCAGTTGGTTTCCTGTCCCTGATGGGGAACCTACAGCACGTACCGTCAGATCGACGTGGGATGCCGGGTGCCGAACCAGTGCGGTAACAGGCAGTGGGGCTCCCTGCCTCGGCTGGGTCGGTGTCATTTTTCTTTCCCCGAAGCACCACCACCGGGGTCGGTGGACCTTGAGGATGAGTGGGGAGAGGCAGTGATGACTAGGAGCAAGTCTGCCGATCCTAAAAAGAAAAAAAAAAAAAAAAAAAGGGAGAGTGCCTCCCCCAGGTGTAGTGACGGCGGTCACTAGAGGGGCGCCTCCCGACGGGCGCTGGGCCTCGGAGCGGTCAGTGGAGGATGGCGGCGGCCACCGAGAACCGCATAATACAGGGCCTCTGCTGGAGCCGGGGAGGGTGGACGCCAGCGTTAGCGCGCGCAACTCACCCTTAAGAAGGAGAGGCGCAGTGCACTGCTGGGTGAATTCACAGTGCGCGTGCGCGGGCGGCCACTTGCGGCGGCAGCGCGGGGCATCACTGGGAACAGCACTGCGCCGTGCTTCAGGAAAAAGAGAAAAAAAAAACATATTTAAACCCCCTAGAGGGGAGCAGAGGAGCCTACAGTCACCATGAGTGACAAGGGAAAGCCGCAAAGGCAGCAGGAGATGCAGCGGCAGTCCCCGAAGCAGGTGAAGCGGCAAACGCAGGGGCAGCGCCAGCACTCACAACGCCAGCGCACCTCTTCCCAACAGCGCAGCAGCAGCTGTCATTCAGGATCGCAGCGCAGCCGAAGCTCCACCATAGCGGCACAGCCAGAAGTGGATCCAGTGGTGGAAATAATCCCTACGCCCGAGACGGTATCTCTCGTTGCACAAGGAGGGTGCGTGATCTCTGTGAAAGTCCGCTTGTTAATGTGCGGTTGTTATTTTTTTTAGGGGAGGAAATGTACAGCCAAATCCAAGCACAGGGTATGTGCTATATGCACTGAGGAGCTACCCTCTACATGGGAGAAAAAGCTCTGCGCGGCGTGCATAGAACAGACAATCCAGGAGGAGTCCCCGAGTTTTGCTTTAGACCTCAAAACACTGATAAGAACGTAGATCCAGGCATAGGTCTCCAGAGTCCAGTGTTAGCGAGTCAGGAAGTGAACTATCTGACTCAAGTAATTAGTCTTCCTCCCAGTCTTCCTCAGCACCCTCGGAAGGGTGACGCAGCTGCTTCCCAATTGAAGAGACAGACTCCCTTGTAAAAGTCGTGAGGACAACTATGGGGCTGGTAGACGAGCGCCCTAAGAAAACGGCCCAAGATTTAATGTTCAGTGGGCTAGAACAAAAAAAAAAATGGAGGGCTTTTCCGATAAATGAGAAAATCCACTCCCTAATTAAACGAGAATGGAAAAAAAACGGATAAGAAGGTTCTCCTAACACCCAAGAGAAAATACCCCTTTGACGATCAGGCCTGCTCCCTATGGAGCAAAGCACCTAAACTAGATGTGGCTATTACAAAAGCTTCTAAAAAATTTGCCCTGCCCTTCGAAGACATGTGCACCCTGAAAAGGACCCAATAGATAAAAAAGCAGAAACTTTTTAAAAAAACTCTTGGGAAGCTGCAGGAGGTGGATTAAAGCCAGCCATAGCAGCCACGTGTATGGCATGCGCCTTAATGGTCTGGTTGGATCATTTAGATTCCCAACTAAAAGAAAAGGTCTCAAGAGAAACGTTACAAAGATCAGTTTCTATAATGAAAGGAGCTGCCGCTTTCCTGGCGGATGCGTCAGTGGACTCGACTAGGTTGGCAGCCAGAGCAGCCTCCTCAAATGCCGCGAGACGCTCCTTATGGCTAAAATGCAGGCCAGGAGACTTGCAGACTAAAGCTAAATTGTGCTCAATCCCGTGTGAGGGCGAATTTCTGTTTGGCTCAACTCTAGACGACGTCTTGGACAAGGCAAGAGCCAAGAAAAAGTCCTTTCCCGGGTTCCCTAGTCAGTCATACAAACGACCTTTTCGGAGCAGAAGATTTATGCGACGAAGACCCCCAAAAGGGAGTAAAGAAGGTTGGGAGGATAAAAGAAATAGAAACAAAGGCTTTATGTTTAACAAACCCCCCCGCGACAACAAAAAGCCACAATGAAGGTGCTTCACGGGTCGGGGGAAAGATTGTCTTACTTTCTCCAGGCCTGGGACAAAATATCGGCGAGTTCGTAAATATTGAGCATAATAAAAGAAGGTCTAAAGGTACTGTCACACTTAGCGATGCGCCAGCGATCCCGACCAGCGATATGACGCGGGCAGGATCGCTGGTGCATCGCTAAGTGGTCGCTAGTGAGCTGCCACACAGGCAGATCTCACCAGCGACATTGCAGGGGTCGGGGGTCGTTACTTGCCTGTCAGACGAGGCAATCCTGACGTCCTCCGCCCACGTCCACGCGTCGCTCGTCTCCACAGCAGGAAGCTGACGACGAGAAACTGTCCAGGACGTTCTTGCGTGATCAGCGATAGTCAGCGGGGGAGCGGTCGGAGGTAAATATCAGACATGGCGATATCGCTAGCAATATCGCTATAACGTCACAAAAACCAGTGACGTTATAGAAATATTGCTAGCGATATCGCTTAGTGTGACAGGCCCTTAAGACTAAAATTCAATACCCCTCCCAAACAATTCTATTGTGATAACGCCCCAAAAGATATCACACGAACAGTTGACTCTGCAATAAGAAATCGCGAATCTAAGGGAGAAGGAAGTATTACAAAAGTCCCCTACCAGGAAAGAGGCAAAGGCTTCTACTCCCCTCTCTTCCTTCGCAGAAAGCCAGATGGAACGTACGGGGCGATCATAAATCTAAAAAGACTGAACAAGTTCCTGGAAATTCAGCGTTTCAAAATGGAAACAATAAAATCTTGTGTAAAAATGCTTTCCCCATCATGCTTCATGACCATATTAGACTTGAGAGACGCATATTACCATGTACCTATTCACAGAGACCACAGGAAATACCTCAGGGTAGCGGTGATGATCCAGGGGGAGATAAAACATTATCAGTTCAGAGCTCTCCCCTTCGGGCTAGCTATTGCTCCAAGGGTATTTACAAAGATAATGTCAGAAGTAATGGCCCACATAAGAGAGCAAAACATCCTGATAGTCCCATACCTGGACGATCTCTTAGTGGTAGGCGTCTCCTTTCAGCACTGCAAACAACAATTGGACATGGTCATGAGATCTCTAGCGAGTCTAGGATGGATGCTAAATTTATCCAAATCCAGACTTGTACCAAGTAAGGTACAGGAGTACTTGGGGATAATACTAGAATCAACCAAACAGAAATGTTATCTTCCGCAGATGAAGGTTCAAAAAATGGCACAGATGGTGGCACAAATGTCAGCTTCCCCGGTCACTACCCTGAGAAAAGCAATGTCTCTATTGGGATCAATGACAGCCTGCATGCCGGCGGTACAGTGGGCACAAAGCCATACTCGAGACCTACAGTGGGAAATATTAGATGCAGGCGTTTCCCTACACGGGAATTTAGACATGCAATTAGACATCTCACAAAAAACAGTACAGTCCTTAGCATGGTGGGCAGATCCAGTTAATTTAACCAAGGGGGTTCCTTGGGTGTTACCAGCGGCAAAAATCTTAACCACAGACGCAAGTCCCTGGGGGTGGGGTGCACATCTAGGCAATCAGGTGGCGCAAGGGCCCTGGACTCAGGGAAGAGAGTCAGCCTCCTCAAACATGAAGGAGTTTCTGGCAGTAAAGCTAGCTCTCGTTCATTTTCTGGATTCTCTTCGCTCCCAACACATATGGGTCTTCTCAGACAACCAGGTAGTGGTAGCATACCTAAACCACCAGGGGGGCACCAGGTCTCGGGCGCTGATGGAGGTAACAAAATCCATCTTTCACCTAGCAGAGCACAATCTAGAATCTCTGACAGCCCTCCACATAAAAGGTTCAGAAAACCGAACAGCGGACTTCCTAAGCCGAACACGTCTAAAACAAGGGGAGTGGGAACTAAGCCAGTTAGTCTTCAACCAGATTGTGAAACTCTGGGGCCGGCCAGAAATAGACTTATATGCGAACAGTCGGAATCGGAAGTTGGAAACCTTCTGCTCGATCGATCCCCGAGGCAGCCCAGTAGCTCTAGATGCCTTCACGATACCCTGGAATTATCATCTGGCTTACGCTTTCCCACCGATATCTCTCATCCCCTTAGTACTGAGGAAAATACGGGGGGGACAAAGCGATGGTAATTGTAATAGCCCCCTTATGGCCTCGGAGAATATGGTTCTCCTGGCTGAGAAGGATGTCCGTTACAGACCCCTGGGTTCTACCAGACACTCCAGATCTTTTATCCCAGGGACCAGTGTATCACCCCCACATAAAAAACTTACACATGACAGCTTGGCTTTTGAGAGGGAACTCCTAAGTAATAGGGGCTTCTCGTCAAATTTGATATCCACTCTACTACAAAGTAGAAAGCCAGTAACCTCTAAGGCATATGGGAAGGTATGGAAATTCATTCATTCATTCATTCATTCATTCATGTTCTGACCCAACGGGAGAAATCCCAATAAACAGAATTCTGGAATTCCTACAGAAGGGGTTGGAACAGGGATTAGCTACCAGCACCTTGAAGGTACCCCCCCCCCCCCGGGACCTAAATCTAGTGCTAAACACACTAACCAGATCTCCCTTCGAACCCATAGCGGAGGCTCCCTTAAAAATATTATACCTTAAGACCTCCCTCCTCGTACCCTTAACTTCTGCCCGCCGCATTAGTGATATGCAAGCTTTATCTGCCCACTCTCCCTTCACTCAAGTACTGGATGATAAGCTGGGTCGGTTCTAAGGATTACCCCATCTCCCCAAAGTTCCGTCACAGTTTCATAGGACCCAGGAGATCTCCTTACCCTCCTTCTGTCCCAATCCCAAGAACAAAACAGAAGAGGGTACTGAACACCTTAGATGTAAAAAGGTGCTTGGTCCAATACTTGACATCCACAAGGGAGTTTAGGAAGGATAGGGCTCTGTCTGCTTTTAGGGTCCACGGAAGGGTCAAAATACATCAAAGGCCACACTGGCGTGATGGATAAGGGATGCCATCACCCTATCCTACTCCTCTTGCGGGGCAGCCATCCCAGAGGACGTAAGGGCCCATTCAACCAGGACGGTGGCATCATCCTGGGCGGAGAAAGCCGGCGCTTCAATAGACCTGATATGTAGAGCTGCCACTTGGTCTTCCCCCTCTACATTTTTCAAACATTACCGTCTAGTCTTGACCTCCTCCTCAGATCTCACCTTTGGGAAAAGGGTTTTGGAGGCGGTGGTCCCTCCCTAAATGTATAATCTTTGTCATTCTCTCCGTGGTGCCGTCGTTGGGGAAAGAGAAAATCGTAGTTACTTACCGATAACGGTATTTCTCTGATCCCATGACAGCACCCGTACATCCCCTCCCTTTCACACACAGGTGTGCACTTTAGCGTGAGTTAATTAGCTTTAGTATTTAGCCACGCGGTGCCTCTATTAAGCTTAATTTGATTAATTTTGGATTTTGTATAACCATTTGAGTTGCAGCTGAAAGTTCTGTGTAATGCTCAGTAAACCAACTGATGTGGGAGAGAGGTACCGCCTTTTTCACCTGTACGTTTCCTGTCCCCGAGTTCGGATCCCTCTCTCTCCGTGGTGCCGTCATGGGATCAGAGAAATACCGTTATCGGTAAGTAACTACGATTTTTGATACAAAAGCTGGACGGTTCTCGGAGAATTATTGTCAACCTGAGGAAGCTCAACTGGTGGGTCGTGAATTACTCCTTCAAAATGGAGTCGGTGAGCACTGCTATAAACCTGTTGTTCCAGGACTGCTTCATGGCGATCATAGACTTAAAGGATGCCTATTACCACATCCCAATCCATTGGGATCATCAAAAGTTCCTAAGGGTAGCTCTGTATGTTCACGGACATATCGGGCGCTATCAGTATGCAGCCCTCCCATTCGGTCTTTCAATAGCTCCAAGGGTGTTCACTAAGGTGATGTCGGAGATGATGTCCTACCTTCGTTCTCTGGACATTATCATCCTGTACCTGGACGGCTTCCTTATGGTGGGGAGGTCAGAAGGTCTCTGTGTAGAACAAGTGAAGGAAGTGACTATGGCCCTAAAGGAGCTAGCCTGGGTGGTAATTACCCTCAAGTCAAGGCTAACACCTGTAAAAAATACAATCCTTCCTCGGGTTGGTTCTAGACTCCGAGCGCCAGCTCGGTCTCTTATTCAGAGAACAAAGTAGTCCAAAATAATGGAACTGGCATTGTCGGCAATACAGCAGCCCATAATGACGCTGAGAAAGGCAATCTTCTTGCTAGGATTCCTAACATTCTGTATACCAGCTGTAGGATGGGCACAATTTCACCTAAGGCAGCTACAGTGGAAGGTCTTGTCGACACAGAAGTAATTAAAAGGGCATTTAGAGGGAGAAGTAAATCTTTCTTTAGTTGTAAGAGATCCCCTTGCCTGGTGGACTGTAAGAGCATTTGGCGTCAGGTGTCCAGTGGTAGAGGCTGGTGGAGGGATGTAATCACGATAGACGCAAGTGGTACGGTTTGGGGAGCACACATAAGTTCCCACTCAGTGCAAGGCACCTGGTCTCCTCTAGAAGGGGATCAGGGTTCAAACGTAAAGGAGCTGTGGAAAGGGCCTTAAGACATTTTCTCACCTTCCTTCTTGGTCGCCATGCCCGGGTCATGTCGGACAATCGCACAGAGGTGGCTTATATCAACCACCAGGGGGGTGCTAGGTCCCAAACCCTTATGGGGGCAGCCAGCATCCTGTTCCAGCTAGCAGAACAACACCTGCTATCTCACAGCATGTCACATAAGAGGTACAGAAAACACAAAAGCAGATTTCCTGATTCGCAAGAAACTGATGGAGAATGGTCTCTATACCCAGAGATGGACTTGTTTGCCAGTTTACACAACAGGAAGGTGAGGAATGTCTGCTCGTTAGATCCAAGGAAAAATCCGTTTGCGGTAGATGCCCTTCAAATACCTTGCAAGATCAGCATGTCCTATGTGTGTCCCCTGATAGCAATGATTCCAGCAGTCGTGACAAAGATCAGAGACGATCAGGCGAGAGTAATTCTCATTGTTACGTTTTGGCCGAGGAAACCATGGTTCTCCCTTATAAGGTGGATATCTGTTACCGATTCATGGATTCTACCACAGATTCTGGATCTGCTTGGCCAGTGGCCAGTGTGCCACTCTGAAGTGAAGGACTTCCATCTGACAGCTTGGAATTTGAGAGGGCGTTACTGAGTCGACAGGGGTTCTCACCAGGACTAGTCTCCACCCTGTTGAAGAGTAGGAAACCGATTTACATATAAAAATCTATGATGGAACATGGAAGAAATTCCTGGAGATTCTAGGGCAACCTTTGGGGGATGAAGCACCAGTAGTGGCTATTCTAGAATTTCTACAGTCGGGATTGCAAACTAGGGTTAACAGCTAATACTCTGAAGGTACAGGTGTCAGCCTTGGGTGCCTTGTATAATTGCAGGGTGATTCTAGGCCAGATCTGGTCTTATCTCCCCAAGATAGTTCTTAAGTTCCATAGAAGCCAGGAAATCTCCTTGCTCTCATTGTGTGATAACCCTGAAAAATCCAGGGAGTTAAAATTCCATACTTTAAACATGAGGAGGTTTGAGGAGGTTCACGTTAGAATACATGTCCATGACTCGTCAGTGGTGGAAAGATCAGTCCCTTTTTGTAGCCTTCCAGGGTAGCAGAAATGGGTATGGGGTATCTATAAAGGTACCATTGCCAGATAGATCAGGGAAGGTCATTAGCTTGGCCTACTCTGCGAGTGGCGCTCCGGATCCTGAAGGCATCGAGGCTCACCTCTGCCTTTTCTGCCCAGGAAGTAGCCACGGTTCTGGTGGAGTATCGATTTGATCAGATCTGTAAGGCCACTACCTGGTCCTCACCATCTACTTTCTTTAAACATGACGGACTGAATCTGTCCTCCTCGACTGATCTAACCTTTGATAGAAGAGTGCTACAAACGGTGGTTTCCCCTAATGTGTTTACAATTCTCCAAAAATCTCTCAGGTGTGCTGTCATGGGCGAAGGGAAAGCACCAGTGTTACTTATCGGTAGCCGTTTTATTCTGGAACCCATGACAGCACCCGTATATTCCCCCCCCACCTTCTCACTCCTTTGATGTGCACTAGAGATTGGGCGCCTTTTGTTGATATGTGGTGATAGTTGTCGTTTGTACTAACCGGAGGGCCTCTCATAATATGTAACCCAACTGAAGCGAAGGAGAGGTGTCACCCTTTTGTTTTCAGTAGATTTCCTGACCCAGCTGGGCGGATCCCTCTCTCAGGTGTGCTGTTGTGGGTTCCAGAAAAAAGGCTACCGGTAAGTAACCTTGGTGTTTTCATGTTGAGCTAGACACACAGTATAATAGTGGTTGCAGAGTAGAATAACATGTTTTCATCTTTTAATTCTGTCTCTTTTTGTTCGTAGGCATTACCAATCAAATTATCCAAAGTATTTGGTGTTATCATATTTTCACTAGTTGTGTGTACTTCTCCCTGTATAAGTTGGCTAACCCTAAACAGGCATCAATATGCTAGAGAAAGAACATGCCCCAACCATAGTTTAGAGGAGACTTGGGCAAATTGTGGGTCTTCTGGCTTTTACAGTCCAGTACGCAGACAAAGACATCCGATGGGCTGAAAACATTGGCTGGGCCACACCGTGCAGCAGCCTTATTCCCCTCCATGATCCTATATCAGTTATCTGCATCCTCAGGATGCAAATAGTAGTGAATATAATGGAGGAGAAGAAGGGAGTTGCCAACTTATTGTGCATATATTCAACAATAAGCATTCGTGAGCAATATATTTAACTAAATATCTAAATTCAACAACTTTCATTTGAGTAAAATCAGATAATACAGTAAATGCTGTTAGCAAATATTATAGCCTATCCATCGGAAACATGTGATGTGTGTTTTGTGGTAGGATATCAGCCATTCCTGCCAGACTTGATTTCCAATATTCCTCATTCCCAATAGTATCCATGTGAAAAGGAAAAGATTTAAAGAAAATCTCTTCCCATCAGAGCAAATAAGCATGTGCAGCCAGATTATGACATTGATAGTTTGTATTGTTTTAAGCAGGTGAGTACTACTTTTAGTTTGTGTAACATCAGTTTTTTTTTTTTTTTTTATAAACCACTATTTTTCTTTCTTGTTACAGGTAATGCAGACATCGCTTTAGTTAATTTTTATGCTGACTGGTATGTTTCTTGCTATTTTTTTCATTATTGTATTTTTACATATTATGATATACGAAGTATAAAAATGGTTAAACTACTTTGGCGGTTTCCAAAGGCATGTGTATGGATTTCTGCAGATGTAGAAATTTCAACAAATGTTTCAGATTTAATAATATTAGAAAATGTGGAAAGGAATATCCCAAAAATAAATATTTTTGTTAACATGCAAACTGTAGCCATAGTGTTTGTAACATGATTGAGTAGATGGAAATGGCACTTATTTTTTAATACACAAATGGACAAAATTGTTGGTACCCTTCTGTTTAAAGCACATATATCAAACTCTGGTCTGCGGTCCAGATCTGGCCTGCAATCCTAGATGCTGATACAGTTAAAATAAATGATTGTAGTGGGGGAGCGTCAGATGATGTTCCCTCTATCATCATTTCCCGCTGTGTCTAACTTCTCAGCGCAGTGGACACAATGATGTCATTACAAATCGCCTGCTGTACCAAGATGTGCAGAGGATCTGAAAACTCCATGAAGCGATAGGAGCAGTGGAAGAACAGGTAGAGGTGAGTATTTATTTATTTTTTAATGTGGTTCTTATATTGTACTAGATGTTGGCCCGATTCTAACGCATCGGGTAGTCTAGAATATGTATGTAGTTTTATTTATGAGATTTTAATAATAATGCAATAATGCACCCCCCTATCCTGGTATGCATGGTCCCCTCACCCCTCCCCCCAATCCTGATATGCATGGTCTTTTCACCCCCCAATCCTGGTAAGCATGGTCCCCTCACCCTCCAATCCTTGAATGCATGGTCCTATCTCCCCCCAATCCTGGTATGCATGGTCCCCCTCACCCCCCTTTCCTGGTATGCATGGTCCCCCTCACCCCCCTTTCCTTGTATGTATGGTCCCCGTCACCCCCCTTTCCCGGTATGCATGGTCCCCTCATCCCCCAATCCTGATATGCATGGTCCCCTCACCCCCAATCCTTATATGCATGGTACCCCTCACCCCCCAATCCTGGTAAGCATGGCCCCGTCACCCTCCAATCCTGATATGCATGGTCCCCTCACCCCCCAATCCTTATATGCATGGTACCCCTCACCCCCCAATCCTGGTAAGCATGGTCCCGTCACCCTCCAATCCTGGAATGCAAGGTCCCCTCACCCCCCTTTCCTGGTATGCATGGTCCCCCTCACCCCCCTTTCCTGGTATGCATGGTCCCCTGTTATGAACTGGTTACCGAGGAGGATGGCAAGAACAGGCTAAGCCACCAGGACACCAGAGAGGTTTGTAACTAAGCGGATTGCAGACCCCTGATCCTAACAACACAGCTAGCAGTAGCCGGGGAGCGTTCCTACAATGCCCTAGATGCCTCAGCACAGCCAGAGAACTAGCGAAGCCTAAAGCCAGAAAAGTGAAATCTAAACTGCCCCGGAGCAGATCCCCAAGGGAATAGACAGCCCCCAAACATATATTGTCGATGAGACACAAACATAGGCAGAAAATAGACTGTGCAAATGATGGGGCCCAAGCTGTCTAGACAGGACAAGACAGAAAAGATACTGTCTGCAAGCTTTCAAAAACCCTAAAAAACACATCTGATATGCAAAAAGCCTGAGGCCGCACAACCTCACCCCCGCTAGATCAGCACTCTGGTGTGAACTGGAGCAAAGGTACAGACACTAATATAACAGGGGACTGAACAAACTGACACAAGCTGTAACGTATGGAGCGGGGCCCAGCGCTGCCTCCAGCAGGGAGTACGCTGAACCCTCCCAACAAAGCAGAAAGCAAAAAAAGGCACAACCAGATTAGATGCAAAGGATTAGCAAAATAATCACTTAACTGAACCATGCAGATCAGGCACGAGACAGAAGAACTCAAAATGCACAAGGAAGAAGTCACCAGCAACCACTAAGGGAAACCTGCTCACTTACATGCTCCCAGCCAGTAATCCCAGATTCCCAATCATCGTCGTCAGGTGGCAAACTTCCATCCTACTCCCAGTAACCACCAGAGGGAGCGCCGGCTCAGAAGTCCGAGCAAGGGAATTCACAACAGTACCCCCCCCTTGAGGAGGGGTCACCGAACCCTCATCCACGCCACCAGGCCAATCAGGATGGCCCGGTGAAAAGCACGATTCAATCTCTGAAATGAAACCCAATCATCCTGATCAGCAGATATGAAACCTTTCAAATAGGACTCCAAAGTCTGGTTTGTTCTCTGTCTGCCCATTGGTCTGAGGATGAAATGCAGAGGCGAAAGACAACTGAATTCCCAATTTGGAGCAAAAAGCTCTCCAAAATCTGGAAGCAAACTGGACTCCTCTGTCCGATACAATGTTCTCAGGAATCCCGTGCAAACGAACCACTGACAACCAAACCATATCACCCACCTTAAACTGGGGACCAACGGTCCTACGCCGGTTGGAAAACCGCTGGGCCTTTTCCTGGGAGAGAGACAACTTATCCACTACTTGGTCCCAGATCTGGTGCATTCTCTCCACCACAGTGTCAACACCTGGGCAGGCAGAAGGCTCCACCTGCCCTGAACAAAATCGAGGGTGAAACCCAAAGTTACAAAAAAAGGTGACATCAAAGTGGCAGAACTAGCTCTATTATTTAAAGCAAATTCGGCCAAGGGCAAAAATGAAACCCAATCATCCTGATCGGCAGAAATAAAACATCTCAAATACGACTCCAAAGTCTGGTTTGTTCTCTCCGTCTGCCCATTGGTCTGAGGGTGAAACGCAGAGGAGAAGGACAACTGAATTCCCAGCTTGGAACAGAAAGTCCTCCAAAATCTAGACACAAACTGAACTCCTCTTTCAGATACAATGTTCTCAGGAATCCCGTGCAAGCGAACCACCTGTTGCAAAAACAAGGGCACCAACTCAGAAGAAGATGGCAACTTTGGGAGTGGTACAAGAAGGACCATCTTAGAAAATCCATCACAGATCACCCAAATAACAGTCATTCTCTGAGAGACAGGGAGATAAGAAATAAAATCCATTGAGATATGGGTCCATGGCCTCCTGGGCACCGGCAGAGGCATCAACAAACCACTAGTATGAGAACAGGGTTAGGACCAAGAACAAGTCCCACAGGACTGCACAAAATTCCTGACATCGTGAGATAAGGCAGGCCACCAAAAAGACTGACTCACCAAATCTCTGTACCAAAGATAACTGGCTGACCAGCCAACGCGGAGCAATGAATTTCAGACTTTACTCTTCTCCTCCACTGGTCAGGGACATACAATTTTCCTCCTGAAATTCCTCCTGAAATTCCTCCAGGGCACATCTGAAATCGGTAGAGATGGCGGAAAGAACTACACCCTCATTTAGAATGGTAGTAGGCTCGGTCAGATCAAGAGAATCCGCAAAGAAACTCCTAGAAAGGACATCCGCCTTAGCATTCTTAGTGCCCAGAAGAAAGGAGTCCACAAATTTAAAATGCGTGAAAAACAAGGCCCACCTAGCCTGTCTAGGATTCAAGCGCTTGGCTGATTCAAGATAAATCAAATTCTTGTGATTGGTGAGGACCACAACTTGATGTCTAGCTCCCTCCAACCAATGTCTCCACTCTTCAAATGCCCACTTTGTGACCAACAATTCCTGATTCCCCATGTTATACTGTAGTTACGTTCAGATGGAGAAAATTTTCGAGAAACGAAGGCACAGGGATTCATCTTAGAGGTTACCGGATCTCTTTGAGACAAAACGGCTTTATTTCCACCTGAAATGGGAGTGAAACCTCAGGTTGCCGTAGAACCTGAGCCGAAGTGAATCTCTGCTTAAGCTCCTGAAATGCCAAGACTGCCTCTGGAGACCAATTCACCATATCAGCGCCCTTTTTGGTCAAATCCGTCAGAGGTTTAATAATACCAGAAAAATTAGTTATAAATTTACGGTAGAAATTAGCAAATCCCAAAAACTTCTGAAGAGCCTTCAGAGAAGTGGGCTGAACCCAATCCTAAATGGCCTGTACCTTGGCCGGGTCTATTTCAATAGCAGACGGGGACAAAATGAATCCCAAAAACGACATCCTCTGTACACCAAAAAGACATTTTGATCCCTTAACATACAGAGTATTTTCCCTCAAAATCCAGAACACAGTCTGGTCATGTTCCACATGAGAATCCCAATCACTGGAAAAAATCAAAATATCATCCAGATAAATGATCAAAAACTTATCCACAAGGTCCCGGAAAATATCGTTCATAAAAGATTGGAAGACGGAAGGGGCATTAGTGAGCCCAAAAGGCATCACCAGGTACTCAAAATGTCCCTCCGGAGTATTAAACGCCGTCATCCATTTATCCCCGTGCTTGATTCGAATAAGATTATACGCCCCCTTGAGGTCAAGTTTGGTAAACCAACAAGCACTTTTAACTCTGGAAAATAAAACAGAAATCAGGGGTAATGGCTACTGATATTTCAAATAGTTTTATTAGGGTTTTAAATATTTTAATTGGGTGGAAAGACAAGGGGAAGGGGGGGAGCAGGGAGGGTGGGTACTGATATTTAACAGTGATCTTGTTAAGGGAACGATAGTCAATACATGACCTTAATGAGCCATCTTTTTTGGCCACAAAAAAAAAAAAAACAGTACCCAAAGGCGAAGAGGATGGTCTGATATGACCCTTCTCCAATGATTCCTTGATATAAGATTGCATAGCATCATATTCAGCTACCGATAAGTTGAAAAGCCGACACTTGGGAAATTACAGCCGGGCATTAACTCAATTGCACAGTCATGACGCCTATGAGGAGGTAAAGATGTGGGCTTACTCACACTAAATACATCAGAAAAATCAGCCAAATAGTTAGGAACATCTTGAGACTGGGGAGAGGTGGAGAAAACGGGAGTGTCACTAAGAACACATTGACAACCACAGGGCCTGAAAAAACGCATCTACATTAGCCAGAATAGGATTTCCAGAAGTCAGAGAAAAAGCCCAATCCTGGGGATCGCTGGGCAGCAGGGAGATGACAATTTTAACCTGCTGCACCGAGCTCCCTGATGAATTAGGTTTCAAAGCAAGAAGTAGTTTACAGTAATTCTTAAAATTCAAAAATTTCGATCGATTCCCCGAAAACACATCAGGTGTAGGGATCTTTGGTTCTACAGCAGATGACTGAGCGAGATAGGCAGAAATTCCCCGCACTTCAGCAGCGAGCTGCTCACCACGATCGGACAATTGCTTAGTCTCCATTAAGGAAAAAATCCTCCTACGGCCCCAATTCTGACACTTTTTTTTTTTTTTATAATCTTTTCTTCTTTTGAGTACCCTAGAGCCTACAGTTTAGGCTGGTGATTCTGTTATGAATGGGTCACCGAGGAGGATAGCAGGGACAGGCTAAGCCACCAGGAAACCAGAGAAGTTGGTAACTCAGCGGATTGCAAACCCCTGATCCTAACAGCACAACTAGCAGTAGCCGTGGAGCGTTCTTACGATGCCTTAGATGCCTCGGCACAGCCGGAGAACTAACTAAGCCTAAAGCCAGAAAGGTGAAATCTTAACTGCCCCGGAGCAGATCCCCAAAGGAATAGACAGCCCCCAAACACATATTGTCGGTGAGACAAGAGGAGACACAAACGTAGGCAGAAAATAGACTGAGCAAATGATGGGGCCCAAGCAGTCTGGACAGGACAGAAAAGATACTGTCTGCAATCACGCAAAAACCCTTAAAAAATCCAACACATCTGATATACAAAAAACCTGAGGCCGCACAACCTCACCCCCGCTAGATCAGCACTTTGGTGTGAACTGGAGCAAAGCAAAAGATGCTAATATAACAGGGGACTGAACGAACTGACACAAGCTGTAACATATGGAGCGGGGCCCAGCGCTGCCCCCAGCAAGGAGTACGTTGAACCATCGCAACAAAGCAGAAAGCAAAAAAAAAGTCACAACCAGATTAGATGCAAAGGATTAGCAAAAGAATCACTTAAATGAACCATGCAGATCAGGCAGGAGACAAAAGAACTCAAAATTCACAAGGAGGAAATCACCAGCAACCACTAAGGGAAACCTACACACTTATATGCTCCCAGCAAGTAATCCCAGATTCCCAATCATCGTTGTCAGGTGGCAAACTTCCATCCAACTTGCCAGCTCCACTACTCCCAGTAACCACCAGAGGGAGCTCCGGCTCAGAAGTCCGAGCAAGGGAATTCACAACAGTCCCCCTCACCCGCTTTTCCTGGTATGCATGGTCACCCTCACCCCCTTTGCTGGTATGTATGGTCACCCCCACCCCCCTTTGCTAGTATGCATGGTCCCCCTCACCCCCATTTCCTGGTATGCATGGTCCCCCTCAACCCCCTTTGTTGGTATTTATGGTCCCTTTTACCCCCCCTTTCCTGGTATACATGGTCCCCTCACCCCCCTTTCCTGGTATGCATGGTCCCGTCTCCCCCCTTTCCTGGTATGCAATGGTCTCTGTTAAAATAAAAAATAGTTATATACTCCCCTTCCAACGGCCCGCGATCTCCGCTCCACGCGCCCTGCATCTTCCGGTCCCAGTGATGCTTTGCGCGAAACACCGCTGATGACTACTTTCCCTGAGGAAGCCACAATCTGTGGCGATACGTGTGGGAATTTATCCCTCACCTCCTTTTTTCCCCTTTGCCAGGGCCCTGGCTTGCATCTTTGGCTCCACATGTAATTTGATGTGTGAACTTTGTTGGCTTGGAAATAGGTTTGTCTTTCTATTTTTTGCAATGCAGTTTGCCAGTTTCACTATTTTCTGGCGACTGCTTAGATGTCTAGATTGAGAGGGGTTGTTGTTATTATTATTATTATTATTATTATTATTATTATTGTTATAGCGCCATTTATTCCATGGCGCTTTACATGTAGGGAGGGGTATACATAAAAACAAGTACAATAATGTTGAACAATACAAGTCATAACTGGTACAGGAGGAGAGAGGACCCTGCCCGCGAAGGCTCACAATCTACAAGGGATGGGTGAAAATACAGTAGGCGAGGGTAGAGCTGGTCATGCAGCGGTTTGGTCGATCGGTGGTTACTGCAGGTTATAGGCTTGTCGGAAGAGGTGGGTCTTCAGGCTCTTTTTGAAGGTTTCGATGGTAGGTGAGAGTCTGATGTGTTGTGGTAGAGAGTTCCAGAGTAGGGGTGATGCGCGAGAGAAATCTTGTATGCGATTGTGGGAAGAGGAGATAAGAGGGGAGTAGAGAAGGAGATCTTGTGAGGATCGGAGGTTGCGTGCAGGAACGTACCGGGAGACAAGGTCACAGATGTATGGAGGAGACAGGTTGTGGATGGCTTTGTATGTCATGGTTAGGGTTTTGTACTGGAGTCTCTGGGCAATGGGGAGCCAGTGAAGGGATTGACAGAGGGGAGAAGCTGGGGAATAGCAGGGGGACAGGTGTATTAGTCGGGCAGCGGAGTTTAGAATAGATTGGAGGGGTGCGAGAGTGTTCGAGGGGAGGCCACTGAGCAGGAGGTTGCAGTAGTCAAGGCGAGAGATAATGAGGGCATGGACTAGGGTTTTTGCAGATTCTTGGTTGAGGAATGAACGGATTTGTGAAATATTTTTGAGTTGAAGTCGGCAGGAAGTGGAAAGGGCTTGGATATGTGGTTTGAAGGAGAGATCAGCATCAAGGATTACCCCGAGGCAGCGAGCTTGTGGGACTGGGGAGAGTGGGCAGCCATTTTCTGTAATGGATAGGTTCGTTGGGGGGGTCACGTGAGATGGGGGAAAGATGATGAATTCTGTTTTGTCCATGTTAAGTTTCAGAAATCTGGTAGAGAAGAAGGATGAAATAGTGGACAGACATTGAGGGATTCTGGTTAGCAGGGAGGTGATATCTGGTCCAGAGATGTAGATCTGTGTGTCATCAGCACAGAGATGATACTGGAAGCCATGAGATTCTATAAGCTGTCCCAGGCCAAAGGTGTAAATGGAGAAGAGCAGGGGTCCTAGGACTGAACCTTGTGGGACTCCGACAGATAGGGGGTGAGGTGAGGAGGTGGTGTGTGAGTGGGAGACGCTGAATGTCCGGTCTGTTAGGTATGATGAGATCCAGGACAAGGCCAAGTCTGTGATGCCAAGGCATGAGAGGGTCTGTAATAGTAGGGAATGGTCCACTGTGCCAAAGGCAGCCGACAGGTCCAGGAGGAGGAGGACAGAGTAGTGTCGCTTGCTCTTGGCGGTTAAGAGGTCATTGGTGACCTTAGTAAGGGCAGTTTCGGTGGAGTGGTGTGACCTGAAGCCAGATTGTAAGCGGTCGAAGAGGGAGCAAGAAGAGAGATGGGAGGACAGTTCAAGGTAGACGTGTTGTTCCAGTAGCTTGGAGGCATAGGGGAGAAGTGATATAGGGCGATAGCTAGATACAGAGGATGGGTCAAGAGAGGGCTTTTTGAGGATAGGTGTGATTGAGGCATGTTTAAAGCTTGAGGGGAAAACACCAGTTGTTAGTGATAGGTTGAAGAGATGGGTTAGGGTTGGGATGAAGACTGTGGTGAGGTTTGGGATGAAGTGGGAAGGGATCGGGTCAAGTGCACAAGGTTATTACTACCTTCTCCCTGACACGCCTATTCTCCTTGATATTTTGATGTTTGCCTTATTGGACCCATATGGCACTATTTATGGGCTTTAGCTACATGCACTTTAAAGTCATTGAGCATATCATTTAATCTTTTCTGGGATATTTTTAGGTTTCTATCCTCAGTCCCTTTAGGGGACCTGTATTTTTACAAATGTATATCCTGTTTTTATATCTGGGTCTATATGATAGCACTAGCTGCTTCCAGCCAGCTAACACTCGGCATGCTCATAGCTATCTAATTAATGCTGCTGGTGATTAAATTAAAGTAAATAATGACAACATTCAACAGCGCTTACGCAGGTGGTATATATATATATATATATATATGTGGACACACCTGCCAAACTAATTTGCACAGGTATCTGCAATTGCTTTCAGTGATATAAAGAGCCCTGACACACATCACCATCAATGAGTTTAAATGACAAACAAAAAAAATTCTAACCTCATCACTCCTAAACTCTTTTTGCATAATAACTTGGAACACAGTGTGTGCGTGTGTGTATGTATGTATATATATATATATATATATATATATATATATATAATATATATATATATATATATATGTATATACACATATATATGTATATATATATATGTATGTATGTATGTGTATGTATATATATATATATATACATACACACACGCACACACTGTGTTCCAAGTTATTATGCAAAAAGAGTTTAGGAGTGATAAGGTTAGAATTTTGTTTGTTTGTCATTTAAACTCATTGATGGTGATGTGTGTCAGGGCTCTTTATATCACTGAAAGCAATTGCAGATACCTGTGCAAATTAGTTTGGCAGGTGTGTCCACATAAAGGCAAGACTACTTAAGAAGGCTGTTCCACATTATTAAGCAGCCTACATTTTTTGCCAAAATGGGAAAGAAAAAAGATGTCGGCTGCTGAGAAGCAACAAATTGTGGAGTATTTAGGTCAAGGCATGACTACAATCAACATTGCCAAGGCACTTCATCGTGATCATCGCACAATCAAGAAGTATGTAGCTGATTCCCAGCACACGCATGTGCGTGCTGATAAGGAAAAATTGAGGACTCTTTAAAACAGGCAATTGCGTCAGGTTAAAAGAGCAGCTGCAAAAATGCCTTGTCATAGCGGCAGACAAGTTTTTGAAGCTGCTGGTGCCTCCAACGTCCCCCGAACAGCAAGATGCAGGGTCCTTCAGAGGTTTGCAGCTGTGCGTAAGCCATCCTGTTGACCACCTCTATCCACTGCACACAAGCAGAAACGGCTCCAGTGGGCCAAACGATACATGAAGACTGACTTCCAAACTGTTTTGTTCACCGATGAGTGCCGTGCAACGCTTGATGGTCCAGATGGATGGGTGGTTGATGGACACCCCATGAAATCACGGCTAAGGCGCCAACAAGGAGGAGGAGGAGGAGTAATGTTTTGGGCTGGAATCATGGGGGGAGAGATTGTTGGCCCCTTTATGATCCCTGAAGGTGTAAAGATGAACTCCATAATCTATGTGGATTTTCTAAAACAGCACTTCCTGCCATGGTTCAAGAGGAAGAACCGTGCTTTCCGCAGCAAGATCATTTTTATGCATGATAATGCACCGTCTCATACTGCAAATAACACATCTGCATCTCTGGCTGCTATGGGCATAAAAGAGGACAAACTTAAGGTGTGGCCACCATCTTCCCCTGACCTCAACCCCATTGAGAACCTCTGGAGCATCATCAAAAGGAGTGTCTATGATGGCGGGAGGCAGTTCACATCTAAGCAACAGCTCTGGGAGGGTATTCTGTCCACATGCAAAACAATTGAAGCACAAACCATCCAAAAACTGACAAATTCAATGGACGAGAGAGTTCAGAAGCTTCTTTCGAACAAGGGGTCCTATGTTCAAATGTAACATCACCTAGAATAAAGTTTTGACTTGAAAACTGTTTGATTTCATTTTGTAATAAGCTGATAATGCTTATAATTTCACAATTGACCATTTTTTTTGTTCAAAATAAAAATAAAAAGGTTGAAAACTCTGCTGCGCATAATAATTTGGAACATGCATTTTGAGTGTTTATTATTTTTAAAAATATACTGTTTTCATAGACAGTTTGTTCAAAAACATTGCAACTATACTAGAATATTAGATGACTGGAAAATAACAATGACTGCAAGTCATATAGGTAATTTAGAGAAAATATGAGGAAATATTTTTTGCATAATAATTTGGAACACAGTGTAGATAGATAGATATATAGATAGATAGATAGATATATATCTCTATATATATCTCTCTCTATCTATAGATAGATATATAGATTTATTTGTATTTATATTAGCTATTCTATGCAGCATTGATATGATATATCAGCTGTTTTTGATCCTTCTCAGATTTATCTAACTAGTATCTCAGTTGTATGTGCTATACCATCTGTAGTGGTTCTTATATACATATGTATACCCTTTGTGTCCTTTACGGGAGATTTTCAGGTGAAGGGAAATCATTGCCTTCATAATAAGGCATGATTCAGTACAGTTTCTCTCTGTTTTTTAAATGTTTTTAATACTATGTGTTTTTGCTGTTTGTACCATTGCTGCCTAATAAAGTGTCATGTCTTTTGTATATGGTTGAGGTGCTTCTTGATTATGGGCATGATCTTCTTGTTTTCCGATTTCATGTCTTTCTCGTGCCCTTAGTGAGCCCTCCTGTCTTTCTGAAATATATTAAGTGGTGCCCTCCATCCCCTCTGTCAATCAAACACCGCTAATGACGTCGCGCTCTCGCAAGAGTGACGTCATCTCCGGCCCTTCGAGTAAAGCATTACTGGGACCGGAAGGTGCCGGGCGCGTGGACTGGAGATCGCGGGCCATCGGCAGGTGAGTATATAACTATTTTTTATTTTAATTCTTTTTTTTTTTTTCATATTTCCACATGCCCAGCCTCGCGGTCCCAGTAATATCTTGCGTCTTAGACCGCTGATGACGTCGCGCTCTCGCGAGAGTGACATCATCTCCGGTCTAAGATGCAAAGCATTACTGGGACTGCGAGGCCGGGCGCGTGGAAAGGAGGTCGGAAGGTGAGTATAACCTTTTTATTTTTATTCTCTTTTTTTTTTCTTTTTACAGATTAAGCCCTGCGCCCGATTGAGCGCTGCGCCTGTCGCTGATTGGTCAGTCGCGTGACGCGGGATTTCGGTGACAGACAGACATGATAATACGATTATATATAGAAGAAGATGGAACACTATGTGGGTCTCCTTATACTGTATAGAGCGCTGTGTGGGGCCTCGATATACTGTGTGGATTGCTGCCTGGGTCCTCGTTATACTGTATTGGTGCCTTGTTATCCTGGTGCGGAAGGATTGTGGGTGGGGTGGTTACAGGAGGGTCCTCATATTGAGTGTGTGTGTGGAGAAATTCACAGTGGGCGCACCACAGTATTTGGGGGCATTTTTGTTTGTTTTTACTTGTATTATTCAAAGTTTTCCCTTCATCCATAAGAGCACACCTGAGAGAAGGATCTCCTCCACAAGGGCAGGAAACCTAATGAAATAAGAGTGGTACATCTCCCCCACATCAGTTGGTTTCCTGTTCTTGATGGGAACCTTGTACTGAATACGCGAATTAAAGAATGAAGATCCCCCTACCAAAGCCTGTCCTGTTTCCTGGAAGAGCAGGCTACGTGCCTGTGGTGCTGACCTTCAGGTAGCTGGAAGCACTGTTCATGGGTTCCATGAGGGGGGCTCTGGACGTGGGTGGCACAGACAGATCTAAGGCTTGTCTGAGTGTCGCACTCCCCGTGCCTGCTCTCTGCTGGTCTCCGTATGATGGAGCGACCGGGAAGCACATCCAGGGCATGCACCGCTGACGTCATGGGCGCAAGATACGCTGGAAATGGGCAAGCCCCTGTGACGTCAGGTGCGCCTTTAAAGAAAATGGTTGCGTCTTGCCCAACCCGGCAATCAGGTATGGCGTTCCCGTTCGGCTTTCATGTGGGGGAGGGTGGGCAATTGTCATAGGAGCGGAGGAGGCGGACCCACAAGATGGCACTGGCTCCCCCTTCTTTAGGGAGAGCAGAGCAACAGAGACTGTTGCTTTAGGCTCTTTGTCATGATCCCAGTGCAGGTTTTTGAGCTGCACACCTGGGGTTAATGTCTGGAGCTCTGTGCAGGTTTTGACCTGCACACTTGGGGTTAATGATTGTGGCCTCTTTTTGGTTCTGGGAGAGCGTCTTAAACCCCTGGGAAGCTTCAATCCCTGACAGTTTTACTTTTGCCTTTGGCCTAGTGTGCTGACCCCCGTGTGCCTGTTTGTTGCTATAGCTTGTTTATATGGTTCTGACCCAGCTCTGTTTCCCGTTGTGAGTTTTCCTGTTGATTTTGTACTGCGTTATCTGTGTATGACTCATTGCCTGTGACCTGACTACTCTCTGCTCGCCCCTTTGGTACCTTGCAGCTATCTCTGTGTGTGACTCATTGGCTACGTCCTGACTATTCTCCCTGTCTATGCCCCTTGGTAACTTTGTCTCGCAGTTACCCTGCTAGGAGTTCTCTTGCAGCTCCTGGCTCTGTGGAGTTTAGGCCACGCCTCTAGCAGTCACGTGCTTCAGGTCCTGCGGCTCTGAAGTACGCATCTACTCGGTTGCTGCCGCTCCACAGGTATCTTTGAGCACTGTTCACTTTACTCAGGGCACGTGCACTGGCTCAGTGAGCAAGTTCAGTGCGGTGTTCCTGACACTCTTGCTCGCCTTGCCTGGTTGTTATAGACCAAGGCAATCAGCAGCAGCAGCCTTCAGCTCACTATCAATGTGGACACAGGGGAGGCAGCCATTCGAGTGGCAATAGCAGCCTTCCCAGTCAGAGGAGCAGAACATATCAAGACTCCCCGGTGTCCAGAGAGGATGCGTGGTGTATCCCATAACATCCTCCGAATCAGGTACCCTTAAAGGGAACCTGTCAGCAGGATTGTGCTAAGTAATTTACAGACATTGTCAGTTTGGCGTGGTTATCTCTCTATATAAAACTGAATTTATTTGTGTATCACCAACCAGTCACGAAACTTCTTTCATTTCACCAGAGCTGTTCAAAAGAAGCTGAGCTGTGATTGGTTGCTATGAGCAACAGTTTTCCTTGCAGCCAATCACTAAGCATCTCTCATTTCACCAGAGCTGGTTTTCCCACTTGACAACACCTCAGCAGACACTGACATGGTGGGAGAAATCTAGCATCCCCGGGAACATAAGCTCCCAGCCATTGTCTGCCCCCAGAAAGGAACAGAAATGAACCCCACCCCTCACATGCCCATATACACATCACCAACGTTTTGGTACTGACCCCAGGCCTTTCTTAAAGGGATCTCCGGTATGGAATGCAGGGAAAATCCATCCAGTGCTTTGGTTCTGACCCCAGGCCTCTCTTAAAGGGCTCCCCGGTATGGAAGTCAGGGCAATTGCCTTCAAATGCTCTGGTACTGACCCCAGGCTTTCTTAAAGGGATCTCCTGTATGGAAGTTAGGGCAAATCCCTCAGCGCTCTGATTTTGACCCCAGGGTTCTATTAAAGGGATCATTGGTATGCAAGTCAGAGCAAATCCATCCAGCGCTCTGGTTCTGATCACAGGCTTTCTTAAAGGGATTCCCGGTTTGGAAGTTAGGGCAAATCCACTCAGCGCTCTGGTTCTGACCCAAGGCTCCTCTTAAAGGGATCCTTGGCATGGAAGTGAGGGCAAATCCACTCATCGCTCTGGTTCTGATCCCATGCTTTCTTAAAGGGATCTCCGGTATGGAAGTTAGGGTAAATCCCTCAGCGCTCTGATTCTCACCCCAGGCTTCTATAAACGGGATCATTGGTATGGAAGTCAGGGCAAATCCACTTAGCGCTCTGGTTCTGACGCCAGGCCTCTCTTAAAGGGATCCCCGGTATGGAAGTTAGGACCGTTTCACTCAGCGCTCTGGTTCTGACCCCAGGCTGACGGGATGATGTGGGATATTAGTGGTAGTAGTCCAGTGGCTCTGGCTGACGGGATGATGTGGGATATTAGGGGTAGTAGTCCGGTGGCTCTGGCTGACGGGATGATGTGGGATATTAAGGGTAGTAGTCAGGTGGTTTTGACAGGATGATGTTGGATATTAGGGGTAGTAGTCCGGTCGCTCTGGCTGACGGGATAATGTGGGATATTATAGTGAATGTGGCTATGTGGAGTGGGCGGGGCTATACACTCAGTTTTAGATATATAGATATAATCATTATAATTTGTTGTAACTAACCTTATTTAGTTACTATGCCCGGGCAGCGCCGGGCTCTTCAGCTAGTACTGAATAAAATGATACCTTGGTTTATGAAATCCGTCTTGTGGTTGTTTAATCTTTATTTTCAGTTGCTGATATGCTAGTGCTCTAGGGCAGGGCTGTGGGGGGTCTTCATGTGGTGCTCTGATTAGGTATTCATCAGTATGGCTTCTGACAGGTCCCTGATCCCTCACTGACCTGCTGCCTAGTTTACATGATGAATATTATATATATTTAAGAAAAAAAATCACATTCTGCCTGCGCTGCAGCCTGATCACATGTGTAATTTGATTTGCAGTTCATTTTTTTATGGTTCTCATTAATTCATGAAAAAAAAATCTGTCTGTAAATGGCGCCTGCCGTGCGTGCGCTGTAGCAGCTATCGGCGATCTGATAGCTGCTACTGCGCAGGCGGTGCCATCTTGCTAGAGAGGCGCCATCTTAGTGGAGACAGTTGTTTTTTTGTTTTTTGTTTTTTTTTCCTCTAGCAAGATTGAGCAGTCGCCATATTGGAGGAGCCAATTATTTTTTTGCACAGGCGTGGCCAGTGCCATTTTCAGACTGATTTTAAGGAGAACCATGAAAAAAAAAATAATTAACTGCACATTATAAATGCGATCAGGCTTTTTTTTTTTTTAATGTATAATATTCATTGTATAAACTAGGGGGCAGGTCAGTGAGAGATTGGTGATCTATCAGAAGCCAAACCAATGAATACCTGTCAGAGCACCACAGGCCCGCTCCGAAGCACGAGCATATCATTAACTCAAAACTGAAAATAAAGATTAAACCATCACAAGATGAATTTAATCAGCCAAGGTATCATTTTCATCAGTATAATGGCGCTAACCTGACATTCTCTAGGTTACTCAGAACAATCCTGCTGACAGGTTCCATTTAAGTGACAGTGGGTGGTGAGTGAACTTCATGAATGTCACCATTTTGTTAATAGGCCCTTTATTGCTTGTTTAAATCACAAGGAGAGGCCTAGATAAGCTAGCACTAAGAAGTGTGGACTGGCAGAAGGATCTCTGCTCCCACTGCACCTACAGGACTATTATTGAGCAGACGCGTGACGTGGAAGACTTCCTTAAAGCCCTTTTAAAAAAGGGAAGAAAAAAGTTTCTTTTAACTTTGACTCCCCTCCATTATCAGAAGGACATTAAAATAGCAAGTCCTTGTCCTCATTCTCTTCTGTCAGTGACATGGGGGGCAATCAGTGCTTTCCAGTGGACGGCCGACACAGGCAGAGTTACAAGCCCAGGGAGGAAAGACTGTGCCAACACTGTGACCAGGAGGCCCTGGAGGATGAGACCCACTTCCTGCTACACTGCTCCGAATACTCAGCAGTGAGGGACACTCACTTCAGGAGACTGTCACATCTCTTCCCGGATTTCATCACCATGAAGGAGAAGAGAAAACATATATCCTGCTGGGGGAAGAAGAGCGAGCAGTAAAGATAGCAGCGCGGTATGTGAGCGAATGTCATAGACTGCGAGAAAGAGAACTATGATATGCCATGGACTTCTATGGCCCCCACCCTGGATCTGCCCCATCCCCCCCATCCACCTTCCCTATGCCATGGACTTCTATAGCCCCATCCTGGATCTGCCCCCTTCCACCTTTCCTACAGCCCCTACCCAACATCCCTATTCCCTTTTGTGCACTTGCTTTGGCAAAACTAATGTGCATTTAGGGTACCGTAACACCTAGCGATGCACCAGCGATCCCGACTAGCGATATGACGCGGTCAGGGTCGCTGGTGCATCGCTAGGTGGTCGCTAGTGAGCTGCCACACAGGCAGATCTCACCAGCGACATAGCGGTGGTCGGGGATCGCTACTTACCTGTCAGACGCGGCGATCCTGCGTCCTCCCGCCTGGCTCCACGCGTCGCTTGTCGGCGCCACAGGAAGCCCAGCAGGAAGTGGCCGACGAGGAATGGTCCAGGAGCTTCTCGCGCGATCAGCGATAACCAGCAGGGGAGCCGGTCGGAGGTAAGTATCACATGCAGCGATATCGCTAGCAACGTCACAAAATCTGCAACGTCACAAAATCTGTGACTTTACAGCGATATTGCTAGCGATGTCACAGTGTGTAACGGGGGCTTTAGTCGTGCCAATAAAGCTTCTTTGAATTTGATAAGCTAGTTAAAGCCATTAGATCAACAATGAGCTTAAAGGAGCGGAATACAGCTAAATCTCTGGAGGATATGATGTTTGGAAGGTGAGAGGAGAAAAAGTGCACCTTTCCGGTCAATAATAAGATGCAGACACGCATTAGTAGAGAGTGGAGCAGAAGCTTCGTGCTTTGCTCTCGTTTTGAGTAAAAAGATTTGGAGTTATGGGATAAGGTCTTTAGGATCCATGGCACTGTATCAAGATCATCAAAGAGGTCATCGCTACCCTTTGAAGATCTCGGGGTGTTTAGGGACCCATTAGATAAGAAATCGGACACATATCTAATGCATGTATGGGAGGCGGCAGCAGGGGTCTGAAACCAATGATTGCCAAAACTTGTACCACACATTCCCTTATGATTTGGCTTCAACAGCTGGAAGGACAGCTCAAAAGTAAAACGTTGAGGTAAGATTTTGTCCAACCTTCCATTGTTGTACAGAACCACAGCATTCGTAGACATCCGTTAGATCTGCCAGACTGTCAAATGCAGCAAGACGTTCCTTGTGGTTCAAGGGCTGTCCAGGAGATCTACAATCAAAAATTAAATTATGACGTACAGTGGGTATGGAAAGTATTCAGACCCCTTTAAATTTTTCACTTTTGTTTCATTGCAGCCACTTGGTAAATTCAAAAAAGTTTTTTTTTTCTCATTAACTCTACACTCCATCTTGACTGAAAAACAGAAATGTAGAAATTTTTGCAAATTCATTAAAAATAAAAACGGAAACACCACATGGTCATAAGTATTCAGACCCTTTGCTCAGACTCCGGAGATAGTAAAATGAGTGGATATTGTCAGGGACACTGCTTGGCTACCCGGTTTGCTAGGGTGTATGCCCAGTCTGTACAGAGTTCCCTGTTTGATTTTGGGGACGTGTTCTTGGAGCAAGAATGCCAAGAATTCCCTCCCCATCGTCCTTATGATTGTGTCATAAGTCCCTGGTGCCAAGCTGCCTAAAAGCAGACTCTATAATATGTCTTTTCCAGAGAGGCAGGCCATGAAGGACTACATAGCAGAGAGCCTGGCTAAAGGTCATATCAGACCATCCTCCTTTCCCGTTGCCACGGGGTTCTTTTTTGTAAAGAAAAAAGATGGAGGGGTTACACCCTTGCCTGGATTTCCACTGTCCGTGATCCTTATCAGCTCCCTCTCATTTCAGACCTCTTTAATCAAATTGTAGGGGAAAAATCATTTTCTAAGATGGACCTCAGAGGGATGTATAATCTCATCCGCATTAAAGAGGGAGTTGAGTGAAAAACATAGTTCAATACACCTGAGGGACACTATTAAAAATCTGGTGATATCTTTTGGGTTGACGAACGGGACCGCTGTCTTTCGGCACTTTATAAATGACATCTATAGTCACCTGGTAGGCAGATTTGTGGTTATCTATCTGTATGACATACTAATTTGTTCACCTGACCTTGAGTCACACCAGGTACATGTCAGGCAGGTCTTGCGTATACTCCAAACAATACATTTTATGTTAAAGTGTATGTTCTCAGTTGAGAAAATCCCTTTCCTAGGATATGTGTGGTCTTCCACCATTTTTTGCATGGATCCGGCGAAAGTACTAGGGGTGTTGGATCGGGATCATCCTGAGGATTTGAAGGCTTTACAAGGGATTTTTGGGTTTGCCAACTACTACCATAAATTCGTAACAAACTTTTCGGTAGTAGCCAAACCTCTTACGGATATGACCAGGAAGAGGACTGACTTCTCCAAGTGGTTCAGTCTTTTAGGGAGGCATTTGATACGTTGAAGAGGTGTTTTTCTTCTGCGCTGATTCTTGCACAGCCTGAAGTCTCTTAGCCTTTTATCGTTGATGTTAATGTGTCTGAGGTGGGAGTGGGGGCTGTATTGTCACAGGGTGGGTCTCCTGGTAAATGGAAACCATGTGCTCATTTTTCTAAAAAACTGTCTCCTGCTGAGAAAAATTATGACATTGGTAATGGAACTCTTAGCCATTAGGCTTTTGAAGAGTGGTGTCATTGTTTCAGAGGGAGCAGTTCACCCTGTTATGGTAATCACGGGTTATAAGAATCTGGTGTATTTGGAGTTGGTGAAACGTCTAACACCGCGACAGGCAAGATGAGCATTGTTCTTTGCCAGGTTTAACGTTTTTGTCACGTATAGCCGGGGAACAAAAACATTAAGGCAGATGCCTTATCCCGTTTTCCTGGGGGCGGAGATGAGGGTGAAACGGTACCTATTTTTCAAAAAGGGTTGTTTATGGTGTCTATATGCTCCAATCTGAAATGAAAAATTGTTGACGCCCTGGGGGACACTTCTGCTGCCTGACCACTTGGTAAACTGCTTGTTCCTGTTAATCTCCATCTTCGAGTACTTGGCGACCATCACAATTCAGTGTTGGCCAGACATCCTGGTTATAAAGCCTCCTCTGATCTTCTTACTCAGCGTTTTTGGTGGCCATGTGCTCATCAGGATGTCTGGGAGTATGTAGCTGCCTGCAATGTCTGTGCGCGTTCTAAGACCTCTCATACTCGCCCGTCAGGGGCTCATCAGCCATTGGAGATTCCCAGTAGACCTTGGACTCATCGGTCGATTTTTATCACGGATCTTCAAATGTCGTAATACTGGTGGTAGTAGATGGATTTAGTAAAATATCTCATTTTATCGCTTTGCCGAATGCCAAATTCTTGCCGCAAGTTTTTATCGGAAATAATTAGATTGCATGGGATTCCGACTGATATTGTTTCTGACCGGAGGGTGCAGTTTGTCTCCAAGTTTTGGAGGGCATTTTGCACCCGTCTGGGGATCCATTTGTCATTTTCTTTTCATCCGCAGTCTAATGAGCAGACTGAACGGGTTAACCATAATCTAGGGGCGCACCTCAGGTGTTTTGTATCTGAAAATCAGGGGGACTGGGTTACTTATTTACCGTTGGCCGAATTTGCTGTAAATAATCGTCAGGAATCGACCGATAAGTCCTCGTTTTTCGGGGCATATGGGTTCCATCCTTAGTTTAGTTCATTTATTAGTAATCGCCCTTCTGGATTACCAGACTAAAAACATCAGCCCACACTTGTGCGCTTAAGACGCATAAAATGATGGGGCACCTCTGGAACATAGACCAGTCCAAATTGACTCCCATCTGCCTCATAAGGGATGTGACTGCTCTCAAAGACAGACAGCGATATACTGACAGGTGGCAATTGCTCCCGCAGTGTATAGCACTGAGCTGCCGTAAGTGAGAGCACCAGAGCTGATCAGCTGATGAACTCAGGTGAACTCTCTAATGGCAGCTCAGTGATGCACTGCGGGAGGGATTACCTCCTCAGTTTATTGCCGGCGGCCGGGTAGAGCATTCACATCTACCAATGTGACTGTTCTACATTTGTGATCGCCGTGGGACACTCAGGATTACGTGGACTATGGAGGACAGGTGAGTATATGGTGGGTTATTAATTTTTTTTTTTTCTAGGAGGCATGGGCATCAGGAATTGGACGTGAAGGTGAGTGTGTGTGTGTATATGTATGTTATCAGTGACTGAAGACATAGCCTGATGGGAGAAGTAGTCGCATCTTCCCACGCCTGCTGACCTGCGGTAAGCTTTTTACTGCGGATCACAGCTGTGGGTTCATGCTGACATCTGACAGCGCTCTGACCGACTGTCTTACCGGCAATAGCATTACCGTCGATAACCACCGTGTCTGTGTTTCCCACGCTGTCACACAGATGACGGCGTGTGAACCACCATAGGAGGCCAGTAAAAACGCAAACAAAAACTCAGGAAATCCGCAAGCATTTTTATACCTGCGTTTTTGCTGCGGATTTGACTGACTCAATTGAAGTCTGTGTGTAAAATGCTAAAGATCCGCACAAAGAATTGACATGCTGCAGAAAAAAAACGCACTGCAAATACTCAAAGGACAATTACTGATCTTGTGCACAGCACTCTAGGATTGTCATTGAATAAGGTTGCATAAGGATTCCATAGCATTTTGGCCCATTTCTGCAGAAAAAATGCTGCGGAAACGCATAAAAAACGCACCGAGTGCACATAGCCTAACAGTCCAATGTTATGTTTTTTAAAAAATTAAATTGTGAAATAATAAATACTTTATTTTACGGATTATAAGACCCATTTTTTCTCCCAAATTTGGGGGGAAAATTGGGGGTGGGTCTTATAATGCGTATATACCTTACCAGTGCCGTTGCTGCAGGCCGCAAGCTGGAGTGAGGGGGTGCCCGGCGGTGCTACGGGGGTGACTGGCGCTGCAGGTGTGTCCAGCGGTGCTACCCAGTGCTCCTGCTGGTGTCTCCGGCGCGGCCGTGGCTCTGTCGACATTTTGTGACAGGCCAGAGCCCTGGCAGTTTCATGGTTTCCTGTGCGGTGGACTCTGGGGAAAATGGCCGCCGAGGGCGGCGCATGAGCAGATGGAGATCTCGGCAACAAGATTTTGAGAGATGAGATCTCAACGCTGAAATCTCTTCTCTTGAAATCTCGGTGCCAAGATCTCCTTCTGCGCATGCGCTGCCCCCGGCGGCCATTTTCCCGGAGTCCACCCCACAGGAAACCATGTAACTGCCGGGGCTCTGGCCTGTCACAAAATGTCAGCAGAACCCCGGCAGCAGCAACAGACACCCGCAGCTGCGCGCCGCACATCGGCACACCCCCTCATCCCAGCCTGCAGCATCACCCCACTCTTGCCACTACCCCGGTAAGCAATAAGACGCATGGATTATAAGGAGCGCTGCCTTTTTTTTTTTTTTTTTTTAAATTTTCCTATTTTTTTCTCCTCAAAATTTGGGGTATGTCTTATAATCTGGAGCGTCTTATTATCTGAAAAATATGGTATCTAATATTGCATGTGATCTTAACTACAACCAGTAAAAAAAAAAAAAAAAAAAATTGTCCAGTTAACAGAATTTGGATCTTTCCATACTCCATGAAGGACTCTAGATCTATTTTTGGCAACACTAGTAATTTGTACGTGTACCCAGTTTAAATTTTTTTTTGTCACTGCAATTTCACCACACAAGTTGAAAATATATTATAAAATATTAAGACATATTTGTTTCTACCATGTAAACAAATGTTTATATTTATGCATACATTTGTAGCTGTGTGAATGTAACACCCGTAACTATGGAATGGCCCTTTAACAGGTACCAACAATTTTGTACATGTCTGTAGATGTTTCTCTTTTTTGAAGGTTCTCTTCTAGATTTTGGGTAAAAATTCTCAAACTCCATTTATGCGATTAGATACTAATTTTCGATAAAAGTGCCTGGCTGGCAATACTCTGTTCTGGTTCATCACTGATGGGGCCTTCGGAAGGGTTGAGGTCTGAGCTCTATGTGAGACAGTCGTGATCTTCTATACCAAACTCACCCAGCTATGCCTTTATGAACTTTACTTTAGGTACTGGGTTACTTATGCTGGAACAGAAAAAAATCCTTCCCCTAACTTGGAACCATACAATATTTTGAAATGTCTTGTTTTGGTGAAATATTAAAGGGAACCTGATAGCTGATACATGCTGCCTGATCTACAAGCAGCAAGTATCAGGTACTGGCTGTATGATCTTAGGCTACGTTCCAGCAGGCAATAATCGGCAGTGCTTTAGACGTGGCACATGTCTGCTGCATCCAAAGCTCTGCCAGTTTTTGAACGCAGGTGAGTCCACATGTGTTCATTGAACTGTGCGGAATCACCACGTCCAATACATTGTATGAGTGATATTTATCTGGAAAGACGCGCCGCATGTCCGTCTCCGCAGGTAAACCGCGGTTGTCGGTGCACGCATAGTGGACATGGGTTTTCACTGGGAAACACTGGTGTTTCAGATAACATAAATCCACTGGGAACTGAGCGACACAGGAGAGAATGTGTTGATATTCATGGCAGATTAGGTTTAGAACTTCACAGTTATTGAGTTGACAGTGTGCCCTATGCACCTCAGCAATCTGTGACCTTGCTCTATAATTTTGATTAGTCATTGGCTTGCTGTGGTTCCTAAATGCTTACATTCTCTTTAACCCATGATGGCACCACGGAGAGAGAGGATCTTCCCCACGGGAACAGGAAACCTACAGATAAAAAGGCGGTACCTCTCTCCCGCATCAGTTGGTTTCCTGTCCCCATAGATAACCTACAGACTTACTATCATCGCGGGATACCGGGGACAACCAGTCTGGAGGATGATAGTGGGGGCCCCCTGTCCCAGCTGGGGCGGTTATCTGAGGCGCCACCGCTGGGGTCAGTGGGCCTCCAGGGTGTGCGGGGGGAGAGGCGGCAGAAGCAGTCCCAGAAGACTGCCTCTCCTGGGGATAGCGTCCTCCCTCAGATACAGACGTCGGAGGTGGCCCTGGGCCGGGGCAGGTACCGGGGTGGATAGAGCGCCAGCGGGCGCCGGGATCCCCACGCGTGCTGCCAGCCTCGGCGCAAAGCATTTCTGGGAGCCCGTGGATGGCGACAGTGCGCACGCGCGGGTCGCAGCGCCGCCAAGTGACCTCGGGCGGCACAAGGCATCTCTGGGAGGCTGTGGCAGTGCGCACGCGTGGGGGTGAGACGCCACCACATGACGTAGGGCAGCGGCGCAAAGCATCTCTGGGAGTCGAGGGGCTCGGCTTAGAGATGCAAAGGCGCCCCGCGTCTGGATGGGAGAAAGAGAAAAAACAAAACAAGAAACTCATTGATGGTTACCGGAAGCGGTTGGTCGCAGTTATTTTGGCTAAAGGTTGTGCAACCAAGTATTAGGCTGAGGGTGCCAATACTTTTGTCTGGCCCATTTTTGGAGTTTTGTGTGAAATGATCAATGTTTTGCTTTTTGCTTCATTCTCTTTTGTGTTTTTTCATTTAAGACAAATTAAATGAAGATAATACCAAAGAATTTGTGTTTGCAATCATTTTCAGGAAGAAACTGAGTATTATCTGACAAAATTGCAGGGGTGTCAATACTTTTGGCCACAACTGTAGGCCTCTTACCAGTGCCAAATATTGCGTTAATCAGCGGTTCATGTTTCCGGGTCTGTGAACCAGATGTGACGTCGCACCCGGCGCCAGGAAGATCGCACGTGTCACAGGATTGCCCTGATGATGTAATTGACACGCGCACCTCATCCAGCGGCGCCAGTGGGACACCTCCAGCCCAACGTCACCGCAGACATGCGCACTAGCGACATTGTCAATGAATATACATCTCACTGAGGGATAAGTGACATCATATCAATTAGATGAGATTTAATACAGGCCTGCAATCACATTGTATTAATCAATATACAGTGCGCACGCGCGGGGCGCAGCGCCGCCAAGTGACCTCGGGCGGCACAAGGCATCTCTGGGAGGCTGTGGCAGTGCGCACGCGTGGGGGGGGGGTGAGACTCCACCACATGACGTAGGGCAGCGGCGCAAAGCATCTCTGGGAGTCGAGGGGCTCGGCTTAGAGATGCAAACATAAACTGTGTTCCAAATTATTATGCAAAAAGAGTTTAGGAGTGATAAGGTTAGAATTTTTTTGTTTGTCATTTAAACTCATTGATGGTGATGTGTGTCAGGGCTCTTTATATCACTGAAAGCAATTGCAGATACCTGTGCAAATTAGTTTGGCAGGTGTGTCCAAATAAAGGCAAGACTACTTAAGGCTGTTCCACATTATTACGCAGCCTACATATTTTGCCAAAATAGGAAAGAAAAAGGATGTGTCGGCTGCTGAGAAGCAAGAGATTGTGGAGTATTTAGGTCAAAGCATGACTACAATCAACATTGCCAAGACACTTCATCGTGATCATCGCACAATCAAGAAGTATGTAGCTGATTCCCATCACACACGTGTGCGTGCTGATAAGGAAAAATTGAGGACTCTTTCCAACAGGCAACTGCATCAGGTTAAAAGAGCAGCTGCAAAAATGCCTTGTCATAGCAGCAGACAAGTTTTTGAAGCTGCTGGTGCCTCCAACGTTCCCCAAACAACAAGATGCAGGGTCTTTCAGAGGTTTGCAGCTGTGCGTAAGCCATCCTGTTGACCACCTCTATCCACTGCACACAAGCAGAAACTGCTCCAGTGGGCCAAACGATACATGAAGACTGACTTCCAAACTGTTTTGTTCACCGATGAGTGCCATGCAACGCTCGATGGTCCAGATGGATGGAGTGGAGGATGGCTGGTTGATAGACACCTCATGAAAACACGGCTAAGGCGCCAACAAGGAGGAGGTGGAGTAATGTTTTGGGCTGGAATCATGGGGAGAGAGATTGTCGGCCCCTTTAGGATCCCTGAAGGGGTAAAGATGAACTCCATAATCTATGTGGAGTTTGTAAAACAGCACTTCCTGCCATGGTTCAAGAGGAAGAACCGTGCTTTCCGCAGCAAAATCATTTTCATGCATGATAATGCACCGTCTCATGCTGCAAATAACACCTCTGCATCTCTGGCTGCTATGGGCATAAAAGAGGACAAACTTAAGGTGTGGCCACCATCTTCCCCTGACCTCAACCCCATTGAGAACCTCTGGAGCATCATCAAAAGGAGTGTCTATGATGGCGGGAGGCAGTTCACATCTAAGCAACAGCTCTGGGAGGGTATTCTGTCCACATGCAAAACAATTGAAGCACAAACCATCCAAAAACTGACAAATTCAATGGACGAGAGAGTTCAGAATACTAGAATATTAGATGACTGGAAAATAACAATGACTGCAATTCATATAGGTAATTTAGAGAAAATATGAGGAAATATTTTTTGCATAATAATTTGGAACACAGTGTATAGCGTTTACTGAAATGCAATACTGCACCAATTTTTCAATATTAGCAAGTTTATCCATATACAAAAGTGACAATGCTCCAAGTATATATAAATATTATTCACAATAATTAAAAAAAATATAGTGAAAAAAGTGGAAACATTTTTTTTGTGAAAACAATTTTTTTTTATGTAATTCTTTGTGTAGACATGAATCATAATAAAGATGCATATATTAAATATGCATTACGTTTAAGGAAAGTGAGTACAATAATTACAATATTGCATATAAAACATCATTAAACTGATGACCTACAGATGACTACCCATTCCTGCTACTACATGTGGGGACAAATGACACCGCAAGAAACGACCTGGAAACCATCTGCAGAGACTTTGAAGACTTAGGCAAGAAAGTGAAAGAACTGGGAGCGCAGGTGGTCTTCTCTTCCATCCTCCCAGTGGATGGCCATGGAACAAGGAGGTGGATTAAGATTCTGCAGGTGAACAACTGGCTACGTCGATGGTGCCGTCAGCAACGATTTGGATTTCTGGATCACGGAGTGAACTACTTATACGATGGACTACTTGCTAGAGATGGGGTGCACCTTACGAAGACTGGAAAGCAGGTATTTGGAAGTCGCCTTGCTACACTTGTAAGGAGAGCTTTAAACTAGAACAACATGGGAAGGGAAGCAAAAGACCAGAAAAAGCCATACACCTGACAAATGCTATTGAGAACTCTGCTATTAGAAGTGGAAAGGAAGAACAAAGACGAAAGAATCTAATTAATAAAAATATTGGAGAAAGAGAAACCAATCACAAACTAAAATGTTTCTATACTAATGCACAAAGCATGGGCAACAAACAAGGAGAATTGGAACTACTAACACAGGAAAAGAAATATGATGTCATTGGAATCACTGAAACTTGGTGGGACAATACACATGACTGGAATACAAGACTAGAAGGATACAACTTATTTGCAAGAAACAGACTTGATAAACGAGGAGGGGGTGTCGCATTGTATGTTAGAAATGCGTATATCTGCACAGAGATTGAAGCTTCAGAGACTGGGAGTTCTGTGGAAACTGTTTGGGTAAGAATACAAGGACAGAACAATGGAAAGGACACCATTGTAGGCATTTACTACAGGTCGCCTGTGCAAGCTGTAGATATGGATGAACTCTTTATGCATCAAATGGCCAAGTTCTCCAAAAAATATGACATAGTTGTCATGGGAGATTTCAACTATCCAGACATTTGTTGGGAATCTCTCTCAGGCAAAACTAACAGGTCAAGGAAATTCTTATCCTCTCTTGCTGACAACTTTATCTTCCAAAAGGTAAAGGAGAAAACAAGGGGAACTGCTACCTTGGATCTAATCCTTATAAACAGGGAGGAAATGGTTGAGGAGGTAAAAGTGGCTGGGACCCTAGGAGGTAGCGACCATGCTATTTTAGAATTTTGGATAACTAGAGGCGGAAGACCTGTGAAGACTCAGACGTCAAGGTTAGATTTCAGAAAGGCAGATTTTAAGGGATTCAGAAAGAGAATTGGAGGGATCCAATGGCTGGATATCCTTAAAGACAAAAATGTCCAGGAAGGATGGGAAATCTTGAAAAATGAAATTCTCAAAGCACAGTTGTTAACAATTCCGAAAAGAGGGAAGAATAGGAAGCATTTAAGGAAACCAGGATGGATGAACACAGAACTTAAGCACATGCTAAAAAGGAAGAAAAAAATGTTTATAAAATGGAAAGAGGGAGGCATATCTAAAGAAGAATATAATGCTGTCTGCAGAACCTGCAGGGCACAAATCAGATTATCTAAAGCTGAAAATGAATTGAGACTTGCAAGAGATGTCAAAAGCAATAATAAAGGATTTTGGGGATATGTCAAAAGTAAAAGAAAAGTCAAAGATGCTATAGGATTTTTACAGGATGAAAATGATGAAATGGTAAGACAGGATGTTGAGAAGGCTGAACTTTTAAATTCCTATTTTGCATCTGTTTTCTCTCAGAAAGGAAATGTAACATCAACTGTTATTCACTGTCCTATTAAGGGAATAGAAGAATCCAGGATATTTATAAACAGAAAGATAGTGAGGAAACACTTAGCTAACCTAAATGAATTCAAGTCTCCAGGTCCAGATGAATTACACCCCAGAGTACTGAAGGAGATAGCAGAAGAAATTTTTGAACCCCTCTCCATAATCTTTGAAAATTCTTGGAGAACAGGAGAAGTGCCAGAAGACTGGAGAAGAGCAAATGTTGTTCCTATCTTCAAAAAGGGGAAGACCCAGGCAACTATAGGCCGGTGAGTCTGACTTCTATACCAGGAAAGATCTTTGAACAAATTATTAAACAACATGTATGTCAATACTTGGATAAGAATGAAGTGATTAAACAGAGTCAGCATGGGTTTGTAACTAATAAGTCATGTCAGACTAATTTAATTTCCTTCTATGACGGTATTACTGATTGGGTGGATCAAGGAAATGCTGTAGATATAGTATATCTTGACTTCAGCAAAGCATTTGACAAAGTCTCTCATACAATCCTTATTGAAAAAATGACTAAGTATGGAATGGACAAGGCAACTGTTAGGTAGATTCATAACTGGCTTAGTGATCGGACCCAAAGAGTGGTCGTAAATGGCTGCACATCCAGTTGGAAGAATGTCTCAAGTGGGGTACCACAGGGCTCTGTCCTGGGCCCTGTATTGTTCAACATCTTTATCAACGATTTAGATGAAGGAATTGAGGGTAAACTGATTAAATTTGCTGATGACACAAAGCTAGGAGGGATAGCTAATACTAGAGAAGAGAGAGAGAGGATTCAAAAAGATTTAAATAAACTGGAGAAGTGGGCAGCAACTAACAGAATGGTTTTTAACAGGGAGAAATGCAAAGTACTACATCTGGGCAATAAAAATGAAAAAAGCATATATAGAATGGGAGGAATAGGGCTAAGTGACAGCACATGTGAAAAAGACTTGGGTATACTAATAGATCACAGACTGAATATGAGTCAACAGTGTGATGCAGCAGCAAAAAAGGCAAATGCAATTCTAGGATGTATTAACAGAAGCATACAGTCTAGATCACGTGAAGTAATTATTTCCCTCTACTCCTCTTTGGCCAGACCTCATCTGGAATATTGTGTCCAATTTTGGGCACCACATTTTAAAAAAGACATCAACAAACTGGAGCAAGTTCAGAAAAGAGCGACCAGAATGGTGACCGGTCTGCAAACCCTGTCTTATGAGGAAAGGTTGCAGGATTTGGGAATGTTTAGTTTGCAAAAGAGAAGACTGAGAGGAGACTTAATAGCTGTCTACAAATATCTAAAGGGCTGTCACATTGTAGAAGGATCAACTTTATTCTCATTTGCACAAGGAAAGTCTAGAAGCAATGGGATGAAGCTGAATGGGAGGAGACACAGATTAGATATTAGAAAAAACTTTTTGACAGTTAGAGTGATCAATGAGTGGAACAGGCTGCCACGAGAAGTGGTGAGTTCTCCTTCAATGGAAGTCTTCAAACAGAGGCTGGACAGACATCTAACTGGGATGATTTAGCGAATCCTGCTTTGAGCAGGGGGTTGGACCAGATGGCCCAGGAGGTCCCTTCCAACTCTACGATTCTATGATTCTATGAAGATAACTGCATCCACAACACAAAATGCTAAAAAATTATGCTAAAAAATAATAAATTGTTCTTAGTGCAGACAGCAGTGCCTTTAGGAATCAACAGTATCTTCCTCCCCACCGATGAGATAGTATGACGATATATAAGGAGGACACAGAGTCTCCATGTGTAAGACAAAACTAAAAGACAAGGACACCAATTAACATACATCTCATAAAAAAGGGGAAAACTCAATTGTTTATTTAGCCCCGCCGGTGAAAGGATGTTCAAAGAAACATCCATTTGCATTCCCTCTGAAGGAGGGAGCGCATGGCATCACCACCACGAATCCCCAACCTAATCCGGTCAAGGCCCCGAATCCTAAGGCTCCCAGGATTGGATCCGTGTTTCAGACGGAAATGTGTCAATGTGCCCCTGACACATTGTGTCAGGTGTCAGCTGTGATAATTCAGCTGACACCCGGCTGCGATCAGCGGCGCTCACCACCTGGGTGCCGCTGATCGCTGTGACGTACTATCCAGTCCCTGGGAATTAAGTCCTAGGTCACATGGACAGGATAGTACGTTGCATGACAGAAAGGGATTAAACCTTTTAGAGGAGGAGACCACCATAGAAAGCTGTTAAATAGGAAATCATGGTGTATTTATACTTTGCAAACTAGATCCCCTATGGCAGGGGTGAGGAATCTTTTTTTCTGCCAAGGGCCATTTGGATATTCATACCATCCTTCGGGGGCCGTACAAACTCCACCCACAAAGTACATCCTGACTCTGGCACTGGTGTCAGGACGTAATCTTTCATTGCATACCCTTCAGTGTTCAGTAGTGAACAATGCGTGTGTATGCTCACAGAGCAAGAAGAAATTAAGGAGCTGGTGGCAGTCAAAATACAACTCCCTGCCCAAAGCACTGCAGTCCCTGAGAATCTGCCCGGGGGCCGGATAAAAGTTCATTAGGGGCCGTAAATGGCCCTGAGGTTCCCCACCACTGCCCTATGGGAAAGAATACACTGCGCAATAAATTTCAGGGACGCTCTTGTCCCCTGAGAAAATTTTAATGTATCTTGTAGATTTTGATACTCTGAACACACACTCTGTATCACGTAAGGATTTTCACCCCTTCATGACCGGATCTTTTTTCGATTTTTCGTTTGTTTTTCGCTCCCCTTTTTCCCAGAGCCATAACTTTTTTTTTTTTTTTTTTAATTATTCCGTCTATATGGCCGTGTGAGGGCTTCTTTTTTGCGGGACGAGATGTACTTTTGAACGACACCATTAGTTTTACCATGTCGTGTACTCGAAAATGGGAAAAAAATTCCAAGTGCGATTAAATTGCAAAAAAAAGTGCAATCCCACACTTGTTTTTTGTTTGGCTTTTTTGCAAGGTTCACTAAATGCTAAAACTGACCTGCTATTATGATTCTCCAGGTCATTACGAGTACATAGACACCAAACATGTCTAGGTTCTCTGTTATATAAGTAGTGAAAAAAAATTCCAAATTTTGTTTAAAAAAAAAAAATGCAATTTTCCGAGACCCATAGCGTCTCCATTTTTTGTGGTCTTGGGTTGGGAGCTGGCTTATTTTTTGCGGCCGATCTGACGTTTTTAATACCACTTTTGTGCAGATACGTTCTTTTGATTGCCTGTTATTGCATTTTAATGCAATGTCGCGGCGACCAAAAAACGTAATTTTGACGTTGTGATTTTTTTTATTGCTACGCCGTTTAGCAATCAGGTTAATTTATTTTTTATTGATCGGGCTATTCTGAGCGTGGCGATACCAAATGTGTAGGTTGGATTTTTTTTAAATAATTTTATTTTGATTGGGGCGAAAGGGGGGTGATTTGAATTTATTTATTTTTTTAAATATTTAAAAAAAATTTTTTATTTTTTTTTTTACTTTTGGCATGCTTCAATAGCTTCCATAGGAGGCTAGAACCTGCCATAGCGCGATCGCCTGTGCTACATAGAGGTGATGCTCAGTTCACCTCTATGCAGCAGAATAACAGGCTTGCTATGAGCGCCGACCACAGAGTGGCGCTCATAGCAATCTGCCATCAACAACCATAGAGGACTCGAGGAGACCTCTGGTTGTGACGGCAATGCAGCGATGACCCCCCGATCACGTGACTGGGATCGTCGCTGCATGTATTTCCGGAATGGCATCCAGAAGTGCATTTAAATGCCCTTTAACTACTTAATGGGCGCGGTTACGCTCGTGCCTATTGCAGGCACATTTAAAAAAACTGACCGTCACATCCAAGCATAAACTGTGAATAGGTGCTTAACCTAGAGTCACCAACTCGTATATACTCAAACATAAAATTGAAGCACTCTGTAGCGCCATAGCAAGCAAACATGTAATATGAAAATTGAATTGCATTACTTCATTAGAGATATGAAGAATTGAGAAAGCTTAGTGCATAAAATGGCCAATCTATGTGTACCTGGAAGTCACGTTAAGGCGTTTCTCGTTTTCCAGGACTCTAACCTAATGCCAATCCTCACTTAGACTAAAGTCTTCATCTGTATGGGAACCTATGTAAATCCTCTCCTTAGACTGAAATCTGTTGTGAGTTCATTTTCTGGTCCACCAGTTGTGAGTTCTCCTTCCAGGCTCCCTCTGGTGGTAACAGGAGTTAGTGAGGCTGATTTAATCAGTAGAGATCTGCCACCTGATAATGAGGATGACAATTGGACCTCAAGAATCTTAGACTGGATTTAAGACAGCCGACACCCTATTCTGGTGCTGGTGATTCTGTTATGAATGGGTCACCGAGGAGAAAAATGCAAAACAAGCTAAGTCACAGAAAACCAGAGAGGTTGATAACTATGCAGATTGCAGATCCCTGATCCTAAAAAACTTAGCTTTAGATGACTGGAACAGAGCTGAAAACCAAGACCTGGCAAGCCAGAAGGAATCGCCAGCACCAGAATAGGGTGTCGGCTGTCTTAAATCCAGTCTGAGATTCCTTTGGTCCAATTGTCATCCTCATTATCAGGTGGCAGATCTCTACTGATTAAATCAGCCTTACTACCTCCTGTTACCACCAGAGGGAGCCTGGAAGGAGAACTCACAACTGGTGGACCAGAAAATGAACTCACAACAGAAATCTGAATACAAATTTAAAAAAACTGACCGTCATATGACGCTACAGAATGCTTCCTTTTTTGTTTGTATATATGAGTTGGTGACTCTAGGTTAAGCACCTCTTCACACTTAGTTTGTGCTTGGATGTGACGGTCAGCTTCTGACTGAGCACTCTACCTCTTAGCCGCAGGCGGTTTTAATCACAGCAGGGCCACCACCCCTCCACAGAGATATAGATTTCAGTCTAAGAGGATTTACATAGGTTCCCATACAGATGAAGACTTTAGTCTAAGTGAGGATTGGCATTAGGTTGGGTTCCTGGAAAACGAGAAATGCCTTAACGTGGCTTCCAAGTACACATACATTGGCCATTTCATGCGCTAAGATTTTTCAATTCTTCATATTTCTAATGCAATTCATTTTTCATATTACATGCTTGCATGCTGTGGCGCTACAGAGTGCTTCCTTTTTTGTTTTATTGCAGGCACATGTCATCTGATAAAAACAGCTTACATGTCGCGGCTTTGAGGTGGGCTCACTACCGGAGCCCACCTCAAAGTGGGGGATACTGCTAGCTGACGTACTATTCCGTCAGCTGGCAGTAAAGGGTTAACAACAATTTTTAGTCTACATTATGATGTCCAAGACACTACATACATGTGCATCGATGTCAGTAGCAAAAGCAATTGTTCAAAACTGCTATGCAGTTGACTTTCATTTATAGTCCATGACAGATGCTTCTTGAATAAGATTCCAGCAATAGTCAGCCAGCATTGATATACTCCACTTTCCTTGGTACCTTTTCTCCATCAGCGCAATGTCTTGGTGAAATCTTTCACCGTGTTCATCGCTAACGGCACCAAGATTGGCTGGAAAAAAAGTCCAAGCGAGAATGTAGAAAATGCGTGTTTAGTGACATTGCATTTCATCAAATGATATGCTGTGAGTATGTTGTCCACAAGTTGTTCAAAGTTCGGTGCCCTGCTTTTGCCAAGGAAGTTGAAGGTCACATCTTTAAAGGCTCTCCGTGCCACTTGTTCAGCACCTTGAAAAGACCATCAAAGCTACTGTCATTCATTATATCTCTGATCTGTGGGCCAATAAAAATACCTTCTATAATGTTTGCATCACTTATTCTTGGAAATTTCTGTTGCAAGTAAGAAAAGGCTTCCGTTTCTTTGTTCATTGCTTGACAAAATTCTTCATAAGCCCAAGTTTAATAAGCAAAGGACGGAGGAATAACTTTGCTGGATCAACGAGAGGATTATGTTTAACATTCTTCTGTCTAACAACAGGTTTTCGCGGAGTGGCCAGTCCTTTTTGAAATAGTGCATTTCTCGTGCACGACCGTCCCACTCACAAATAAAACAACAATACTTGGTATATCCAAGCTGCAGTCCAAGAATAAGTGCATCAACTTTTAGATCACCACATATGTTCCAGTTATAATTTCTATAATTAATGTGGGTCAACAGTAACTCCATATTCTCATGTTTCTTTCATGTGTATGGCATGTCTAATAGGTATAGAGGGATAGATATTTCCGTTGTGTAGTAAAACCACCTTCAGACTTAAAACTGACGAGTCAATGAACAGTCGCCATTCCTTCCGGTCATGTTCGCATCCAAGAGCACCAAACAACCCCAAGACATTGTTGCAAAAGGTTAAACTGTCGACATGGTTGAAAAATTGATTAAGGTCTTCTTGACAACTGCAAAAAACAGAAACTCTTGTCCTGGTAATAAGAGATTCCGTTCTTGTAGCCTTGATCCCAAAAATTCTGCTTGCCTCTCTGACAATTTCAACTCTCTGACCAAGTCACTCAGATCAGCTTGACTGAACAGATTTGGATTAGATGTAGAAGGCTCAAAGTCTGGGTGTGCAGCAGATTCCTTTTCCACTGACATTATTAGTTCATCTTCGTTGTCCTCCATTGTCCATACTTTGGGCAGCTTTGGAACATGAAGACTTTCATCGTGTGGCACTGGTCTTGTGGCTGAAGGAAGATTAGGATATTCTATTGATTTATTGTTCTTTGCTGAATAGCTTGTTACCTTTGTAAGGCAGAAGTAGCAATCTGTTACATGATCTCTCTGCTCTCTCCATATCATTGGGACAACAACACTGCATTGAAGGTCATGATCCATTCAGCATTGCTCTAAGTATGTCAGTATTGTCTTTTGATTCCTTCCCTGCCCAGGAGATGTGGTATGCTCCATACACGGTCAGCCGGATGATTCACTGCGCCTTATTGGAATTCACATAATAAGTGCTTGCATATGTGTAGATGAGCGATTTATGTTATTTCAGTGGAAAATTCAGAATATACTGTTTTAAAAAAGTTCATATGAGTTTTTTAGAATTCTAGCAGAATATTATAATGTTTCGGATTATTTTGCAAAAACCTTGATAGGAAAAATCTGAAATCAGCATGAAAAAAATCTATCAGAAACACTTAAAATTGTCTGAGGGACAAAACCTTGGTAAAGGTGGTTTCACATTAGCGTTTCAGGGCGCAGCGATGGCCTGCGCACGGCCGCCGCTAAGCCCCGCCCCTGCCTCGCCTCCGTAGCTCCGCCTACGGGCGCATGGCGCTGCATGCGTCCTGCGTCCCCTATCTTTATCACTGGGAACGCAGGCTGTGCACAGTATGCGTTTGGCGGCGCATGCGTCCTTTTGACGGTGCGCCGAGCGCAACCAAATTGCAACAGGTTGCATTTGGCGCTGGTCGGCGCACCGTCAAAAGGACGCATCCGCCGCCAAACGCATACTGCGCACGGCCTGCGTCCCCAGTGATAAAGATAGGGGACGTAGGCAGAGCTACCGGAGGAGGCGCGGCAGGGGGCAGGGCTTAGCGGCAGCCGTGCGCAGACCGTCGCTGCGCCCTGAAGCGCTAATGTGAAACCACCCTAACACAGTGAAATCGAACATGATCTAACGTACCATTACATATGAGTGTGTTTTTTCTTGTTTTTGTTTTTGCTTACTTAGACACAGGCATTTTCAATTCTTTGGCTATCTTTAGAATTTTAAACAAGTGTGATATCTCTTAGCAGGTGAGGAATTTTATACGTGATTGTGTGTAATTAATTAGACACATGGTTGGGATAGTATGTGGTATTTAAGGGGGAAATTAGTATTGAAGAGTATGCAAAGACTAGCAACTATTGTTCGAAATGCATCTGTCCATGCTACTATTCCCACATGGGGGTTGTGATTTTTTACATTGTGATCAGTGTTTTATGAAAAATCTTTTCAATTAAATTTTTTTGAATTTTTTAACAAACTTGTTTGAGCTGGATTATACCTTGGATCATTACTTTTCCTGTTGCACTACAATTTCTGTTCTCTGAGGCCAGTAACAACTGATGCGTGAGTTGACTTCTAGCTTTTCTATTTCTGTGAACCTCAATAATAGGTTCAGGTATAAATCCTGATGAGCACAGTGTCCTGGTGACCCCTCATCTCCTGCAGAGAGGTGTAAGGCCTTTTAGGTGTTATCGGCAGAATCTTTAAAAAAACAACCAGACTCTGGAAGACCTATCAGTTCTACTGGCAACTTCCGTCGTGTTGGTGTTACGGGCAACGGTTGCCCACCTTCTGTCTGCGGCCATCACACTGCTTCTTCCTGCCTGTCGGGGTGTTATGCCTCCCTCCCCCTGGGTGCTGCTGTCCTCACTCTACATGTCCTCCTGCCAGGTTGAATCAGTTACTATATCAGCCACCACCTCATCTTCCACTTCCGCACATGGTCCTCCTCCTGATTTTCTGGCAATTGTCTCATCATCCACCTTTTGTGACACTTTCCCGCCGTCGCCTTCGTGTGACTGTGGCTGCTCAAATATTTGGGCATTGCTATATGCGTTCTCCTTTTGCCCCGCTTCAAGTGGAATGGGCGAAAGGCCCAAATCTACAAATAGAAAAGTGTCCAAGTGTGGGATCAGTTGTCTCCAGGCACTCTACATGGTGGGAGGAAGGAGGATCAGGGTGGGGAATATGCGGTCCAGACTCGCGGCTACTGAGACTTGACCGTATGGAAGACAAGGTGGTGGTGGCGGCAAAGTGGCTGGAAGCATTTTCCACTATCCAACCAACAACTATTTGACACTGCTCTGGGTTCAATAGTGGTGTGCTGTGGTCCCCTAGTAGTTGGGACAGAAAGGTCGGGCGAGAAGATGTGAGTGTTGTGGCACAATTTCAGCCGCCCTCGGCCTCGGCATGTGCCATCACAATCACGTCCACTCCAGTTCCTTGCCACGTGCCTTTCCCATTTTAAATGGAGGACAATATTTTCCACATTCACTAGAAATGGCTGACTTTGGAGTTAACATGTGATCCGTGTGATTGAAAACCACAGTTTTAAATACCTGGCCTGTAGGTAACTATTTTTAACAGCAAACTGGTGTCAATAACTTTGCTTAACACACTGCAACAAAATTTAAATGGAGACAAGAAATGGCAGAATTTTGAGCGCACTTATGTGATCCATGTGACTGGCAAACCACAGTTTTAAATAAATAGATTTTAGCTCTGTAATATGGAAAGGATCTGGCTGTATTCTGCAGTGACAACAAGCAAATGGAGCAGAAAAACTGTGTTCTGGATTACTTTTTAAGCAAAGTTTCAGGTTTAAGATCCAAAAAAATAATTATTCCTTGTCCCTGATACCTGGGGCTATTTTTAGAAATATCTGTAAAAACAACAGCAGCAGACAGAACTGGAATGGACTCTCTACTACAGGAGTGGGGAACCTCAGGCCCCAGGGCCATTTACGGCCCTCGATTACCTTTTATCAGGCCCCCGAGCAGATTCTCAGGGACCACATTCTTGGGCATGGAGCTGTATTTTGATTGCCACATGCTCATTAATTTCTTCTTGCTCTGTTGGCACACACACGCAGTGTTCACTACTGAACATTGAAGGGCATTCAATGAAAGATTAAGTTATAAAACCAGTGCCAGAGTCAGGATGTGCTTTGTGGGCGGAGTTTGTACGGCCCCTGAAGGATGGTATAAATATTCAAATGGCGCTTGGCAGAAAAAAGATTCCCCACCCCTGCTCTACTATATGCACTGCAATTTGCCATTTACCCTGTCTGCCTAACACTGATATCTATGCAGCTGGATTAGTCCTCAGAAGGACTGTTAGTTGAGATGGATATATGTATAATATATTGTGGTATACCTACACTAACTAAGAAGCAAGCAAATTTCTCCCTAGCTCAGCAGCACCTCTCCCTACACTGCCTGATTCTGGAGTAGACTGTGACGAGCATGGCAGTGCCAGGTCTGATATAGACCTGATGACGCTGTGCGGCCAACCAATCACTGTAATGCCACAACCAACATGGCTGCGGCAATACAGTGTGTGGCAGACAATCCCTGCCTGTTCATTGGCTCTCTAAAGAGCGCCAAACATGCAGGGAGGGTACCCGAGCTCCAGCTGAGCAACTGCAGAAATACTCGTCGAGCTCTTAGCATCTCGAGCAGTGAGATGCTTGGGCAATTACAGAGTAGTGGCTAGCATGCTCGCTCATCACAAGTAACAATACTTTGGCATTGTGGGATTTTATCTTTTTATATATCCTAAAAACTTGTTTATTTAGAGAACGTGCCATTTAGAACGACTGTTTCCTGTCATTTAGCCAATTCCTTACCCATCTGCATATAGTTTCCCCCAGTCCTTGCTTCTTAACCCCTTCATGACAAAGTCTATTTTGACCTTAATGACCAGGACATTTTTTTGCAATTCTAACCAGTGTCTCTTTATCAGGTAATATCTCTGGAACGCTTCAACGGATCCTAGCGATTCTGAGACTGTATTTTCGTGACACATTGGGCTTCATGTTAGTCAGAAATGTAGGTAGATAATTTTTGCGTTTTATTTGTGAAAAAATCGTAAGTTTGGCGAAAATTTTGAAAATGTAGCAATTTTCAAATTTTCAATCATTATTCTGTTAAACCAGAGAGTTATGTGACACAAAATAGTTACTAAATAACAATTTCCACATGTCTACTTTACATCAGCACAATTTTGGAAACAACATTTATTTTTTGTTAGGAAGTTATAAGGGTTAAAAGTTGACCAGTGATTTCTCATTTTTACAACTAAATTTACAAAACCATTTCTTTAGGGACCAACTCACATATGAAGTCACTTTGAGGGGTCTATATGGCAGAAAATACCCAAAAGTGACACCATTCTAAAAACTGCACCCCTCAAACAACTCAAAACTACATTCAAGATTATTAACCCTTCAGGTGCTTCACAGGAACTAAAGCAACGTAGAAGGAAAAAATAAACATTTTAATTTTTCCAACAAAAATTTTCTTTTGGCATCAATTTTTTTCATTTTCACATGGGCAACAGGATAAAATGGAACCTAAAATTTGTTGGGCAATTTCTCCTAAGTACACTAATACCTCATATGTGGTCATAAACCACTGTTTGGGCACACAGCAGGGCTTAGAAGGGAAGGAGCGCTATTTGTCTTTTTGAATGGAAAATATGCTGGAATATTTAGCGGTTGCCATGTCGCGTTTGGAGAGCCCCTGTGTGCCTAAACATTGAAGCTCCCCCACAAGTGACCCCATTTTAGAAACTAGACCCTCAATGAACTTATTTTGATGTGTAGTGAGCACTTTGAACCCCCAAGTGCTTCACAGAAGTTTATAACGCAGAGCAGTGAAAATAAAACATTTTTTTTCCTCAAAAATGATTGTTTAGCCTGCAATTTTTTATTTTCACATGGCTAACAGGAGAAATTGGACCACAAAAGTTGTTCAATTTGTCCTGAGTACACCGATACCCAATATGTGGGGGGGGAGAACCACTGTTTGAGCGCACGGCAGGGCTCAGAACGGAAGGCGCGTCATTTGACTTTTTGAAAGGAAAATTGGCTCCAATCGTTAGCGGGCACCATGTCGTGTTTGGAGAGCCCCTGTGTGCCTAAAGATTGGAGCTCCCCCACAAGTGACCCCATTTTGGAAACTAGACCCCTCAAGGAACTTATCATGATGTGTAGTGAGCACTTTGAACCCCCAAGTGCTTCACAGAAGTTTTTCTCTCTCACCCATGACGGCACCACGGAGAGAGGGGGTCCGCCCATCAAGGACAGGAACCTAGAGATAAAAAGGCGGCACCTCTCCTCCGCCCCCAGTTGGGTTCCTGTCCTTGACGGGTGACCCACGGAACCAGCAGCAGCGGCAGCAGCTTAGAATCATAGAATCATAGAATCGTAGAGTTGGAAGGGACCTCCTGGGCCATCTGGTCCAACCCCCTGCTCAAAGCAGGATTCGCTAAATCATCCCAGTCAGATGTCTGTCCAGCCTCTGTTTGAAGACTTCCATTGAAGGAGAACTCACCACTTCTCGTGGCAGCCTGTTCCACTCATTGATCACTCTAACTGTCAAAAAGTTTTTTCTAATATCTAATCTGTGTCTCTTCCCATTCAGTTTCATCCCATTGCTTCTAGTTTTTCCTTGTGCAAATGAGAATAAAGTTGACCCTTCTACAATGTGACAGCCCTTTAGATATTTGTAGACAGCTATTAAGTCTCCTCTCAGTCTTCTCTTTTGCAAACTAAACATTCCCAAATCCTGCAACCTTTCCTCATAAGACAGGGTTTGCAGACCGGTCACCATTCTGGTCGCTCTTTTCTGAACTTGCTCCAGTTTGTTGATGTCTTTTTTAAAATGTGGTGCCCAAAACTGGACACAATATTCCAGATGAGGTCTGACCAAAGAGGAGTAGAGGGAAATAATGACTTCACGTGATCTAGACTGTATGCTTCTGTTAATACATCCTAGAATTGCATTTGCCTTTTTTGCTGCTGCATCACACTGTTGACTCATATTCAGTTTGTGATCTATTAGTATACCCAAGTCTTTTTCACATGTGCTGTCACTTAGCCCTATTCCTCCCATTCTATATATGCTTTTTTCATTTTTATTGCCCAGATGTAGTACTTTGCATTTCTCCCTGTTAAAAACCATTCTGTTAGTTGCTGCCCACTTCTCCAGTTTATTTAAATCTTTTTGAATCCTCTCTCTCTCTTCTCTAGTATTAGCTATCCCTCCTAGCTTTGTGTCATCAGCAAATTTAATCAGTTTACCCTCAATTCCTTCATCTAAATCGTTGATAAAGATGTTGAACAATACAGGGCCCAGGACAGAGCCCTGTGGTACCCCACTTGAGACATTCTTCCAACTGGATGTGCAGCCATTTACGACCACTCTTTGGGTCCGATCACTAAGCCAGTTATGAATCCACCTAACAGTTGCCTTGTCCATTCCATACTTAGTCATTTTTTCAATAAGGATTGTATGAGAGACTTTGTCAAATGCTTTGCTGAAGTCAAGATATACTATATCTACAGCATTTCCTTGATCCACCCAATCAGTGATACCGTTACCAGAAGATGAGTCCAGGGCCATCCTGTTCGCAGTCCGGCAGCGGGGAGGCCCCTGTCGCGGCGGGGTCAGTTCCTGAAGCCACCACCGCTGCAGCTGATGGGCTGTTCTGGGTGAGCGGGCGGGGGAGGACCAAGCCGCCGCTCCGGAGAGGAGGATGGGGCTGGGGGACGCCGGCACGCGCGGGCAGTGCCAGGGTACAGAGGTGTACCAAGATGGTGCTGCCCCGGAAATGAAAGCGTCGACTGCCGGGTCCCCGTGGTCAGCGCATGCGCGGTGCGCGCTCCCCGGGGCACAGCGGTGCAGGCCGGGAGAAACAGGTGACATCAGTGCGGGAAATTTGAAAAGAGAAACGCTGAAGCTGCTCCATGCTGGAAGCGTCCTGTGAACATGGAGGACAGCGACCAGCACGAGCAGCAGCCAATACAGCAGCCTAAGCAAGCAGCAGCAGCAACATAGGCAACACCACCAACGCCGGCAAAAAGACAAGGACGGGCAGGAGAGCCGGTCCAGTAGTCACTCCACTCAGCAGAGTAAATCGACTGCAAGGAGCAAGTCACGTGCCGTGGATCGCCCAGTGAGGGATTTAAATCCACCTCCAGAACTGGTACCTGCAAACGCGCATATGGGGTAAGTGATCTATGTGAATGTTCCCCATTGTAATAGACTTCTTTCCCTTATTAGGGAAAGAAGAAAGAAAAAACAAAGAACAGGGAATGTCCCACCTGTAAAAACCCGCTACCAGCTTCCTGGGATAAAAAATTATGCGACTCCTGCATACAGGAAGTTCTCTGCGACGAAACCCCGGATTACGCCTCAGATCTAAGAGCAGTAATCCGTTCAGAGTGCCCTTTCATCCATAAAACGGAAAGGGAAGGGGAAGAAAGAGGAACACTGTAATAGAATCCCAATCGGAGAGCTCAACATCAGGGGAAGTCACCTCCCATACTTGAAACACCGAATCGTCATCCTCTGATGAGGAGACAGACGGTTGTCATTGTTCCCCCTGGATGAGGTTGATGCATTAGTAAAGGCAGTAAGATCCACCATGGGGGTGGAAGATCCCCGGCCCGATAGATCAGTCCAGGACATAATGTTCAGGGGACTGGGCCAAAAGAAACGGAGAGTATTTCCATTAAATGAGAATGTACAGGGCCTCATAAACAAAGAATGGGAGAGACCAAATAGGAAGAACTCTACGGTTTCCTCCATTAAAAGGAAATACCCGTTTGATGAGGAAGCAGCCACGTCCTGGGATAAAGCCCCCAAGCTGGACGTAGCGGTCGCCAAGGCTTAAAAGAAATTTGCACTCCCCTTTGAGGATATGGGTACTCTGAAGGACCCATTAGACAAAAAGGCGGATACCCTACTCAAGGGCACCTGGGAATCAGCAGGAAGAAACATTAGGCCAGCGGTAGCGGCAACCTGCACCTCCAGAGCCCTCATGGTGTGGGTAGACCGACTAGAGAAGCAGCTAAGGGAAGGTACACCCAGGGAAAAGATCCTAGAATCCATTCCTATGATAAGGGGTGCAGCGGCCTTCTTAGCTGACTCTTCGGCTGATTCGGTGAGGTTGTCATCCAAAACGGCAGCCCTATCAAACGCAACCAGAAGAACGCTGTGGCTAAAATGTTGGCCTGGAGATTTACAAACTAAAATGAAATTATGCGCCATCCCTTCTGAAGGAAAATTCCTGTTCGGGGAGACCTTGGATGACATCCTTGAAAAGGCGGGGCGACAAAAAGAAAGGATTCCCAAACCTAGGCCCAATAGGCCCCACAGGCTTTAAACGGTCCTTTCGTAACAAAAAATTATTTCAGAGGAGCCCCTCGAGTGAACAGAAATGGGACGACAGAAGGAGGGACAGGGGGTTCTTCTTTGGTAATTCGTCCCGGGACAAAAAGCCCTCCAAGGGACTGTTTGCCCAGGGTGGGAGGGAGGCTAAGCTTTTTTTCTCCCAGCCTGGAAGAAAATATCGAACAACCCCTGGTTGATAAATCTCATAAGATCAGGGTTAAGGATAGACTTTTTTTCTCTCCCACCTCAAAAATATATAGTGACCCCAGTAAGATCCTCAAAAAAAGAACAAGAAGCCCTCGAAAAAGAGGTCCTAAGCCTGTTGAACAAAAAGGTCCTACAGGAGGTTCCCCCGCGGGAGAAAGGCAGAGGGTTCTACTCACCTCTCTTCCTAATAACCCAACCGGACGGTACCTTCCGGACAATTATAAATTTAAAAAGACTGAATTGTTACGTCAAAAACGAAAAATTCAAATGGAGTCGATCAAGTCGACCATCAGATTTCTCTTTCCACACTGCTTTATAGTGGTTTTAGACCTCAGCGATGCCTACTACCATGTCCCCATCCACAAAGACTCCAGACAATACCTCAGACTGGCGGTCTCTATAGTAGGCGAAATAAGGGAATTCCAGTACAGGGCCCTGACATTTGGGATCTCGGTTGCCCCACGGGTCTTCACGAAATTGGTGGCAGAGATGATGGCTCACCTAAGAGAACAAGATGTTCTAATAGTCCCATATTTGGACGACTTTTTAATAGCGAGCGACTCAGCCCAAAGATGCAGGGATCAGAGGGACAGAGTGATGGGCACTCTAAAAACCCTCAGATGGCTTCTAAACCTAAAAAAAGCAAGGCTGGAGCCCAGGAAAGTCCAGGAGTTCCTAGGCCTGACACTAAATTCGAACACCCAGGTGTGTTACCTGCCAGATCACAAAAAGGAGTGGATTGCTCACATGATAGAAAGAGCAACGCAGAACCCTTCCATGACACTAAGAAAAGCAATGTCTCTGTTAGGGTCCCTCCGCATGCTTGCCGGCGGTCCAGTGGGCGCAGATACACACGAGAGATCTTCAATGGGATGTCTTGAGCAATCGGTCGGTATTAGGAGGTCACTTGGAAGGCCATATTACACTAAACTCAGAAACTGTTCATTCCCTAGCTTGATGGGGGAACAGAGACAACCTGTCCAAAGGGATTCCCTGGGTGATAAAAATCACACACATTACCACAGATGCCAGTCCCGCGGGATGGGGAGCACACATGAGCAACAAGGTGGCTCAGGGGGAATGGGGAGGTCAGGAACTAAAAGCCTCCTCGAACCAAAAAGAACTGCTGGCAGTAGGCTACGCACTAAAACACTTTTTACCAGTATTAAGAGGCCATCGTGTCCGCATATTCTCGGACAATCGAGTGACGGTGGCTTACATAAACCACCAGGGGGGAACCAAGTCCAGAACAATAATGAACGCATCCTCTGAAATATTCACGCTAGCCGAAGAAAACCTACTATCCCTATCGGCATTACACATACGGGGAGCAGAGAACCAGACAGCAGACTTTGAGTCGCACCCAACTACATCAAGGGGAGTGGGTTCTAAAACAGTCCATTTTTCAGAAGATTGTAAAAATGTGGGGACCCCGGACATAGATTTGTTTGCCTACCACAAAAACAAAAAAGTGGAAGCATTCTGTTCCATAGATCCCAGTGGGAATCCTCGGACCCTGGATGCGTTTATGCTTCCGTGGACACAGGGCCTAATGTATGCCTTTCCACCGGCCATTCTCATCCCGGCAGTAATAAGGAAAGTCAGGGAAGACAGGGCACGAATGATATTAATAGCTCCCTTTTGGCCAAAAAGAACTTGGTTTTCATGGCTGAGAATGATGTCAGTAACCGACCCCTGAGTTCTACCAGATCTCCCCGACCTCCTGTCTCAAGGTCCCGTCCTACACCCTCGAGCAGTGAACCTCCATTTAACAGCATGAAATTTGAAAGGGCACTGCTGAGGGGGAAAGGGTTCTCAGAAAATCTGGTTTCCACGCTACAAAAAAGTAGGAAACCGATCACAACCAGGGCCTATGGTAGAACCTGGAGGAAATTTCTATCCAGCTCCGGGGCAAGGGTTCAGGATGGAATACAAATTGATAAAATCCTTGAATTCCTGCAAAAGGGGTTAGAACAGGGGCTGGCGACTAATACACTGAAGGTACAGGTAGCGGCTCTAGGCGCCCTCTATAATCAGGATGTGGCAGGCGACCCTTGGGTAACACGATTTATGAGGGCCGCAGCCAGGTGTAGACCGATAACCACCCAGAGGATACCATCATGGGATCTGAACTTAGTGTTGTCTGCCCTAACAGGACCCCCATTCGAGCCCATTCAGTCAGCTCCCTTAAAAACTTTATCATTAAAAACGATACTATTAGTGGCCCTAACATCTGCTCGCAGAGTGAGTGACATTCAAGCCTTATCAGCGATACCCCCATTCACTAAAATCATGGACGATAGAGTCATATTGAAACCTGACCCAGCATACTTACCTAAGGTGTCAACACACTTTCATAGGTCACAAGAGGTAGTCCTTCCTTCCTTCTGCCCAAACCCTAGGAATAGGGGAGAGGAAAAAATTCACACACTAGATGTGAAGAGGTGCCTAGTGCAGTACCTAGAGGCCACCAAGGGATGTAGGAAGGAAGGGTCTCTTTGTGTGTTTCCAGGGACCTCGGAAGGGGCTCAAGGCGTCCAAGAGTACCTTGGCAAGGTGGATAAGGGATGCGATTGCCCTGGCATACTCATCCAGTGGGAATACCATCCCGGAAGGTTTAAAAGCCCACTCGACAAGAGCAATGGCGACCTCATGGGCAGAAAGATCAGAGGTATCAATAGAGCAGATCTGTAAGGCGGCCACCTGGTCAACACCTTCTACCTTTTTCAAGCACTATTGTCTAGATCAAGCCTCTACGTCTGATCTGACCTTTGGGAGAAGGGTCCTTCAGGCGGTGGTCCCTCCCTAAGCTAACAATCTCTGAAATTCTCTCCGTGGTGCTGTCATGGGTGAGAGAGAATAGCTTAGTTACTCACCGATAATGCTGTTTCTCGAAACCCATGACAGCACCCGCTTATTCCCCCCATTTCACGTGTGCGGTGAGCACGAGTTAATGTGTGTAAAGTGTTTTGTTAGACACGGGGCTTCTCCATAATATGCAATATTATAATGTTATGTATATACTTCTTTTGTTAACTAACCGGGAGACCCTCTGATGCTCTGTAACCAACTGGGGGCGGAGGAGAGGTGCTGCCTTTTTATCTGTAGGTTCCTGTCCTTGATGGGCGGACCCCCTCTCTCCGTGGTGCTGTCATGGGTTCCGAGAAATACAGTTATCGGTGAGTAACTAAGCTAATAACGCAGAACTGTGAAAATAAAAAATCGTTTTTTCCTCAAAAAATGATTTTTTTTAGCCCGCAATTTTTTATTTTCACAAGGGTAACAGGAGAAAATGGAACCCGAAAGTTGTCCAGTTTGTCCTGAGTACGTTGGTACCCCGTATGTGGGGGGAACCATTGTTTGGGCACATGTCATTGCTCGGAATGGAAGTAGTGACATTTTGAAATGCAGACTTTGATGGAACGGTCTGCGGGTGTCGTTACGTTTGCAGAGCTCCTGATGTGCCTAAACAGTAGAAACCCCCCACAAGTGACCCCATTTTGGAAACTAGACCTCCCAAGGAACTTATCTAGATGTCTGGTGAGCACTTTGAACCCCGAAGTGCTTCGCAGAAGTTTATAACGCAGAGACGTAAAAATAAATCATTTTTTTCCACACAAAATTTTTTAGCCCCCATTTTTTATTTTCCCAAGTGTAACAGGAGAAATTAGACCCCCAAAGTTGTTGTGCAATTTTTCCTGAGTATGATGATACCCCATATGTTGGGGTAAACCACTGTTTGGGCACACGTTGGAGCTTGGAAGGAAGGGAGCACCGTTTGACTTTTTGAACGCAAAATTGGCTGGAATCATTGGTGGCACCATGTTGTGTTTGGAGACCCCCTGATGTGCCTAAACAGTGGAAACCCCTCAATTCTAACTCCAACCCTAACCCCAACACACCCCTAACCACAAACCTATCCCTAACACATCCCTAACCCTAATTCCAACCCTAACTGTAATTCCAGCGCTAATGCTAACCCTAATGGGAAAAATAAAAATATTTTCATTATTTTATTATTTGTGCCTACTTATTTGGGTGATAAAGGGGCAGTGATTTACTATTTTTTTTTTTTTTATTTTTATCACTGTGAGAAGTTTATCACAGTGATCAGAATGAATGGAATCTGCCGTTTAGCAGATTCGACGGGCGCACTGCGCATGTGCCCGCCATTTTGGAAGATGGCGGCGCCCATGCAGGAGGAAGAATGGACACCGGGAGCGGCACGGAGATTCAGGAGGTACCGGGAGGGGGAGTGACTGTGATCGAAAGGCTGGGGGTGCGGAGGGAGGGGGAGCAGAAGGTGACTGCGGCGGCAAATTGCTGCCGTCAGTCGGCAGGGGGCAGATCACCCCTCATTAGCCGGTGGGGGGTCGGATGGTGTCTCCAGCCATGCCCAAAGCTACTGCAGCATTGGCCAAGGCTGGATTGTAATATTTCATCAAATTTCATTGATGAAATATTACTATCGCTCTGACTGTTTCACTTTTAACAGCCAATCAGCGCTATCGTAGCCATGGGGGGGCTAAGCCACCCCCCAGGGTGAAGTACAAAGCCCCCTGTACCTGCGGGTCTGGTGACCTTTAATTGACCCTGGTCACCCGACCCGCAGGGGGCCTATCAAGTCATGACACAGCATATGCATCATTGGTCGGATTGACACCGACTTTCATGACTCATACGCTGTCACTGGTCGGGAAGGGGTTAAGCTTCAGTATAAGACTTATGTGGAGCAGTATCAAATGCCTTTGCAATGTCCAGATAAATCACAACAGCTGCATTACCTACTGTACATCCAGATTTGCACTTACCTTCTCATAGAAACCCAACATGTTAGTTGCACGACCTATCTTTCTTGAATGTGTGCTGGTTGTCAGTTATATTATCTACAACAGTGGTCAAGAACTTTTCTGACCTTGAGAGCCACATTCAGCTTAAGGGCATGTCACACTAAGAGATATCGCTAGCAATATCGCTATAACTAGTGACGTTATAGCGATATTGCTAGCGATATCGCTGTGTCTGATACTTACCTACGACCGGCTCCCCCGCTGGTTATCGCTGATCGCGCGAGATGAGGCTGGACTGTTTCTCGTCGTCAGCTTCCTGCGGCGCTTCCTGCTGTGACGACGAGCGACGCGTGGAGCCGGGCGGGAGGACGCAGGATCGCCTAGTGTGACAGGTAAGTAGTGACCCCCGTCCCCAGCGATATCGCTGGTGAGATCTGCCTGTGTGGCAGCTCACTAGCGACCACTTAGCGATGCACCAGCGATCCTGACCGCGTCATATCGCTGGTACATCGCTAAGTGTGACAGTACCCTTAGAGAGATGGTTGCAAGCCACATTCAGCACGGAGAGAGGGTCGTGAGCCACATCCAGCTCCCACCCCCTTCAAAGTAGTGTCAACCAAAGCCCCCATTACAGGTATAATGATAACCAAAGCTTTTCCACAGAAATCACCCCAAAGCAGTACACTGAGATCCAGCAGTTCCCACAATACCCCCATTCATATACATTTAGTCCATTAAATTCATTAAAAAACACATTCCATTCATAACACAAGGCTACCCACGATAATGGACAGGCAAAAGAATGTTTTGTTAACCCCCTTACTGACCAGTTTTTTCGATTTTTTTTTTTTTTTTCTCCCCTCTTAAAGGGATCTCCAGTATGGAAGTTAGGGCAAATCCCTCAGCGCTCTGATTCTGACTTTTTTTTTTTCTTTTGATTGGGGCGAAAGGGGGGTTGATTTAAACTTTATTTATCCTACCCTTTAGCCAATCAGCGCCTGTAAATGCCCACACGTGATAAACCCAATGGATAAATAGCGTATTGTTTGCCTAGTACCTTTTAGGACCTAACCGGTCATGTGACCTTTTATCCTTGCACAGCGCATCCCCCTAATAAATATTAATGGAACTCATTGCGTTCCAAACAGCCCGTTCTTAACCTAATGTATTCTAGGAACTATCCGGTCATGTGACCCATTATCCCTGTACTGCGCATGCCCATAATATAGATTATTGGAGCGCACTGCACTCCAGACACCGGAAATATAATTAGTGGAGCTCATTGCCCACACTATACACGATTGAAGCGTATTGCGCTCCAAACACCGGAAATACCAGCCCTCAAACATCCCTGTGAAAATGTTGAAACGCACATGCGCTCCATTTCTGGTGCCCCCTATCTGGATCTGCTTTAGGTAACTGTGCAGCAGTCTTTGACTTTCTTTTTAGGGGGGGGTCTTTATGGCATTCCATAGGCTCTGCACTAGCATATTCAATGCTGCCCTTTGGCTTTTTCCCCAACATGTAATCTTTCTGCCTGCCTATGTTGTATCACTGGTTGATATTTGACTTACATCTGTGTATAAGTACGTGTTTGTATCGTTTTATTGTGGCCCATTGTAGCCCTATTTTGTATTTGACAATGCATGGTATGCCAAATGTATATGTATGTCTGTCTAGACATTGTTTTTTGAGATCTATATCATTAGCATGGGGGATGGGATTTCAGTGTTTTTTACTTTTGTTTTAACCTATTTTTGTCAATAAAGTTTTTCTCTTTTTAAGATAAGATAAGATAATATAATCCTTTAATCGTCCCACCATGGGGAAATTCAGAGCATTACAGTAGCAAGGCAGGAACAAGTACAGATACAGATGCATAAAGGCATTACATTGACAGTAGGTAGGTACATATACGGGGAAAAAAAAAAAAAAAAAAAATGTAACCGGACTGTCACAACTTTGGATCTATTAGTTCACTGTTTGGGTCGTTCTCCGTTTTGGACAGTGCTGGTTATACAGCCTAACTGCAGCAGGAAGGAAGGACTTTCGATAGCGCTCCCTCTCACATTTAGGATGAAGTAGCCGGTCACTGACAGTACTGCACATCTTTGTCACGGTCTCATGCATGGGATGGGAATCATTCTGCACCATGTAGCTCACCTTGGCCAGTATCCTCCTGTCGCCTACTTCCTGAACTGGATCAAGGGGGCATCCCAGGACAGAGCTGGCCCTTCTAATCAGTTTGTACAGCCTATTCCTATCCCTGGCACGCCATGCCACTACCCCAGCACGCCACACCAAAGAAGATGACTGATGCCACAACAGAGTTGAAGAAGGATGCAAGGAGTGCCCCTCTAACACCGAAGGCTCTCAGCCTTCTGAGCACATAAAGCCTGCTTTGGCTCTTCCTGTATACTGCATCCAAGTGATGGGCCCAGTCAAGCTTATTATTGAGGATCACACCAAGGTACTTATAGGTGTCGACTATCTCAATGTCATTTCCCTGAATGTTCACCACTACTGGTGGATTTTTGCCCTTGCCAAAGTCCACCACCAATTCCTTGGTCTTCCCGGAATTAATCCTAAGGTGGTTCCTCTGACACCACTCCACAAAAGCTTGGTTAGTGTCTCTGTACTCTCTTGCATCACCTCCTGTGATGAGGCCTACTATTGCAGAGTCATCAGAATACTTCTGCAAGTAGCAGCTAGATGAGTTGCACCTAAAATCCGCAGTCTACAGTGTGAAGAGAAAAGGGGCAAGAACTGTACCTTGAGGTGCCCCTGTATTTCAGATCACCGTGTCTGACACACTGTCCCGAACCTTTACAAACTGAGGTCGGTTCGTGAGGTAGTTAAGGATCCAGGTGGAGAGTTGGAGGTCCACACCAACAAGGCCCAGCTTGTCTCTCAGTAGACCTGGCTGTATGGTGTTAAAAGCACTAGAGAAATCGAAGAACATTATTCTCACAGTGTTCCCAGGTTTCTCCAGGTGAGAGTCCTATCTAGAAGGTGGATAATGGCATCATCCACACCAATGCCCGGCCTGTAGGCAAACTGGAGAGGGTCCATATCCGAGCTCACTAGAGGACGGAGACGTGTGAGAAACAATCTCTCTAATACCTTCATCAGGTGTGATGTCAATGCTACAGGTCTGTAGTCATTAAGGTCTTTCGGATAAGGTTTCTTCGGAACCGGTACCACACACGATAATTTCCACAGTTGTGGTACTATACCTATTCTCAGGCTCATATTGAACAGATATGTAATGATCTCACTCAGCTGGTGCCCGCAGGTTTTGATTAGTCTTGCACTGATGCCGTCAGGACCTGCAGCCTTCAAAAGTTTGATCTTATTCAGTTCTTTTGCAACCTGGGTACTTGTGAAGAACAGACCCTGACTCAGTTGACAAGTTGCAGCAGGGGGTGAGGTTATTGTAGCAGAGAGGTGTGAATGGCATGCAGGGGCAGGAGCAGCCAGTGTGTGATTAAATCTGTTAAAGAATAGATTAAGTTCAGTAAGACCCTCTTTATCTACAACCATCCTGGAGACAGTCTGTCTATGCCCAGATATAGACTTTAGACCCTCCCAGACTTCATGGATCCTTTTCTGTGACCGTTTCAGTTCAATTTTTCTCTTATAGTTAGCCTTTCCCTGCCTGATTAGATTCTTCAGATCTTTCTGCACCTCTCACAGCCTGCCCTTGTCACCTGATCTGAAGGCCAACTTCTTCTCTTTGAAAAGAGCCTTTATTCCGGGGCTGATCCATGGTTTGTCGTTAGAGAAGCACCTCACTACTTTTGTGGGTACCGTGTTGTCTACACAGAAATTAATGTAGTCCGTTATACAGTGTGTGAGACCATCCATGTCATCACCATAGGAATCTTGCAGCACTTCCCAAGTGGTTGTTTCAAAGCAGTCTCTCAGAGCATCATCACTCTCCTCAGTCCATATCCTCACTATGCGAGTGACAGCAGGTTCTCTCTGTACAAGTGGCTTGTACACGGGTTGGAGGTGCACTAGGTTGTGATCCGATCTTCCAAGGGGCGGTAGGGCTGACGAGGCATATGCCCCTCTCACATTGGCAAAGAACAAGTCCAATGTTTTGTTGTCTCTAGTGAGGCAGGTAACATACTGTGTGCAACTGGGTAGTATGGATGCTGGAGACACATGATTGAAGTCTCCCGAAACCAGAAGGAGTGCTTGGGGGTGAAGGGACTGCATCATGCCCACTGTGGATTGTAGGACCTCAGTGGCGGCATCAGCTTTCGCAGAAGGGGGGACATATGCAGCTATCATGATTACATGCGATAGTTCCCTCGGTAAATAAAAAGGTCTCATGCCCACAGCTAATAGCTCAATGTCCTTACAGCATGTTTGCTCCTTGACCACGATATGCCTAGAGTCACACCATCTATCATTCACAAATATCGCCAGCCCTCCGCCTTTCCTCTTACCACTCTCCCTTGTCCTGTCCGCGCGAATGCGTTTAAAGCCATCCAACGAGACAACAGTGTCCGGAGTACCTTCGGTGAGCCAGGTCTCTGTAAACAGCAACATGCTGCACTCCCTTAATTCCCGATGATGTCTGGTCAGCGCCGACAGTTCGTCCATCTTATTCCTGAGTGATCTCACATTGCCCATAATGACGGAGGGAAGAGCAGGTCTATAGCGCCTTCTTCTAGCTTTCCTGAGGGCTCCAGCTCTGCAACCTCTTCTCTTAGTCCTCCTTATTTCTGGTAGAATGTCCTCTGGTCTATTAGCAGTATGCTGCCTTGCTGTGTCCCTAAGCAGCAGTATAGCTTCTCTGGAGTAGACAATAGGGTCTTTTTCAGTTCCTGGATTTCCCAACACAATAGATCCAAGTAAAAACAAGGTAAAAAGTCCATCAAAGGTTCAGGTCCTCTTATGGTTATCCATAGTGCAATGTCCTTTGGAGTAACAATAAAAAAGATAAAGGAAAAATAGAGAAAAAAGGAGATCAAAGAAGGAGCTACTGTAACAGGCTGCCACTCCAGCGGCGCCAGGAAGTAAAAAAAAATAATAATAAAAAAAAAAAAAAAATTATACTACCATTAGTGTGGTGTGCTATATATAGTGGTCTCTTTTTTCTTTTGTTTTTTAGTAGTATCTGTGCTGGCACCTGTGCTCACAGTTTAAAGAAAAAAAAGTAAAATTACATACATATTCACACAAAAATAAAAGCCCATTATCCTTGCATCACCCCAAATCCCCGACGCCCTAGTCTCCTAGAAATAATGTAAAATAATAAACCAACATATACTCCCTGTCTGTTGTAGTCCAGGTAATCTGTGAGTCCCACAGCGATCTCACCTGTAGAACAGTCACATCGGGAGATGTGACTGCTCTACCCGTCCTCCAGCGGTACACTGCGGGAGAGATTACCTCCTGTCAGTGTATCAGCTGATCCGCTCTGGTGCGCTAACTTGCGGCACCGCTATGTGGGAAAGTTCTCACACAGCGGTAGTGTGGTAAGTGAGAGCATCGGAGCTGATGAACTCACGGCGGCTCAGTGATACACTTGCGGGAGAGATTACCTCCTGTCAGTGTATCGCCAGAGGCTGGGTAGAGGGGTCACATCTCCCGATGTGACTGTTCTACACGTGAGATCGCTGTGTGACACTCGGTAAATGGACTACTCCGGACAGGGAGTATTATATGTTGGTTTATTTTTGTTGTGATGAGGGAGTCGGGGATTAGGCGTTCAGTAAGTATGGTTAATTAAGATTCAAAAAAGGAGTCTGTGTGATTATTTCAAATAAAGGACTTTATTCTGGCTGTGTCTTTATTTACCATATAACTATAGGATTAGTAATGGATAGGTGTGTTATAGATGCCTGTCTTTTACTAAGCCGTGGGCTTGATGTCACCGGACAATGCAAAGGTGACATCATCTCCACAAATATGAACCCCACTTTCCACCACTACAGGGCAAGTGGGTAGAGTGAGGCGAAGTGCCAGAATTGGTGCATCTATAAGATGTGCCATTTCTGGGGTGGCTGAGAGCTGATGTTTTTAGCCTGGGGGGGTGCCAATATCCATGGCCCTTTCCCAGGATATTAATATCAGCCCGCAGCTGTCTGCCTAGCCTTTGCTGGTTTGATTTTATATCAATTTTTTTCTCAGGTTCCCCTGTAAACTAGCCAGAAAAGGCTAAGCAAACATCTGTGAGCTGATGTTAATAGCCTGGGAACCTTTTATGGTTATTGGCTCCTTCCCAGAATATTAATATCAGCCATTGGCTTTCCTTCTTCTGGTTATGAAAATTATGCGGGAGCACACGCAATTTTTTTATTTAAAAAATAAATAAACATTGCGTTACACGCAGATTTCATGTGTCCTTATTTAACTCTTTATGTAGAGTTTTATTAATGAGGGTATCTGGCTGACATCTGTTCATTACTAATCCTTGGGCTTGGTATTATATAGTTATATATAGTAAGGAGGCTCATGCCTATGTAATTGATGGGAGGTATGTGTCACAGAGATGGCTGCTCCCTGCGATGCAACACAGAGTATTTTGCTTTAGTGCTTGTGAGCACCAAGATGTCCTTTAGTTCGCCTGGGTCCGAGTTGCGGGTAGCTATGAGAGATGGGCTACCCATATACCATCCCTGTGGATGTGCTTACAGCCTACATAATGGAGGCTGTTTAGCACATGGTCTGTGACTAGGGATGAGCGAGTAGTGAAGTATTCGGACTCGCTATACTCGTACCGAGTATATCATAATACTCAGGTATTCGGTACGAATAGCGAGTCCAATGATATTCAATGGAAAATGTGAGTAATTGTCTGCTGGACCCTACAAAGCGGTCTGGGGGCTGAGGAAAAGGCTAAAGAAAAGTGTTACTGTTAAAAAAAAAAATGTATGCTGTTAACAAATGTATATAACATGGGGGCACCTGGTCAGGGGCTGCACGAGTGGTTTTACACCACTGATTCACTAAAATGTACAAACACTGTTTGAAGTCCTGTGTTTTTTTGCTGGCAGAGCGGGACTCGTATGCCACTTACGCAGTGCCAGTGGTATATCCGAGTGATGATGGAGGCAATTTTCTGACAGCTAAGTGTGTAAGTGGTGTAAGGAGAGCAATCTGCCCTAGTGGCTGTGTTATGGTTAACGCAGGAAGAAGCCAACCATCATCATCTTCATCACAAGGGATTTACAATTATAAAGCTTGGACTACTGTCCTTGTTGTGCCCAATGTGTAGGCATAGACATAGTGTCTTCAAAACATTAGCCCTAGGGGCTGTATAATGGTTGAAGGAAGCAAGACAGGTCTGAAGGGCCTAGCACAGAGGTTGCAGTGCCCAGTGTCCAGGCATAGCCATAGTGTCTCCAAAAATTAGCCCAAGGTGCTGTATTATAGCTGAAGGAAGTAAGACAGGTCTGAAGGGCCAAACAATTATGATGAAGCTAGGACTGCTAGCATAGAGGTGGCAGGGCCCAGTGTCCAGGCATAGCCATAGTGTCTCCAAAAATTAGCCCAAGGGACATGATAGCATGGTTGATGAAGGAAGAAGGGTCTCACTCTCATCACAAGTGCCTCCGATGGGAAATAATTAACGTAACTTTTTTTTAGCTTATTGACCATGAGGTACATATGTGTCAGAAGCAGGTTTTTGAAAACATGTAAGAAGAAAAGGGGCTTGTTTGGGTAGGGATGGACGTGATCACCAATTTAAAAAGAAAAAAAAGTTTTGGGTGACTTTAGGTTGGGATAATGTCATCTGGAGGGCTTAAATACTGTTGCAAAATCCAGTCCTTGTTAAATTTTATCAGAGTCAGCCTGTCTGCATTCTCTGTAGTCAGCCGTGTGCGTGTATCTGTGATGATTGCCCCAGCAGCACTGAAAACACGCTCTGACATCACACTAGCAGCAGGGCAGGCCTGCATTTCCAAGGCATAGAAGGAGAGGTCGGGCCAACAATGCAGCTTGGATACCCAGTAATTAAAGTACAGAAGTGTCAGGAAGGACGCAGGTATGGTCACTTAGATAGTCGTTGACCATCTTGTTCAACTTCTCCGTCCTTGACATTGCTACTGTTCCAGCTAGTCCTTGGTGATGAGCCGGTTTATTGAAGATGGCCCAGTTTGTGGACATTTTACCACCATCTCTTTTGGACCTGCTTGGCGTATCTCTCCCCATTAATGCATGCTGTTGCACAGAGCTGTTATCTCTGCTAGCAGTGGTGTCTGAGGGTGCTGTTGCCATCAAATGATCGACAACAGCCTTCTTGAAGGATTCCATTGTGAAACCCCTTGGTGACTGCAACAGTAGTGAAGGAAATTTGTCCTTGTACCGTGGGTGCAGAAAGGTGGCATACCAGTATAGGTTGCTATTGAAAATGTGGATTACGCAAGGGTCTTGGCACAGACAGTCAGATATGAAGTGTGCCAAGCTGCAAAAAGGCAAATGTTCTGTGACCCCTGAAGGATGAACAATACCCATCCTCTCCTCACACTGACTCTCCACCTCCTCCTCTCCAGCCCACCCATGCTGGACAGACATGAAGCTGGGGTTCACTGATTCACACTGTAGGAACGGAGAAAGCGCAAATAGGGTCTTATCTGATAAACAGGGTACGAACAGTACTAGATTTCTACTCACCTGGTATAGGAGAGGTATAGCTCATGGAATTGTCAGTCAGCTGCCGCACATCCACAGGTCAAACCAGTGACCGCAGAAACATATAATTTAATGGAACTTTTAGTGGATTTTGTGCGCTGCTTAACATGACAATCAATCACTTGTACATCAACAGATCGTTGCTTTATTCATATTTATATGAGCAGGTGGAGGCGTTGGTCTGCTCCTATCATCAAAATGTACCTTTCAGGTTATCACTCAAGTACCCTCACTTGTCTTTCCTTCTTTTGAGGTCCATGCCGTCAGACTCTACACCCCCTTCTCCATGCGAGTGGAGGTGGCATATCGTCCTCCCGGCCCCTCCCATCAGTTCCTGGATCATTTTGCCACTTAGCTTCCACATTTTCTCTCCTGTGACATCCCTACCCTCATCATGGGTGATTTCAACATCCCCATTGCTCTTCCCCTCTCCCCATCTGCTTCTCACCTCTTATCTCTAACCTCCTCGTTTGGCCTTTTGCAGCTTACTAATTCTTCAACTCATGAAGACAGGAACTCCCTCGACGTGGTCTTCTCTCGGCTTTGTGCAGAGGATGATTTTGCAAACTCCCCTCTTCCGCTCTCTGACCACAACCTTCTTTCATTCTCTATCAAGAACTGCCAGGCTGCTCAGGTCACCCCCACTGCTCATATTTATAGAAACATACAGGCCATTAACACCCAGAAACTTATGAAGAACTTGCACACTTCATTGGCCCCTATCTCCTCCCTTTCATGTCCTGATTCTGCATTGAAGCATTACAATGAAACACTTCAAAGTGCCCTGGATGAATTTGCTCCTCCTATACATAGAACACCACAACAGAGACGGCGACAACCCTGGCACACCCTGCAAACACGCTTCCTGCAGCGGTGTTCCAGGTGCGCCGAACATCTGGAGAAAATCCAACCTACCCGAAGATTTCATCCATTATAAGTTTATGCTTCGAACATACAACACTGCCCTTCACCTCTCAAAACAAACCTATTTCAACTCCCTCATCACCTCACTGTCCAATAACCCTAATCGTCTATTTGACAGTTTTCATTCTCTACTCAACCCAAGAGTGCAGGCCCCTACCACGGAGCTTCGAGCTGACGATCTGGCCAATTACTTCAAAGAAAAAATTGACCAGATCCGACAGGAAATTATCTCCCAATCACCTCATACCATGCACTGTCCTCCCTCCCCCACTGCATCTAGCTCACTCTCTGACTTTGAACCAGTCACAGAAGAAGAAGTAAGCAGGCTCCTTGCATCTTCCCGCCCAACCACTTGCACCAGTGACCCATTTCCGTTACATCTACTCCAGACCCTTTCCCCTGCTGTCACCCCTCACCTAACTAAAATATTTAACCCCTCTCTCTCTTCTGGTATCTTTCCCTCCTCATTTAAGCATGCCATCATACATCCACTACTTAAAAAACCATCCCTCGACCAAAACTGTGCCGCTAACTATAGACCTGTTTCTAATCTTCCCTTCATCTCTAAACTCCTGGAACGCCTGGTCCACTCCCATCTTATCCGCCATCTCTCAGAAAACTCTTCTCGACCCTCTCCAATCCGGTTTCCGCTCTTTACATTCTACTGAAACTGCCCTCACTAAAGTCTCTAGTGATCTACTAACAGCTAAATCAAATGGTCATTACTCCGTGCTAATTCTCTTGGATCTCTCTGCAGCATTCGACACTGTGGATCATCAGCTTCTCCTCAAAATGCTCCGTTCCATTGGCCTCAAGGACACCGTTCTCTCCTGGTTCTCCTCCTATCTCTCTGACCGCTCCTTTACTGTATCTTTTGCTGGCTCCTCCTCCTCTCATCTTCCCCTTACTGTTGGGGTTCCTCAAGGATCAGTCCTAGGCCCCCTCCTCTTCTCTTTGTATACTGCCCCTATTGGTCAATCAGTAGATTTGGTTTCCAGTACCATCTCTATGCTGACGACACCCAATTATACGCTTCTCCTGACATCATGCCAGCCTTTCTAGAAAACACCGGCAATTGTCTAAACGCTGTGTCTAACATCATGTCCTCACTATATCTGAAACTGAACCTGTCAAAGACTGAACTCCTTGTGTTTCCTCCCGCTACTAATGTACCTATACCCGACATTGCCATTTCCGTGTGTGGTTCTACTATCACTCCCCAGCAACATGCCTGCTGTCTTGGTGTCATACTTGACTCTGAGCTTTCCTTTGTCCCCCACATCCGATCACTGGCTCGCTCTTGTTATCTGCACCTCAAAAATATTTCTAGAATTTGACCTTTTCTTACTTTTGACTCTGCAAAATCTCTTACTGTTTCTCTTATTCATTCTCGTCTCAACTATAGTAACTCCCTTCTAATCGGTCTCCCTCTTACCAAACTCTCCCCCCTCCAATCTGTCTTGAATGCTGCTGCCAGGATCATATTCCTCGCCAATCGTTACACCGATGCCTCTACCTTGTGCCAGTCATTACACTGGCTACCCATCCACTCCAGAATCCAGTACAAACTTATTACCCTCACCCACAAAGCTCTTCATGGCTCAGCACCACCCTACATCTCCTCCCTTGTTTCAGCATACCATCCTACCCGTGCCCTCCGTTCTGCTGATGACCTGAGGTTAGCATCCTCAATAATCAGAACCTCCCACTCCCGTCTTCAAGACTGTACACGTGCTGCGCCAATTCTTTGGAATGCACTTCCCAGGTCAATACGATTAGTCCCCAATCCCCACAATTTTAAGCGTGCCCTGAAAACGCATTTATTCAGACTGGCCTATCGCCTCAACATATTAACCTAATCTATCCCTGTGTGGCACAGCCAAAAGTTTTTTACCATAACCAGGTTCCCCGCATCATGTTCCCACATGCTTTATGCATCCATTAGCCCTCTGCATCCGTACTGTTACACACTTAACATTATGGCTGGTCCATACAATCAGGGCAACTGTTACCACCCACCTTTTGTGTCTCCCCTTTTTTTTCCTCATAGATTGTAAGCTTGCGAGCAGGGCCCTCATTCCTCTTGGTATCTGTTATGATCTATGTGATTATTGTTATGCTGTAATGTATATTGTCTGTACAAGTCCCCTCTGAAATGTAAAGTGCTGCGGAATATGTCAGCGCTATAGAAATAAAATGTATTATTATTATTTTATTATCCTCTTCATCCCCCAATGTTACCTGATGATATTGGTTGGGCTGGGTAGGAACACCCATTGTGAAATCTTGCTCCATACTGAGCTGCTGGGCACGCAAAGATTCCATTTTTTTTATTCTGCAGCAATTTTTTCAGCAGACATAGCATAGGGATGGTTACGCTGATAATAGCCTGATCACCGCTCACAAGCTTTGTGCAGTACTCAAAGTTATCAAGCACCTCACAAATATCAGCGATCCACACCCACTCGACAGTTATGTGTCTTGGCTAAGTCTCAGTGTGACGGGCATGTTTAAGCAGGTATTCAGAAATTGCCCTCTGCTGCTCACTTACCCTTGCCAACATATTATATGTTGAGTTCCACCGTGTTGGCAGGTCGCAAATGAGTCTGTGGTTTGGCAAATTAAATTGCTTTTGAAGCGCTGTAAGACCGGCAACAGTGGTTAATGAGTGCCGGAAATGGGCGCAAATACGACGCACCTTCTCAAGTAGGTAGGGCAAGTCAGGGTATGTTTTTAGAAATTTCTGCACCACTAGGTTCAGCATGTGAGCTATGCATGGCACGTGTACCAGCTTCCCGAGCTTTAGTCCGCCGCCAGGTTATGCCCATTGCCTCAATCAACCAGACCAGGTTGGAGTTGCAGTGTGGAGAGCCACTGATCGGTCTGTTTTATTCCTTGCCACAGCTCTGCTGCAGTGTGTGGTGTTTCACCTCAGTAGATCAGCTTCAGCAGAGCGTTCTGCCGATGCGCTGCTGCACAGCTCCTAACTTGGGAGTGATGTGGAGGGTAATTCAGCATAGAATAACGATGAGGAGGAAGAGGGGAGACTGGAGGTATATGATGAGGCAGAAACCCTGATTGAGGTTGAGCCCGCTATTCGTGGCGTGGGTAGCATATGTGTTGATGGTCCAGTTTGAGACTTTGTCCCACCCTCCACTAGGTTGAGCCAGTGTGCCGTGACAGAGATGTATCGTCCCTGGCCACAAGTACTTGTCCACGTGTTCGTTGTAAGATGGACCTTCCCGATTACGACGTTGGTGAGAGCACGCTTTAGATTGTTTAAGACGTGCTGGTGTAAAGCGGGGACAGCACACCAGGAAAAATAGTGCCGGCTGGGAATAGAGTATCATGGGGCAGCCACAGCCAAAAGATCACGGAAAGACTGTGTCCCCATAAGCCTAAACGGCAACATTTCCACGGCTAGCAACTTGGCAATGTGCGCATTCTGTATTTGTGCTTGTGGGTGCGTGGCTTGGTATTTACGCCTCCTTTCATACATCTGGCGCACGGACAATTGGACGCTTTCCTCGGACAAACAAGTGAATAAGCTTGCTGTGGCCTATGTCTGAGCAACCGCAGCTTGTGAGCAAAAGGTATGATGATCACCTGCTTCTTGCCCAGCAGATTGGAAAGGACGTATCACAGGTGACATAGCAGTGGTTTGACCCGCAGTCGCAGACACTGATTTGGTACCCTGTTGTTCAGCCCACTGACTAGGCTACTTGGCTGCCATGTGTTTCCGCATACTGGTGGTGCTTTGGTTGCCTTTGCCCTGGCCTCTGCTCAGCTTCCTATAGCAGATGCTACAGATGACAACATTTGGTTCAGAAGGACTATCGGGAAAAAATTTCCAGATAGCGGCTGAACGCACCCTTGTCTTGACTTTGGGCACAGAGGGATTGTTCTTGGCAACAGTTGACACACTTCGCACTCTGCTCAAACCAGTAGCCCTTGGTGCCATTGTTGGTGCTACGTATCCACCTTCATCCTCTGTGCTGCTGTGCTGGCTATGTGTGCCAACGGTCCAGGTCGGATCGGTGATCTCATCATCGACCACCTCGTCGTCCATGTCATCCTCCTTCTGTGTTGATATTGGCGACTGGCCAGATGGCAACTGTGTGTCATCATCATGAGCCTCCACCTCTTCACCCGGTATATCACGTGGATGAAAGTGGCTTTCTTCTTGCCATGGGGTTTCAAATATTTGGCCTTCATCAACAGACGATACCCCCTGTAAAGCAGCGGCGTCCATGCTGTGCAGAGAAGAGGCAGTGACCCAGCAAGTTCAAACAAAAAAATGTGTTTAATGTCCACAAAAAAAAAACACTCACAGTGCACAACACGCTGTATCCTCCGGATCGCAGCCGGAAAGCAACAAAACAATCTGTGGCCAGTTGCCGTGAGCGACCGCGTTGCCCGGGTATGAAAGGGGTGCCAGAACTTGGCTCAGCTTGGCCCTGTGTTGCCTCACACAGGGAGATCTGCAGACCACTGCTCTGTCTCTGTGCAAGTCAGAACTGACACACCCAAAACCCTTTCTGCAGGGTTTTTTTTTCCATTTCCCCAATCTGTGGCCATAGGCCACTTATAATACCTGGGCTGGAGGAAACGGAGCGGACCCAACTACCTTCCTGCAGTCCGTTTCAAAAATAATAGCCCATACCGGGTTTTCCTGAATTAACTCCTTGGTTCAAATAACTTGACAAGGCTCAAGCTCACTTTTATTCTGCACTGTGTGTCACAGGCACACTGCTGCGACGACAGGGAACTCCAGCAGATCTAATACGCTTCTGAGCGCATTCTGGGGGCAACATAGCGACCCTCACATATGACTCTGGTCACTGCCTCACACCCCTCATGGTCCTCTTCAATGTCGCGCGGTGAGAAGCCAGAGGCAATGCAAGGAAATGGATCAAACAGATCCTCGGAGTGACCAAGGTTGGGGTCAAATGTTTCCTGTGACTCCTGACCGGGTGATGAATTAGGAACAGGTTGAGAAAGTAGACTGTTTTGTCATGGACGATTGGGTGCTGCTAGTACATTTAGTTGAGGCCTTATCCGCCGTCCAAGACAGTATCTGCTCTTGTTGTTGTGGCTTCCAGACCCGTTTTTGTTCCAGACCAGGAAATTCTGCCAGGAACCTATATGCATCAACTTTCTTCGGTCTCCAAGACTCTGTGCCTTGTTGGGCACCAACGACCCCACGTTCACATCCCTGTCCCTTTACAACAGCCTTTTTAGGAATTTTGGATTTTTCTGTCATAGTTGCAGATGTTCAGATGCAGATATTGGGGAACAAGGAGCAGTTAGTGCTTTGTGGAAGGTAGCACTACAGCCTAGTACTGGTTTGTGTTTTACAAACAGCACCGCAGCAGTAGAAAAAAAATTGCCCTGAGGTTTAAGGTGAGATTACGCACCCCAGTAAACACACAAGACAGCGGTGCTGCCACTAAAAAATTGCCCTGAGGTTTAAGGCGAGATTACGCACCCCAGTCACCACACAAGACACTTGTCAGTACCGTGTGTCCTATTCGCTGTGAACACAGCAGCAGCACCGCGACAGCACTGAAAAACTGCCCTGCAGGGGTAAATGAGACCCCAAAAATAGCTGGGAAAACTGTCACTACTCAGTCCCTGACCTTATACTTACAGCTCTGAAAAGAGCTTTTGGGTTTTACAGAGGATTTCTGGATGATTTGCACAAAAAAAACACAACTCTCCCTAGCAGCTGCTCACACTCTCCCTACACTTGCTGTATTCTGCATGCAATGTGCAGAAGATGGCGGCGGCAGGGCTTAGAGCCAGGCAATGATAGCCTATGATGATGCTGGGCGGCCAGCCAATCATAGTAATGCCGCCCTCAACCAAGAATACTGCGGCATTACTGTGATTGGCAACTGCTGGGCGGGAGAACCGAGTAGTGCGAGGCGAGTAGTGAAATACTCGCTATGTTCCGAGTACCACATTACTCGCCGTGTAACGAATACCCACGATTATGCTCGCTCATCCCTATCTGTGACTGGAGTTGTGGAGACCTCCATTGTCTGTGTGCAGAGAGGGAGAAATCTTCCTGTGTATCTGGCTTCAGACTGAGCCTGAGTGTTGGACATTACCCCAGGCTGTGTGCCCACAGGACTGAGGGAGCAGAGTCCTGCCAGGACCTGTGTGAGGTCAGGGTCAAGTGACCTGGCCATGTGAGATAGCAGTGGCTGGTGTCTTGGGAGAGCAGAAACTCCCACATAGCTCTTGGAGGAGCTAGAGGACTGTGCTATGGACACTGATGCTTTGTTTTGCCTGCTCTAAAGGCTGTTTTCTTTTTTATTGGTGCTTCCGGGTTTATGAAGCATATGAAACAAACCTATATGGACTTTGACAGGAACGTGCCTCCTATCTTCCTCTTATCGCGCCTGAGTGTGTACAATCCCTACAATATAATATATGTATATGTGTGTGTGTGTTTGTATATGTATGTATACACACTTATTTGTTTTGTGTGTGTAAACCTCATATTTGAACATGGTATGTAATGATATTATGGTCTTCAATGGAGAATGAAAAAGCGGCTGAACAAAGAAATTACATCACATTTTTAAAAAAAAAAAATCTTTATTTAACTTACAAAAACACATACAAATCTGCATAAAAAATGCATCAAAACCACGTGGAATTTCAACTGCGTTTTCTGCCAAGAGAGGCAGAAACTGCATAGAAATTTCCACAAGCTAATCCGCAACGTGCGCACACAGCCTTATAATGACCTCAAAAACATTGCACACTAATGTGATTGATGAAACTGCTTCTCTTTGGAGCGACTGTGATGTTACGTGGTATGGATGATGTTACTGCTTTTCAAGATTTGCGTGGTCTAGCTTGCAGCATAAAGCTTTGCTTTGTTTTGTAGAAGTCGCAGCATTAAGTCGTACCGAACACAAATGTATATCACACTGTATGTCTCCTCACAGTGGGAGCACTCGAGCAGTGGGAGATCTGCAGTGTATATATTACATAGGAAATAGACTGCTGTGTACATCACATTGGAGAGAGAAACTGATGTATATAAAATCATAGGAGACTGAATTTGCTGTAAATACATCAGCAGACTCTTGGGCTGCAGTATAGTCATCAAAGCTGATATGGTGCTCTGGTGTAGTTATCGCTGGAGATGCTGCTGTCTTCTACTATGGGATCGGAGCGCATCATGTGCTAACGCTGCTCACAGTGCACATCCTGACGCTCGCTAGCAAGAGAAAGTAATCTTGCATTGCTTGTGCTGCAACATTCAGTAGTGAACCCTGTATGTGTGTGTGTGTGTGTATGCTCAGAGTAAGATCAAATTGAAGGGCTACCAGCTGGAGTACTGCAGTCCCTGGGAATCTTCCCAGGGGCCAGATTAAAGGCCCATCGAGGGCCGTAAATGGCCCCGTGGGCATGAGGTTCCCCACACTTACACTATGAATTACATTACTACACGCTATACAGGAACACATACTAACAATACTTATCACACGCTATATCTCAATATATTGCACAATATTTACAAAACAGCCAGGAAACAAATCATACCATAAAACTTGTTTGTTCAAGGGGTAAATCTTGTCTATTTATTCATGTTTGTTTTTTTTTTTTTTTTTCTTAGGCCTCTTTCACACTTCAGTTTTTTACAATCAGTAACAATCCGCCAGGTTTTGAAAAAAACGGATCCGCAATTTTCTTTTGAGGATCCGTGTTTTTCCCCATTGACTTCCATTATTGGCGGATTGTGACGGATTGCCGTCCGTTGCATCCGTTTTTTCTGCGGATCCGCCAAAAGTTCCTGTCCGTCTCCATCCTCAAAGATTTCATAACGGAGCTTGCAACGTTTTTTTCTGTGGCGGATCCTCCAGACACTTATTTAACCCGAAATTCTTTCTGGGTGCCGGACAGAAAATATTTCCTCCCCCTCTCCCCCTCTCTCCCTCTCTCCCTCTCTCTCTCCCTCTCTCCCTCTCTCTCTCCCTCTCTCTCCTGCGATTCCTTTAAAATTCTTAATTTGTCGGATCCGTCAAAAAAACGGACGGGTGCCATCCGTTGACATCAGTACTAAAACGGATCCGCCATCCGTCCTTTTGGCAGATTTTGACTGATGCAAAAAACTGAAGTGTGAAAGAGGCCTAAATCTGTAATCTTCCTGTGGAAAAAATCTTTCACTTTTTAAAAGATTAAGGCTATGTGCACACGTTTCGGATTACTCTGCAGAATTTTCTGCACCAAATCTGCATCTCTTGGCAGAAAACGCAGGTGAAAACACTTGCTGATTTCATGTGGAATTGATGCGGATTGTTATGCGTTTTTGGTGTACGGATTTGTTAGGCGGTATTGGATCAGTGAATTTTCTCCAACAGGTGAAAGCGCTTGCTGATTTCATTCGGATTGTAAGGGTACGTGCACACGCTGCGGATTGATCCGTGCGGATTTAGAAAAATCCGCAGGTCAAAAGACCTGTGGTTTATCTGCGGATTAGCCTGCGGTTTTGCCTTGCGTTTTATCACCTCTACAATGGAGGAGATGGTAAACCGCAGCGGTATCCACAGAAAGAATTGACATGTCAATTCTTTCTGCGGTTTAGAAACCGCAGCAAATCCGCAGGGAAAAAATCCGCACCGTCTGCACAGCGGTTTCCATTTCCCATAGGATATTATGGTACTGTACACCACCGCAGCAGAAACTGCTGCCAATCCGCAGGGCCAAAACCGCTGCGGATCCGCAGAAGAATCCGCAGCGTGTGCACACACCCTTATGCGTTTTTGGTGTGCAGATTTGTTAGGCGGTATTGGATCTGTTAATTTTCTCCCTTGTACTTCTGAGACAGATGCTGCGGGAAAAAAAACCCGCGGCAAATCTGCGCAGATTTTTCCACAGCATGTGCACAGCAATTCTTAATTTACCATACACTAACATTGCCTGTGCACTACACTGCAGATTTGATGCAAATCCGCGCGACAAAAAATGCTGTGTGGATCCGCATCAAAATCCGCAACGTGTGCACATAGCCTAAATAACCACAATGATTACTTATGTCAGTTTATAGGAGCTTCCATCTGTGTAATTATGACTGCACTACCTCCTATCTTGGAATTTTACCTGTAGGACTCTATATAGGACTTTTGTACAAAACTCAGTTTACAACCATATCGTCTCATCTAACTCATACCTGACATAAAATATGCTACACAATTGGTATTAAAAGGATATTTTAAGGACTTTGATATTGATGACCAATTCTTAAGGTAGGCCATCAATATCAGATTGGTAGAAGTCCAATACCTACCATAACCACCAATCAGCTCTTTACCTCTGCCATAGAAACTGCAAACTGTGTGCTGAGCCAGGGCACAACAGCTTTGTATAATGTGCTGGTGCTGCAGTTCATTTCCCATTGAAACCAATCACTAAACTGCTAACAACCTGTATTGGAAGCCGGATATCAGACCCTTCCAATCTGGTAATGGTGTCCTACAATGATAATAAACCCCCATCGATCTGATATTGTTCACCAGTTTTAATGGTAGGCTATCGATGTCAAAGTCCTGGACAAAGTACAACCCCTTCACTACCTTGGGGTTTTACATTTCCGTTTTTTGCTCCTTGTCTTTCCAGAGCCATAACTTTATTTTTCGGTCAATATGGCCACGTAAGGGCTTGCTTTTTTTTGCAGGAGATGAGTTCTACTTTTGAGCCACACCATTGATTTCACCATGTCATATACTGGAAATCTGGAATAAAAAATTCCATGTGTGGTGAAATTGCAAAAAAAAAGTGCAATTCCACAATTTTTTGGGGTGGGTGTTTTTTTTTTTTTTTTTTTTTTTTTTTTAAATAAACCTTATTCACTAGATCCTAAACCTGACCTGCCATTATGATTCTCCAGGTCATTACGAGTTTACAGATACCAAACATGTATAGATTTTTTTTTTACTTAAATCCAAAGATTGCAAAAAAATAAACTTCCAAGACCATAACTTCTCCACTTTTTGGGATCTCTGGCTGGGTGAGGGGTAATTTTTTGCTCGCCGAGCTAATGTTTTTATTGACACCATTTTGGTGTAGATACGCTGTTTTGATTGCCTGTTATTGCTTTTTATTGCAATGTTGTGGCAACCAAACAACAAAAAAAGTAATTCTGCTGTTTTGATCTTTTTTTTTTTTCTCTTTACGACGTTTGCTAATTGGATTTATTCTTTTTTTGATAATTCAGGCATTTTGGAATGTGGTGATGCGAAACATGCCCTGTTATGTGTAGCTAAAATGATCATCTGCTATGAGGCACTCAGAACAGGTCATCTGCTGGGCAGCACTCATAGCAGATCGGCATTGACAACCACTGGTCTCCTGCAGACTCTGGGTTGTCATGCCAACACATTGATACCCCACGGTAATGTGACACTGGTGCCAAAGGGCAGGATTAGTGATGCGCTTTCGGCGCAGCAGTGTTAAATGCTGCTGTCAAAGATTGACAGTGGCTTTTAACTTGTAACAGCTGCGAGTGGATTGAGATTCCACCCCCGGATGTTAGGGGTGATGAAACCAGCTGACGTGCCAGGAAACACACAGGATTGGCACCAGAGCCCACATGGAGTCATAGGTCATGAATAGGTTAAAACTTGCATCGAACTTGCTTCTGTTACACCCAATACTTTGCAATCCATAAGGTCCACAGTAAATCTGCACTCAATTGGGCATGCTAATCAAATGTCTACAATCTACCGAGATTTTGCAGATTAAAACAAAATTTTATAAAATCTGCTACTTGATTTGGTGGCAAATAGTCATCAAAATAAATCAATTAATACTGTGTAAACATAAAGTCCAGGTGAACAGTTTTTTTTAATCGAACATGGCTTAAAGGCCTGTCACTTAAAAAAAAATTGCGTTAAATACCTCGTAAAATACCGCATAGCTTTGCAGCGCTGGAGTCCTGGGTTCAAATCCCACCAAGGACAACATCTGCAAGGAGTTTGTATGTTCTCCCCGTGTTTGCGTGGGTTTCCTCCGGGTACTCCGGTTTCCTCCCACATTCCAAAGACATACTGATAGGGAATTTAGATTGTGAGCCTCATCGGGGACAGTGATGATAATGTGTGCAAAATGTAAAGTGCTGCGGAATATGTTAGCGCTATATAAAAATAAAGATTATTATTAATTATTTATTTTACTCGCGTATATATGCAAGAAAAGGAGACATACTATACACCAGGGATCACCAAACAATACAATTAGTATAAAAAAATTATTTATTCAAGTAGTCTTAGAAAAACCACACACACCAACAAATAATTAAAAACAGTTAAAACAGGACAAAAAAAGCCCCCATGAGATGTTGTATACCCCTGAACACAATCCGGTCAATCCCATATGGAACCTATACACAGGGCCGGCGTTATGGGCAGGCAGACCAGGCAGCTGCCTAGGGCCCCCGCTCCTCCAGGGGCCCCCAGCCAGCGGCACATCACACAGCCACTATGGGGCCCCTGTGAGGCAGGAGGGCCCGCCTGCCCCAGCTCCGACTCCCGCCGCCGCACTGAAGGAGGCAGTGATGGGGGAGAGAGCGTCAGCTGACGCTCCCTCTCCCATCATTCCCCGCTCTGCCTCTGACACAGCGGGGGCGCAATGACGTCATCGCGCTCTCACTGTGTGCAGGAGGAGAAAGGAGCAGCCAGCAGCGCGGGCATGAGGAGAAGGTGAGGAGTGTTGTGTTTTTTTTTTTTTTTTTTTTTTTTAAATCAGTGCGAGTACTAGACTGTGGGGCCACTTTGGGGGGGACTATATACCATGCTGGGGGGGCGCTATATACCATGCTGGGAGGGCCATATACCATGCTGGGCTGTATTATACCATGCTGGGGGGACTATATGTATACCATGCTCGGCTGTATTATACCATGCTGGGGGGGCTATATACCATGCTGGGGGGCTATATACCATGCTGGGAGGGCCATATACCATGCTGGGCTGTATTATACCATGCTGGGGGGCTATATACCATGCTGGGCTGTATTATACCATGCTGGGGGGGCTATATACCATGCTGGGCTGTATTATACCATGCTGGGGGGGCTATATACCATGCTGGGCTGTATTATACCAGGCTGGGGGGGGGCTATATACAATGCTGGGCTGTATTATACCGTGCTGGGGGCTATATACCATGCTGGGCTGTATTATACCATTCTGGGGGGCTATATACTACGCTGGGCTGTATTATACCATTCTGGGGGGGGGCTATATACCATGCTGGCCTGTATTACACCATTCTGGGGGGGGCTATATACAGTACCATGCTGGGCTGTATTATACCATACTGGGCTGCATTATTCCATTCTGGGGTGCTATATATCATGCTGGGCTGTATTATACCATGCTGGGGGGATATATACCATGCTGGGCTGTATTATACCATACTGGGCTGTATTATTCCATTCTGGGGTGCTATATACCATGCTGGGCTGTATTATACCATGCTGGGCTGTATTATACCATGCTGGGCTGTATTATACCATGCTGGGCGGGCTATATTATACAATGCTGGGCTGTATTATACAGCCCAGCATGGTATACAGCCTGTATACCATGGTGGGCTGTATACCATGGTGGGCTGGGCTGTATAATATGCGGTGTGTTATATACCATGTAGGGTACATTTTACACTATATTCTATAGGGGGAGGCTGTGTTAAATAATATGAAGGGCTACATTATATTCTATGGGGAGGTGGGCTGTATTATATTCTATGGGGGACGCTGTATTATAGTTATTATATGAGGAGGGCTACATTGTATTCTATGGAGGGGCTACATTATACTATATAAGGGGCTTCATTATATCCCATGAGGGGGTTGCCATATATTCTATGGAGGGGCTGCATTATACTATATGGGGGGTGGGACTGCATTATATACTATGGGGAGTTACATTATATTCTGTGGAGTGGCTGCATTATATTCTATGGGGGTTACATTATATTGTATGGCGGGGCTGCATTATACTCTGTGGGGTGGCTGCATTATACTATATGTGGGCTGCATTATGCTGTATCGAGGACTATGGGGAATACATTATATGAAGAACTATGGGGTGCATTATGCTACGGGAAGTGATTTGTACTACATGGGTGACTATGGCGGTGCATTATACTATATGGAGTGTATTATACGGAGGACTGAGCAGTGTATTTTAATATATGGAGGGCTATGAGGAGTGTAGTATACTATATGGAGGACTGAGCAGTGTATTTTAATATATGGAGAGCTATAAGGAGTGTATTATACTATATGGAGGACTTTGGGGCAGATTATATTATATGGAGGACTATGGGGTGTAAACTGTAGATGTCCTGCTGATAACATGATACTGTATGGTGATCTGTTGGGGTGGTTTCACATTAACATTGCAGGCCGCTAAGCCCCCGCTCTCTGCCGCACCTCCTTCGGTAGCTCCGCCTACGGGCGCATGACGCTTTAGCACTGGGGACGCACACGGTCGCCGCTAAGCCCCGCCACCTGCCGCGCCTCCTCTGGTAGCTCCGCCTATGTGCGCATGACGCTGCATGCGTCCTGCATCCCCTATCTTTAGCACTGGGGACGCAGGCTGTGCGCAGGTATGTGTTTGGCGGTGCATGCATCCTTTTGACGGTGCGCCGAGCGCACCAAATTGCAACAGGTTGCGTTTGGCGCTGGTCGGCTCACCGTCAAAAGTACGCATGCGCTGCCAAACGCATATCTGCGCAGGCCTGCGTCCCCAGTGCTAAAGATAGGGGACGCATGCAGCGTCATGCGCCCGTAGGCGGAGCTACCGGAGGAGGCGCGGCAGGTGGCGGGGCTTAGCGGCGGCCGTGTGCAGGCCGATGCTGCGGCCTGAAACGCTAATGTGAAACCACCCTTAGGGTGTGTGCACACGTTGCGGATTAGTCTGCGGCTTTTTCTGCAGAGAATCCATATCTCTTGGCAGAAACTGCAGGGTAAAGCACATGCATTTTTTCTGCGGATTCCTAGCATGTGTACAGCGGATTTGATGCAGGTTCTAGTGCGGTTTGGCAGTGTGAATGAGAGAGAGATTGATTTGTATGTCCCGGAACATACACTTCAGCTGCGGTCCCGCAAAAAAGACGTAACATGCTGCGGAAAATAAACCGCAGCAAATCGGCGCGGAATTTTCCGCAGCATGTGCACGGCGGATTTGGTTTTCCATAGGTTTACATTGTACTGTAAACTGCATGGAAACTGCGGCGTAACCGCAGCAAAAACCGCAACGTGTGCACACACCCTTAGTGATCGTTCTGTTCCCATCATTCTTTCTCAGATGGTGGAAAGAGGCCGGGAAACAAGCATCGAACAACTTCAATTTTGACGATCATTTAGCGGCCCGAACTCAGTGCATGTAAATACAATCGAAATGCTTCTGTGTGATGTGCAGTATGTTAGCATTTGGGGCCCCATTTTAAACTTTGCCTAGGGCCCCACTTTGCCTAAAACCGGCCCTGCCTATACATAGTAGGTTAGACACTCAATGGTGAGGAAACACAATGAAAAGGATACTTATACATGCATAGGAAAAAACTAAACCATTTAAATAAAGTATCACAATATGAGAGTAGATCCCCCAAAGGCCTAAGGAGGAGAAATTCCTCCAATAGCAGACTTTACATAGAAAACTGAAAAATGGCTAACAAGGCAGCAGTGCGGATTCTAACCTCCTGATGTGGTAACCAGCCACTAGGTGGCTACTAGAATCCTGCATACAAGGCAATACATGAAGTATTTTGTGATGGATTGGGACACATTGGAGAGGATGATTATAAGTGTGTGAACCAATACTAAGAGGTTAATGGCAGCAGTATCAAAATGGATGAGGAAAGAAAAAACCCAAGAACAGAGGGAGGAATGATTCCAATAACCCACTTAACAGGAAAATAAATTGCAGTAGCAGGATAAGGGTTCACATTCTAATATATTGATATGACAAATGGCCACTAGGTTTTGGATCTATGGTAACCACCCAGTTGCCATTTTTCTTATTAATGTATTAGTTTGTGAACCTTTATCCTGCTACTGCAATTTATTTTCCTGTTAAGTGGGTTATTGGAATCATTCCTCCCTCTGTTCTTGGGTTTTTTTTTCTTTCCTTATCCATTTTGATACTGCTGCCATTAACCTCTTGGTATTGGTTCACACACTTATAGTCATCCTCTCCAATGTGTCCCAATCCACAAAATACTTCATGTATTGACTTGTATGAAGGATTCTAGTAGCCACCTAGTGGCTGGTTACCACATCAGGATGTTAGAATCCGCACTGCTGCCATATTAGCCATTTTTCAGTTTTCTATGTAAAGTCTGCTATTGGAGGAATTTCTCATCCTTAGGCCTTTGGGGAATCTACTCTCATATTGTGATACTTTATTTAAATGGTTTAGTTTTTTCCTATGTATATATAAGTATCCTTCTCATTGTGCCTCACCATTCAGTGTCTAACCTTCTATGTATAGGTTCCATATGGGATTGACCGGATTGTGTTCAGGGGGTATATAACATCTCATGGGGGCTTTTTTGTCCAGTTTTAATTGTTTTTAGTTATTTGTTGGTGTGTGTGGTTTTTCTAAAGGGCCTGTCACACTAAGCGATATCGCTAGCAATATCGCTATAACGTCACTGTTTTTTGTGACGTTATAGCGATATTGCTATGTCTGATACTTCCGACCGCTCCCCCGCTGGTTATCGCTGATCGCGCGAGAACGTCCTGGACCGTTTCTCGTCGTCAGCTTCCTGCTGGGGCTTCCTGCTGTGGAGACGAGTGACGCGTGGACGCGGGCGGGAGGACGTCAGGATCGCCTCATCTGACAGGTAAGTAGCTACCCCCGACCCCTGTGATGTCGCTGGTGAGATCTGCCTGTTTGGCAGCTCACTAGCGACCACTTAGCGATGCACCAGCGATCCTGACCGCGTCATTTCACTGGTCGGGATCGCTGGTGCATCGCTAAGTGTGACCGTACCTTTAGACTACTTGAATAAATAATTTTTTGATACTAATTGTATTGTTTGGTGATCCCTGGTGTATAGTATGTCTCCTTTTCTTGCATATATTTGACTCTTTTTGACATGCTCCAGGTCGATACAGCATAGCTTATGGATATGTGATGGTGCCCTCCACCCCTCTTCTCTCTTTACTCACGTATATAGCGCCACTAATTCCACAGTCCTGTAGAGACATTATCGGACTGTACACATTAGGGCTCACAATCTAGATTGCCCATCAGTATGTTTTTGGAGTATGGGAGGAATCCAGAGAACCCTGAGGAGACCCACGCAAACACGAGGAGAACATACAAACTCCTTGCAGATGTTGCCCTTGGTGGGATTTGAACCCAGGACCCCAGCGCTGCAAGGCTAGAGTTTGCCATTCACTTCCATTATGCTCACTACTCGAGTCGAGCACATTCGAGCTTCCGACATGCTGGATTTGAGTACCGAGCCCTGGAGTATTTCAGTGTTCAATCAACACTAATCATATCGTATATTATATATTTTTTTTCTTTTAATGTTTTAGGTGTAGATTCAGTCAAATGTTGCACCCTATATTTGAAGAAGCTTCAAATATCATTACCGAAGAATATCCTGACAGAAATAAAGTTGTGTTTGCCAGAGTGGACTGTGATCAACATTGTGAGTAGCAGTCTTCTCATTTTAATATGTTTTCAAAGCACAGGGAAAGCAATAAACGGAAGTTTAAAAATTCCCAAAATAATTCATTTGTGCACATCACAAAAAGGCAATGCTATTTACCAGCCAAAGTCACAAAGTAAAAATGTACAAACAGGTTGCAGCAGCCACCCTTACTAAAGGAGGTAACACGGATGCAAAATGCTGCTTAAACAACCACTCTCAGCCTACCAATCCATGGAGGGGTGATTGCCTAGTATTAGGATTGCACAAATACAGTGCTGTGCAAATTAATTGGGACAAAGCATTTTTTTAAGTAAAATTGTAAGTTGGTTACCAGTCAGTGATTCAAACCAGTTTTAACTGCTTTGAACAGGTGTGAGTGCCTGTTCAAAGCAGTTAAAACTGGTTTGAATCTCTGACTGGTAACCAATTTACGATTTTACTTAAAAAAAAAGCTTTGTCCCAATTAATTTGCACAGCACTGTATGAAGCTTGCAATAGGGCGCCAGTCACACACACCTAATGCCTAACGAACAGCTTATTAAATGCTTAAATGCTTTTACAATTCAATTAGGCAGGCTGCCCGGCACTCTTCCAGTGCGTCAGAGTTGCAAGCCCCTAATTTTACAAGGTCCCCTTCATGGCTTTGCTGCACCCTGTAAAAGTAAAATGTGCCAAAAAATATGTACAGCTCTGGCAAAAATTAAGAGACCACTGCAAAACTTTCAGTTTATCAGATTTTTCTCTTTATAGGTATATTTTAGAGTAAAATTTAAATTGCTCTTTTATTCTATAAACTACTGACAACAAGTCTCCGAATTTCCAAGCACTAAATTTTGTATTTATTTTCAGAAAATGAGAAATGTTCAAAATGACAAAAAATGCAGTGCTTGCAGACCTCAAATAATGCTAAGAAAACAAGTTCATAATCATTTTGAAACAACAATAGTTAATGTTTTAACTCAGGAAATGTTCAAAAATCAATATTTTGTGGAATAACCATGATTTTTAATCACAGCTTTCATGCGTCTTGGCATGCTCTCCACCAGTTTTTCACACTGCTTTTGCGTGACCTTATGCCACTCCTGGTACAAAAATTTAAGCAGTTCTTCTTTGTTTGATGGCGTGTGACAATCCATCTTCCTTTTGATTACATTCCAGAAGTTTTCAATGGGGTTCAGGTCTAGAGACTGGGCTGCCCATGACGGGGTTTTGATGGGTTGGTCCTTCCTCCACACAGTGATTGATCTAGCTGTGTGGCAACACACGGCATGGCGCATTGTCCTGCTGGAAAAACCAGTCCTCAGAGTTGGGGGAATATTGTATGAGCAGAAGGAATCAACTGTTTTTCCAGGATTTCCTTGTATGCTTGATTCATACGTCCTTCGCAAAGATTAACCTGCCCAATTACAGCCTTGCTGAAGCATCCCCAGATCATCACCGATCCTTCACCAAATTTCACAGTGGGTGCAAGACATTGTGACTTGTACACCTCTCCAGGTCTCCGTCTAACCATTAGGTGTTGGGCAAAGCTAAAATTAGACTCATCAGAGAAGATTACCTTACTCCAGTCCTCTATGGTCCAATCCTTATGGTCTTTGGCAAACTTCAGCCTGGCTCTCCTTTGCTTCTCATTGATGATAGGCTTTTTTCTAGCTTTACATGACTTGAGTCCTGCCTCTATGAGCCTGTTATGAACTGTTCTTGCCATGCACTTCACCTCAGCTGCCATTTGCCATTCCTTTTGTAAGTCACTTGATGTCATCCTGTGGCTGCTGAGTGATATTCGAATAAGATGAGTCATCCCGGTTAGTGGAGGGTTTTTTTTTTTTGCCTTCTTCCGGTCTGTAGCTTTGTTGTCCCCAATGTGCTTGACCCTGTTGTAATGGACTGCCGCTTTAGAAATTTTAAGGATGGAGGCAACATGACGCTCACTGAATCCCTCTTCTAGTAAAACCAGAATTAAGCCCTTCTTTTGCTCACTCAAGATTTTTCTTTTCAACTCCTTTGACATTAAGTTATTTTTTTCATTCCTATTACTTTTGGCATATTACTAACACTTGTTTTGCCATCCAGCTTGTCCTATTGCAAGAGGATTGTGAACACCACAGCAGGGTTTTTTATACTTTCCTTTGCTAAATAAGATTTGGTTCAGGTGATCACCTAATCAGAATCACATTAAGTAGAATGAGGTGTACTCTGGTTAGAATTCAACTGACACTGGAATGGAATGGCTTTTAGACATGTAGAAAAGCTGATTTTTTTTATAAAACTATGCGGTGGTCTTCTTAATTTTTGCCTGAGCTGTATAATACTGTTTGTGCATTTTGCTTTGTGACTTTGGCTGGTAAATACCATTGCCTTTTTGCTATGTTTATATTTTTATTGTGATCAATATTTCACTTGTAAAACATTGGTTTGTCGCCAACTGTTAAACAATTACAACCTTTTGCTAATGCTATTTATTTTATTATAATAGGTTTAAAGAGGACATGTCACCAAGTCAACAGTTTTTACCCTTACTTTTATTCCTGCTGCTCCCCTGAGTAATCCATTTTGTATTTTTTGTTTTTCTTGTTTATAAATCCACTGTGCGGTTCCAGAGATGTGGGCTTTTTTTATTTGGTGCAAAATTTTAAGCTTTTTCTCAAGCGGGCATTACACACAGGATTCTCTGGAAGTGTCTTTATTATGCAAGTATGCACCACCCCCTTGGTAAGACCATAAAAGTTAGCATTGAATTAAAAGGCCCACATATCTGGATTCATGTGCAGATTTTATTTACAAAAATAATTACCGTAAATACTGTAAATCAGTGGGCGTAAAATATGAGCACAAACGGTCCACTTTTGACCTTTTGATTAGGTTTTCTGGTTTTCTTTAAGGGGTCATACCATCTGGGCATTCTCTTGCTCAAATAATTTGCTTGCAACCAGCTGTTCTAATAAAGAGAGAGGTCCAAGGGTTAAGGTTTCTCTTTGCAGAGACTGACATGTCAAGAATGACATGTCAAATTGAGAAGCCTTGCAATGCTGCTCTGAGAAATATGCAAATTGTCTCTTCAGTGAGGAAGAGGACTAGAACTCTAGTGCCACCTACTGGAAGAAGCAATCCTAAAAGTCAATATTGACTCTCCACGGAGCCTTGCCTTGTCTCTCTGAAGAGACGATTAGCAAAGAAAGATGTACAACATCGAGTGGTGGGGTTTTTTCTTCCTCTCCAACTTCTTTCAAGCATCTGTGTTGCACATACAGGTTATTACAAGTGGGTAGAGATGAGTGAACATCGTCCGCTCCCTCCTTATTCGGTCTGTGTGTTGTGTCTCTCACACAGCCACGACACATGCAGCTGCGGTGCCGAACAGCTGATCATCGGGAGCACTCCAGGTATCCGGCTTCCCGATGCAGCTTCTTTGGTAAGCGCTATAGCTTGCCGAATAAGGAGGGAGACGACTTTGTTCGCTCATCTCTACAAGTGAGTAGACCTCTCACGTTTTTATAAATATTTTATTTCTTTTCATGGGACAACACTGAACATCACTTTGATACAATGAGAAGTAGTCAGTGTATAGCACTAACTCAACACACAATGATTACCCCTTCCCGATTTTGGACATATCCATACATCCTAGTTGGGAATGGATACATTTTGGCGATTTTGCACCTACAGGAGCTGTGCGTGTGATTGCCACTGTGTGTTCAGCGAATACGACAGCGGACACCGTGCTCTCACTGCCAGGAATGGTGTTTAATACTCTAAATGCTGCGCACAATATCGGTTACAGCACTTAGAAGACAAGAAGGGGGCGGTCTCCCTCCCCTCCGATAGGCGCCACGCAACGTCGTCGTGAGGGTCTGAGCGTTGCCACGGTGACCTGTGACCAGAGCATGATCTAACCAGCTTTATAACAGTGATCATACTGCTGAAAGTCCCATAGAGGGACTAGGTAAATTCCAAAGTGTAAAAATGTTTTTAAAAATATCACAAAAAAAAAATTACCCATAAATAAGTAAGCAAGAAATAAACCAACAAAAAAAGTACACACTTGGTATCGCAGCATCTGGAACCACTAGTCCTATAATTTAAACCCTTTAGTGAACACTGCAAAATAAAAAACGAGGAAAGTTGCTTTTTCATCATACCGCCAAACAAAAAGTGGAATATAACGTGATAAAGACAAATGTTAATAAAAATGGTATCTCTGAAAACGTCATCTTGTCCCCCAAAAAGCATACGGCCTTACAGCTCCATCAGAGGAAAAAATAAGTTCTAAATCTCGGAATACAGCAATGCAAAATATATATATTTTTCTCTTTAAATTTTTTCTGGGTGTAAAAAATCCCAAAACATAAAAAATCTATATATCTGTGGTATCACTGTAATCGTAGTGACCCGAAGGATAAAGCTGATAAGGATCAATTAATATAGTTGATAAGGATCAATTCTACCACAAGTGATACGGCATAACCCCTGCCCCCCAAAAAATAACAATTCCTGACTTTCATGGTTTTCTGTTCATTCTGCCTTCTAAAAATCGGAATATAAAGCAATCAAAAATGTTATGTGCCCGAAAATTGTATCAATGAAACCGTCAACTCGTCTCTCAAAAAACAAGTCCTCAAATGACTCTTGGCAGAAAAATGAATATTTTGCACAAAAAAAAGCATCTTGTAGTGTGTGACAGCATCCAAACATAAAAAAGGGTATAAATCTGTAATTGCACAAACACAAAAAAATAGTCAGCTAATCACTTATACCTCACAAGGAACGGCATAGAAAAATATATAAAACCAATTCTTGAACTGCTGTTCATTTGTTCATTCTGCCTCCCAAAGATCCCAGTAAGTTTTTGCTCACATTTGTGCTCTATGCTGAGATCTTACACTGTTTTTCGTGTAAATCTCTGCAATATCTGATTCAAACAAAACCTTCTCCAGTGAAGTGTTCCCTATAAAAAGGCAGATGGGGACACTGGCCTGTGATGCGGCAGTGTCAGTCATTTTGGATATTCATGAAAGCGCTGCCTGCCACAGTTTTATGCACCTCAGACAGAGTCCAGAGGTATTCTGCTGCCTCATTATAGTGAATGGATCCTTCGGGGTTTCATCTGAATCATGTCATTTCAGGGTTTCCATCTAAAGGGGGTTTCACACATAGCGAGATCGCTAGCGATATCGCTCGAGCGTCACCGATATTGTGACGCAACAGCGATATCGCTAGCGATCTCACTAAGTGTGAAATGAAGCAGCGACTGGACCCCCCGCTGGCTATCGCTGATCGAGCTAGAATGAGCAGGTCCCGCTGGCCAGCACTCATCTCTGTGTTTGAAGCTTAAAAACGACGAGCGACGTCGTTAACGATGCAGAGCTCAGCGATACAGGTCTGAATCGGTTACAATTAAGTTGTGTGAAAGGTACTCTATGACCAACGAGGTCGTTATGCAGATCGCTGATCTGTCTTGCATCGTTGATGAGATTGGACTGTTTGAAAGCTATCTAGCGATCCTGGAACGACGCACCAGCGATCTTTGCCAGGTCGGATCGTTATCGCTGGTGCGTCGCTTTGTGTGGAGGGGCCTTTAATCTCCAAATAAGTGCTCAATGTAGAGCACCAAATGGTCTCAAATCTTATGTAAAATGTCACTAATAAAAGCTTCTCAGTCCACAAAAAGAAAAGAAAGTCGCCACTCAGGTTTGTCATGTCAATGGAAATATTACCAACAGTAACATAGAAACCATTGCTTCTGTGTTACCGGTAGTACAAAGGCTCTGGAAAAGCACTATGGCTCCTTGCACCTCAAAAGAAATGTAGTAAATTCTGCACTCCCAAATGCACTCTCCCTTCCGAGCCTCATTGTGCCTAAGCCACTTTCAGTATCCACATGTTTCGCATTTCTGTAGTGATGAGAGCCCGCCTAATTTACAGGTGCATGTCTCCAGAAGCATGAGCTGGTCATAACGTATTGGTCACTCTAATGGCAGATTGCAATTTTTACTCAGCAACATCCATTGCTGTTTGAAGTTGGAAAACTCCCATGGAGTCAAATCATCACTAAACCTGTAGATAAATTCCCAAAGGGGTATTATTTCCAAAATGGAGTCACCTGAGTGGGGTATTCTGGGCTCTATATATGCTGTCAAGGAGGCAAATAGTGCTCCATCCTTCCCAAGTCGTGCTGTGTAGCTAAGGAATACTGTACAATCGCATATGTGGTATTTTCACATTCAGTAGAAATTGTGTGACAAATTTTGGTGCCATTTTTACCCATTTCTTCTTGTAAAAATGTAAAATTTGGGGCTAAAACAAAACTTTTGTGGTAAAAATTTAGATATTTTTTTCTTCACTTCACAATGTTATAAAAATTTTGTGACACACCCATGGTGTCAATATGATCAATACACCCTTAAATGAATTCATTGAAAGGAGTAGTTTGTAAAATGGGGTCACTTATGGGGTGGTTATACTGTTCTGGCACCTTGGGGGCTCTCCCAGTGGGTCATGGCACTCTCAGACTATAATCGTAAAACCTTTACTACTTCCATTCTGAACTTTGCACTATACCTCAAAAATAGTTCCCCAATTACACAAAGTATTGGCACAATCAGGAGACATTGTACAACAGAGAGGTCCATTTTTACCTATTTGCCCTTATAAAAAATTAAGAGTTTGTCTGACTAAAACAACTTTTTAGCGATAAAAATGTAATTATTCATTCTTCACCGCGCAATGGTATAAATTTCTATGAGGCACATGTGGTATCAACATGTTTACTGCCCACCTAGATTGATTCATTGAGAGATGTAGTTTGTAAAATAAAGTTAGTTATGGGGGGTTTGTGCGGTTCTAGCATCTAAAGGGCTCTGCCATTGTGACATGACACCATTCCAGTGAATCGTCTGGGGGTTCATTGTGCTCACCACACATCTAACATTCCTTTTATGGGTCCAGTTTCCAAAAATGTGGTTATTTGTTGGGGGTTTCCACTCTTTAGGCACACCAGGTGCTCTCCAAACTCGACATGGCATCTGCTCTCGATTACAAACATTTTTGCATTCCAGAAGTCAAATGGTGCTTCTTCCCTTCCGAGCCCTGCCGTGCGTGCAAACAGTATTTTTCCTCCACATATGGGGTATCCGCTTACTCAGTAGAAATTACACAACACATTTCAGGGTTCATTTTCTCCTGTTGGCTTTGATAAAATACGAAATTGGGGCGAAAGTAACATTTTTGTGAAAAGTAAAATGTTACTTTACTTTTTTTTCCCTCCATATTGCATTTATTTCTGTGAAGACCCTGAAAGGTTAATAAACTTTTTGAATATCGTTTTAAGGGGTGCAGTTTTTAGAATAGTGTCACTTTTAATGGGAACCTGTCAGGACTTTTGGTCGATATAAAATGCGGCCATCACCTTTCAGGGCTTATACACAACATTCTGTAATGCTGTGTATAAGCTCCCAACCCAATCTGGAAGAACTGAAAAATAAGTTTTATTATACTCCCCTGCGGGGTGGTCCAGTCCGATGGGTGTCGCTGGTCTTGGTCTGACACCTCCCATCTTCCTACGATTGCCGCCCTCCTGCTTGCTTCTAAAGGATGACTCGATCCTGCATCATCCACACGTGCTCTACGGCATCGCACTCCTTCACTGGCATACTTATCTGTCCTGTTGAGGTGCCGGAAAAGGTCAAAGAGCCTCGGCACCTGCGCACTGCAGTGCGCCTGCACAGGAGCGCGATGCCGTTGAGGCTGTGTAGATGATGCAGGGGGGGCGGCGAGACAAGCAAATGGGAGGCCCCGGACCAAGACCAACGACAACAATCGGTTCGGACCACCCCGCAGGTAAGTAAAATAAAATGTTTTTGTCATGATCTGAAGTGATCTGACAGTTTTAAATTGCACTGGGTGAACTTTTTTTACTTTGGAAAGTTCCAAGGTGTCTTGACTGTCCCCGGTGGTGGTTAGTGGTATTGCACTTTAGGTTTTTGTGCACTTAATTATGGATCAGGTGTGACACCCTATAAAGGTGTGCTAGGGGTGTGCAATCACGGCCTGTGATATTGTGAGATTGTTTTCACTCTGAGTTTGAGAGCCTGGAGGAAGGATGGAGCTGGTTGAGGAGTCCTGCGCAGCTTAGCCAGGGGGGACGTGTTTCAGCTATGGTGTCTGGACGAAGGGCTGGCATGGCGTGGTGGGGTCGCAGTGATGGTGTCAGCGGGAAGTGTCTGCATGGGCTGGTGGAGTGGCGACTATGGAGAGTGGCACTCACCATGTGGGACTTGGCTGCTGAGCTGGACTCAAGCATGCTCGACTTCGTGTCAGAAGCTGAACTCATCCTTGAGACTCTGTTACTAAGCAGCCGCAACTGGTGGTGGACTCTGCTCCAAGGCTGCACTGAGGTGAAGGATCCTGTTATGGTGATGGATCCGGGTGGAGGAGAAGACGCACGCAGGTGGTGGGCTCTGTTGCTAGGAGCGCACGCAACAGAGCAAAGCTAAGTGGTGTTTCCCCTGTATTGTCTCTTTCCTCATGTGTGTTATTAGTGCAGTGGTGGGATTAGTCTCCACACCGACCCATTCCCTAGTGAGGGTTTAGGGTCAGGGTGATCAAGGGCGTTAAGGTACGCGTGCGGCGACAGGTGCGGAGCCTGTATAGGGAATGTAAGGAGTGCAGGGACACTGGCTCAGGGGAGCTTAGGAGGTCTCCACGTCCCCCATTCCCTATCGCAGGGCCCACCATTGTTAAAGTTTCCCAGGTTCCCCCTTTATTATTTAAATTCGCCTTACTGGAGGCGGGGTTTCCAGAATTATTGTATAAAGTGTAATACCTAAATTCGCCAGGTGGAGGCGGCGTATCCACCGGCACGTTTTATTATTTAAATGCGCCCCACTGGAGGCGGTGTATCCAGGGTCACGTGTGTCACATGGGTTCGCCTTGCGGAAACATCTGCGTCCTGACACACGTGACCATGACAGTTTTTTTCAGTTCTTCTAGATCAGGCTGGGGGCTTATATATAGAATGCTGTGTATAAACCCTGAAACGTGATAGCCGTATCTTATATCGGCCAAAACCGCTGACAGGTGCACTTTAACTTTTTTTTGTCACATAGGCCCTTCAAACTCACTTCCATTGAGATGTGGTCCTTAAAAAAAGAGAGAACATTTTTGTATATTTTGTTGAAAAAATTAGAAATTGTTGATCATCTTTTAAACCCTTATAACGTCTTAAAGTAAATTAAGTTTCAAAAATTATGCAGATATAAAGTAGACATATGGTAAACGTTATTATTTTTTGTGACATAAATTTTTGATTTAACCCCTTCACCCTAAAAGCCAGTTTCCACCTTGCTGACAAGGCCAAATTTTACATTTCTAACCAGTGTCACTTTGAGGTAATAACTCTGGAACGCTTCAACGGATTTCATCGCTTCTGATATTTTCTCGTGACATATTGTACTTCATGATAGTGGTAGGATTTGTTCGTATGACTTGCATTTATTTGTGAAAATGTCATCAATTTGGTGAAACTTTTGTAATTTTTCAAACTTTTAGGGAACTAGGGGGTCTGCAATACCAAGACAGGTTATTACACTTGGGGTTATTTAGTTTGGAGAATCGAAGGCTTAGGGGTGATCTTATTACAATGTATAAATATATGCCGGGACAGTACAAACACCTTTCTAATGGTCTTTTTACTCTTAGACCTGTGACGGGGACAAGGGGGCATCCTCTACGTCTGGAGGAAAGAAGGTTTAAGCATACTCACAGATGCGGATTCTTTGCTGTAAGAGCAGTGAGACTATGGAACTCTCTGCCATATGATGTTGTAATGAGTGATTCCCTACTAAAATTTAAGAAGGGACTGGATGCCTTTCTTGAAAAGCATAATATTAGAGGGTATATACACTAGTTTCCTTAATATTGCGTTGATCCAGGGAGCTTGTCTGATTGCAGTATGTGGAGTCGGAAAGGAATTTTTTTCCCCAATGTGAAGCTTACTGTTTGCCACATGGGTTTTTTTTTGCCTTCCTCTGGATCACCATGTTAGGGCAGGTTAGGACAGGTTATGGGTTGAACTAGATGGACTTCAAGTCTCCCTTCAACCTTAATAACTATGTTACTATATTTTCATTTTTATACTTTTAAATCAGGAAGTTATGTCACACAAAATGGTTAATAAATAACATTTCCCACTTGTCTACCTTCCATCAGCACAGTTTTTGAAACCTCTTTTATTTTTTGTTAGAAAGTTAAAAGGATTAAAAGTTGACACCATCAACATCTCATTTTTACAATAAAACTTACAAAACCATTTTTTCTTAGGGACCACAGCACATTTGAAGTGACTTTGAAGGACCTATATGACAGAAAATACCCAAAAGTGACACCATTAAAAAGCTGCACCCCTCAAGATGCTGAATCCTCCTCCATAGGTGACCCCTTTTTACAAACTACATCTATCAATTAAATAATCTAGGGGTGTAGGGATCATATTGACACCACAGGTGTTTCACAGAACGTTGTACCATTGGGCAGTGAAGAAAAAATTACATTTTTACCACCAACATTTTGTTTTAGCCCCAGATTTTACATTTTCACACTGGAAAATAAGTAATGATGCCATAATTTGTCCCACAACTTCTGCTGAATGTGAAAATACCCCATATGTGGCTATACTCCATATGTGGCTGTACAGAACTGCTTTGGTCACATGGCGAGACTCTATAGTGACAGAGCTCTATTTTCATCCTGGAGTGCAGATTTTACTAGAATACTTTGCAGACTCCATATAAAGAGCCCCTAAGTGCTAGAAGTGCAGGATTCCCCATAAAGTGACCCAATTTTGGAAATTATACCCCTTTGGGATTTCATTTATAGGTGTAATGATGATTTTGACTCCATGGGTTGTTTCCAGAAACAAGCAGCATTGGATGTTGCTGAGAGAAAATTGCAAACTGCCGTTGTAGTGCCCAGTACGTTATAGTGCCCAGTTCATGATTCTGGAAACATGCACCTGTAAATTAGGCGGGCTGTCATTGCTACAGAATTGCCAAACACGTGGATTCTATAATTATAGTTTAAGCACCCTGTGAGGCTCAGAAGCGAGAGGGGCATTTGGATTTGGGATTCCAAAATTAGCTTTATTTCTTTTGGGGAATGAGGAGCCATAGCGCTCTTCCAGATCCTTTGTGCTACCAGTAACATGGAAGCCTCTTTTTTTTTTTTTCAATGACTGATGATGGGCTTACCTGGAGGCTATCTTTTTTGCGGAGTGAGTTGAAGCTTTTGTTGGGAACATTTTACATAACGTTGGGGATTACATTTATCTGGCTCTCTACACTGAGCACTTGCTGTACATCTTTGTTTACATCTATAACTCCAAGTGACGTGATTCTAATGAAACCCCTGAGGCATCCATTCACTATGATGCATCTGCAGAGTTACTCTGGACTCCATCTGGCCTCTGTTCAGCTTTGTCCTTCTTTTCAGAGGCGCACAAAACTGTGGCGGACCACGCTTTTATGCATGCCTAAAAAAAGATGGACACCGCTGGATGACAAGTCAGACTGCTTTCACAGTGCCTTCATCTGCCTCATTATAGGGTATCTTCCGCCTGAGGTTGCATCTCTATCACGTATTTCAGAGATTTACACAGAAACCCTGATGTAAGCGTAGAGTGCAGGATATATATGTGTGCCGAGCCTTACTGCTATCTATGTGAGGCAGATGAAGAAATGGTTTTATTTATTTTTTATGCCGTTCCTTATGCGGTATATGCGATTAGACGACTATATAATTATGGTCGGTGCGATTACACCGCTACCAGATTTATGTTTGGTTTTTGTGTTTGGCTGCTGTCACACACTAAAAAAAGCTTTTTATTAGAGACTATAGGTGTGCCCGATGCTATCACATCGGGAGGGAAGTGTGTGTGTGGTATGTGTGTGTGTGTGTACATGTGTGTGTGTACATGTGTGTGTGTGTGTGTGTGTGTGTGTCCCACAGCTGCCTACCCACCCACCTCCGTGCAGTCACAGCTGGCACCAAAGAGGGTGGTTTGCGGCCTGTGCGGGAGATGGGAGTACGTGTGTGTATGTATGTACATGGTGGGCAGGCAGTGGCGGGTTCGGCGGCGTGGCCAGCAGTAGTGGCGGTGGGGGTTCAGCGAAGGCAGGTCCAGTGGCTGGGTGGGTCCTGGCAGCGGCCAGCCGGCAGGAAAGCCTGCGGCTTGCGGCCTGTGCACAGGCCGCAAGCCGCAGTCTTTCCTGCCGGCTGTGATGGAGGTGGGGGGGGTCCGTCGGCAGGGGGTCCCGGAGGTGTCCCGCTGGTGGTACTGTGGAAGGGCCTGGTATCACCAGCGGGTGCCATATTGAAATACCCATCACTTGGGTATTTCAATATGGCGGTCGGCGTACTTCCGGTCGGCGCAGTGGATTGTGGAATTCGGGGACATGCAGACGAAGTGGATGACAGACAATTTAAGGCAATTATATACATCGATGAGCAAATATCTTCGGTTTCCTCTTTCGGCAATCTATAGCACTTACTGAACAAGCTGCCACAGGAACCCAGATACCTGGATCGCTGCTGCTGATCAGCTGTTCAGTGCCGCAGCTGCATGTGTCACGGCTGTACGACGGTCACAACTGTATGACAGTCATAACACATGCTTGGAGAGCCCAACAAACAGGCTCTCCATGCATGTATTGTGACTTTCACACAGCCGCAACACATGCAGCAGCAGAGCCTGGCAGCTGATCAGCAAGAGTGATGCGGGATCCGGTGGCAGCTTTTTCGGTAAGCGCTATAGCTTGCCGAATAAGGAGGGAACCGAAGATATTCGCTCATTTCTACTCATTATTGAAAAATCGATTTGGCCTGGTCATGAAGGTAAAAACTGGCTTGCGAGATAAAGGGGTTAATTTCTAAACTCCTGGCAACAAAACTGAGTACACCCCTAAGTGAAAATGAGTAAATTGTGCCGATTTAACCATTTTCCCTTCCCAGTGTCATGTGTTAAAAGGTCTCGGGAGTCAACGGGGAGCAGGTGTGTTAAATTTGATGTTACCGTTCTCCAGTGACCAGTATGAGAAGGTCAACATGGCATTTCATGGCAAGGAACTCCTTTGAGGATCTGAATAAAATGATTGCTGCTCTGCATAAAGATGGCCTAGGCTATAAGAAGATTGCCAATACCCTGAAAATGAGCTGTAGCACGGTGGCCAAAACCATGCAGTGGTTTAACAAGACACAGACCTCACCACTGTCGACTAAAGATTTGCGTACACGTGCTCAGCGTCCTATCCAGAGGTTATCTTTTCAAAGTAGACATGAGTACTGCTAGTGTTGCTGCAGAGGTTAAAAGGTTTGGAGTTGGCCTGTCAGTGCTTAGACCATACTCTGCGCACTGCATCAAATTGGTCTGCATGGCTGTGGTCCCAGGTGGAAGCCTCTTCTAAAAATGATGCACAAGAAAGCCTTCAAACACTTTGCTGAAGACCAGCAGACTAAGGACATGGATTCCTGGAACCATGTCCTATGACCTGATGAGACTTAGATACTTATTTGGTTTAAATGGTGTCAATAGTGTGTGGTGACAACCAAGTGAGGAGTACAAAGAGAAGTGTGTTTTGCATGCAGTCAATCATGGTAATGGGAGTCTCAGCGTTTGGAACGGAACCATGAATGCCAACATGTGCTATGACATACTGAAGCAGAGCATGATCCCCTCCTGTTGGACACTGGGCCGCAGGGCAGTATTCCAGCATTACAACCCCAAACATACCCCAAGATTATCACTGCTTTGATAAAGAAACTGAGGTAAAGGTGATGGACTGGCTAAGAATGTCTTCAGACCTAAACCCTATTAAGCATCTGTAGGGTATCCTCAAATGGAAGGTGGAGATGCGCAAGGTCTCGAACATCCACCAGCTCATTGATGCCCTCATGGAGGAGTGGAAGGTTATTCCAATGGCAACCTGTGATGTTTTAGTGAACTCCATGCCCAAGAGAGTTAAGGCATTGCTTGAAAATAATAGTGGCAACACACAATATTGCAACTTTGGGCACAATTTGGCTATTTTTACTCAGAGGTATACTCACTTTTGTTGCCAGCAGGTTAGACATTTAGGTCGGGTAACCATGATTCGAAAGTAGCAGCGCTTTGGATGCAGCACATGTTCTCTTTGTCCAAAGCGCTGCCGTCTATTGCACGCAAATAAACCTGCAAGTGTTCACTCAACCGTGCATATTTACCATGTCCTATACATATACACTCTATTGATGTAATGTCTCTTGTGGAGACTAGCGTCTCTCTGACATGCTGCCATCTGGTAAGATGTGCTGCGCGTCAGTGTTTGCAGGTGATCCGCAGGCGTCTGTGGACACATAGTGGACATGAGATTTCTAAAATCCCATCTACTATGCTGTAACATCTGGCCGCTGCGGGTTTGACGCTGCATAAAAACGCAGTGTCTACCCCTCAGCAACTACGGATCGTGGGCACATATCCTAATGGCTGAGAGTTATCAACACGGGTATACAATATGTACACTGACAACTTTACATTGTATTAAAGTGATTTTCACTGTTGTCCCATAAAAAGATATAATAACATATTTGCAAAAATGTGAGGGGTGTACTCACATTTGTGATAAACTGTGTTTTTTGTCCATGTTTTTCACAAATACAACATGTACCCAGTATAGTCAATGTTGTTTTTCACATGTCCGTGTTTCTTAATAGACCGTGCAAAACTCACAGCGAGTTTCTCCAGCATCACAGATGAGTGCAAATACAAATCTATGGGTCCTTGAAAAACCTTTACAGCACATGGATGGCATCTGTGTGCTGTCCATATTTAACATTGCAAAGCACAGGAGAAGCTTTATCATTTATTTATCCATAAGTGAATACGCTGATATACACTGACACTGGTACCGTTTTTTTTTTGCGTTCATGAAGAATATGGACATCTGAATAAGGCTGAACAGAGAAAGGGGAGGGGGGTCACAAGCTCTTCATTAATTTAGGATTACAACATCCATTCTTCTATTTTGGATAAAATCGGAGTTCATAACTGGATTATGAAAAGTCAACCTTTTTTTTTTTTTTTTTTTACAATAGGTATTTTAAAAATATCCCCTCTAATGAAAATATAATCCAGACTTTCCCTCGGCAGGGTCAAGTAGGTACAGCGCGACCATGACAATAGAGTACTGCAAAAAAAGGCTATTACAAAGAACTTCTGTACCATTTACTAACCACTGTCTTTATCTTTTTATTACCCTATTTTGTGTGTTAATTAGCATCCATACTTGCAACATTAGAGATATATATATTTTGGGCTTGAATTATTTTATCTTAATTCTATCCCGAAATATAACAAATGTAAAGAGATAGGAGAGACCTTATTGTAATCAGAACTGTAGAGGCTTTAACCCCTTTATCTTTAACCCAAGCTGGTTTGCACCCTAATGACCTGGCCAATTTTTACAATTCTGACCAGTGGTACTTTAATGTGATAACTCTGGAACACTGCAACGGATCCCAGTAATTCTGAGATCGTTTTTTTTCATGGCATAATGTACTTCAAGTTGGTGGTAAAATTTCTTCTATATAACTTGCGTTTAATTGTGAGAACAACAAATTTGGTGAAAATTTTGCAATTTTCTCATTTTGAATTCTTATGCCCTTAAATCAGTCATGTCACACAAAATAGTTAATAAACAGCATTTATAAAACCAGTTTATTAGGGACCACCTCCTATTTGAAATGACTTTAAGGGGTCTATATGATAGAAAATACAGAAAAGTGACATCATTCTAGAAACTGCACTCCTCAAGGTGCTCAAAACCTGAATCAAGACGTTTTTTAACCGTTCAGGTGCTTCACAGGAATTAATGGAATGTGGAAGGAAAAAATAAACATTTAATCTATTTTTTCAGAAAAAAATGTACTTTAGACCACAATTTTTTTTTATTTTCACCATGGTAACAGGGAAAAATGGACCCCAAAATTTGTTGTGTAATTTCTCCTGAAATCCACTGTTTGGGTGCACAGCAGGGATCTGAAGGGAAGGAGCGCCATTTGACTTTTTCAGTGCAAAATTTGCTGGAACAACTAGCGGACATTGTTGCGATTGGAGAGCCCTTGAAGTGCCTAAATAGTAAAAAACTCCTCAGTTGATACTGTTTTGGAAACTAGACCCCTCAGGGAACTTACCTAGATGTGTGGTGAACACCTTGAAACCCAGGTGCTTCACAGAAGTTTAGAACGTTGAGCTGTGAAAAAAAAAAAATCACATTTTCCCCACAAATGTTTTTTAGCCCCAAATTTTGCATTTTCATAAGGGTAAAAAGGAGAAATTGCAAGGTACAATTTGTATGCAATTTTTCCTGAGTTCACCAATACCCTATATATGGGGGAATACTAATATTGAGGCACAGTGCAAAGCTAAGAAGGGAAGAAGCAACATATTGGAATTCAGATTTTGCTGGAATGGTTTGAGGGTGCCATGCCACATTGGTAGAGACCCTGAGGTGCCAGAACAGCCGAATCTCCCATAAGTGGCCCTATTTTACAAACTACACCTCTCAAATCATCTAGCGGTGCAGTGATCATATTGACAAAACTTGCTCCTCATAGTTTTATACCACTGAGTGGTGAAGAAAGATTAAATTACATTTTTACCACTAAAATGGTTTTGCCCCAAGTTTTTAATTTTTCTAAGGGCTAGTAGGAAAAATTTTTTTTTACAATAAACCATTTTTTTCCTGAGTGCGCCAATACACCTATATGTAATCTGGAAATATTTTTCAGGCTCAGTGCAAAGCTTTGGAAGGAAGGATTGCCGTACTATAGTGCATATTTTACTGTTTTGTTTTGCTGGTGCCAAGACCGACTGGGAGAGCACATGAGGCGCCAGAACAGCAGAAACCCCCATAAGTGACTCTGTTTTACAAACTGCACCTCTCAGTGAATTCATCTGGGTTTGCAGTGATCATATTGACACCACGGGTGTGTCACAGAATTTTATATCTTTGGGCAGTGAATAAAAAATAACTACATTTTTTACCACCAAATTTTTGTTTTATCCCAGATTCTACATTTTCGCACAGAAAGTGTGACATAATTTGTCCCACAATCTCTACTGAACGTGGCAATACCCTATATATACTGTACAGTACTACTTAGCCATACGGAGTGACTCTGATGAGACGGAGCGCTATTTGCCTCCTGGAGCTCAGATTTTCCTAGACTAGTTTACGTACCTCATATACAGAGCCCCTAACGTGACCCCATTTTGGAAATTTATCTACAAGTCTAGTGACTATTTTGACTCCATGGGTGTTTTAACCCCTTCCCAACCTGTGACACAGCGTATGCGTCATGAAAGTCGGTGCCAATTCGACCCATGACACACATGCTGTGTCATGACTTTAAAGCCCCCCTGCCGGTCGGGTGACCGGGGTCAATGAAAGGTCACCCGACCCGCAGATACAGGGGGCTTTGTACTTCACCACAGGGGACGTGGCTTCGCCCCACGTGGCTATGATCGCTCTGATTGGCTGTTAAAAGTGAAACAGCCAATCAGAGCGATAGTAATATTTCATCAATGAAATATGATGAAATATTACAAACCAGCCATGGCCGATGCTGCAGTAGCATCGGACATGGCTGGAGACACCGATCTGACCCCCCCCACACCGGCTGACGGGGGCGATCTGCCGCCGCTGTCATCTGCTCCCCCTGCCTTCCCTCCACTCCCCCCAGCTTCTGATCCCCCCCCCCCGCTCACTCCCCGGTACCTTCCGAGTGCCGCTGTCGCTCCCGGTGTCCCGCGGTCCAGGATAATAGGCGCCGCCATCTGCCGGCTGCAGATTCCATTCGTTTACTTTGATCACTGTGATAAACTCTCACAGTGATCAAAATAAAATAAAAAGTAAATACCCCCCCCCCCCCTTTATCATCCCCATAGGTAGGCACAAATAATAAAATAAAGAAAATATTTTTATTTTTCTATTAGGGTTAGGGTGGAATTAGGGTTAGTCAGAATTAGGGTTAAGATTAGGGTTTGGGGTGTGTTGGGGTTATGGTTGGGATTATGGTTAGGGGTGTGTTGGGATTAGGGTTAGGGATGTGTTGGGGTTAGGGTTGTGGTTAGGGGTGTGTTGGGGTTAGGGATGGAGTTAGAATTGAGGGGTTTCCACTTTTTTTGCACATCAGGGGGTCTCCAAACGCGACATGGTGCCACCATTGATTACAGCCAATTTTGCGTGCCCAAACAGTGGTTTACCCCAACATATGGGGTATCAGCATACTCAGGAAAAATTGCACAAAAACTTTGGGGGTCTAATTTCTCCTGTTACCCTTGTTTTTGTAGAAAAAAAAATTATTTTTTTTTATTTTCACGTCTCTGCATTCTAAACTTCTGTGACGCACTTGGGGGTTCAAAGTGCTCACCAGACATCTAGATAAATTCCTTGGAAGGTCTAGTTTCCAAAATGGGGTCACTTGTGGGGGGTTTCCACTGCTTAGGCACATCAGGGGCTCTGCAAACGTAACTACGGCCACAGACCATTCCATCAAAGTCTGCATTTCAAAACGTCACTACTTCCATCGTGTGCCCAAACAATGGTCCCCCCCCACATATGGGGTACCAGCGTACTAAGGACAATCTGAACAACAACTTTTGGGGGCCAATTTATCCTGTTACCCTTGTTAAAAAAAAAAATTGCGGGCTAAAAATAATTTTTTTTGAGGAAAAAAAATGATTTTTTATTTTCACGGCTCTGCGTTATAGACCTCTGTGAAGCACTTGGGGGTTCAAGGTGCTCACCACACATCTAGATAAGTTCCTTGGGGGGTCTATTTTCCAAAATGGGGTCACTTGTGGGGGTTTCTACTTAAGGCACATCAGGGGCTCTGCAAATGTAACATGACGCCCGCAGACCATTCCATCAAAGTCAGCATTTCAAAATGTCGCTACTTCCCTTCCGAGCCCCGACGTGTGCCCATACAGTGGTCCCCCCCCACTTATGGGGTACCAGCATGTTCAGACTAACAAGTATAATGTGAACAAGGGTTACCTATAACCGACTAACTGAAAAAACCCTATTATAATATAACTTTTATTAAGTCCAAAAATAACAATAGAAAATTGCACAGATGTCCCCTATTATAAAGCCTAGTAAAAAACGGGCTATTGTATTGCTGGAAAGAGATAAGGTATAACAGTCAAACCATTTCCATTATAGGAGTAAATCTATCCATGTACTCGCAGGATGTAGAGCATGCTCAGGTATAATGCATGAAGAAAAACGTCCCTCTAGATCTGATCATGGGTACTTCAGAAGTGAGGACGCTGCTTATATGAGCTGTAATATGCTCCTATATGACTACACTGCATCTGTGCAATGATGGATATTGTGGTGACTGTAGCCTGATCATGTGACTCTCCCAGCGACTAGACACTGAGTGCACATGCGCAATGAAACAATGAGGACACAGTGGTATTGGTAGGAAAACATACTGTGTGCCTCTAGCACTGTGTGGGCCAGTGCTGACGTCAGTGTGAGAGCAGCAATTGCTGTGAGCTGATCATGTGACTCCTCTAGCGTCTGGACACTGAATGGACATGTGCAGTGAGAATGTGAGGACACAATCTGCAGGTAAACATACATTGTGCTTCTAGTGTTGTGGCACCAGGTGATGACGTTAGTCTGAAAGCAGGGGATGCTGGGAGTGATACAGGTATATAAGGGGGGAATGGTAAGCTACAGGTGCAGCCTCATCAATTGGATTAGTCTCCACTGCCAGACCGCTCTGACCAATATGCAAATATGCATCTCTCCTGATGAACCCGCAGTAGGGGGAAACGCGTTGAGAGTGTGCGGATTATATTTGAGGAATGATGTTATCATGGACCTTATGGATATCATTATGGAGGAGTATATATTCACAGTTAAGTACTGTTTATTCGGTCGTCCATGACAGCACCACCTGAGAGAGGGGATCCGCCCTTTAGGAACAGGAAACCTACAGATACAAAAAGGGTGGCACCTCTCCCACGCATCAGTTGGTTTCCTGTTCCTAGAGGACAGGACTCTCTACAGATCGTCCGTCATGGAATCTTCATTGAATACCCAGGCCGGCTGACCGACCCAGTTAGTGAGGGGGTCTCCTACCTCGGTCAGTGCGGGGTCCCTGGAAGCGCCACGGTGGGGCCGGGTAGGTCACCACGGCAGTGGACGAAGCAGGTGGAGCAGGGGTCCGGTGGATGCCGTCTCCAAAGCCAGCACCTGGTATGTATGCCCCGGTGCGCTTCCCCAGGCCCGGTCCTTCCGGTCGGTGCTGTCCCCTGGCCGGGCTCATGGCGGCGGGCGCGGGGCTGGCACTCCGGGCAGGGCTGCGCGGCTCCTTCGCGCGCGCTCCCACAGGGCTCTGTGAGCGGCGGAAGTGACGCGGCGGAAGGGGCGGAGCGATAGCGCCGATACCGGAAGTCGGGTGCCGGCCGACCTCCGGCGCGCGCCGCGGGTGCATGCCGGTCCGGGGGTCGCGCGGCGACCCGGCGCAAGGGGGGCCGGAGCATGGGGGAGGGAACGCAAAGCCGGGTGGGTGGTGCTATGGCAGGTTGCCTGCTGACCCGGACAGGAGGCCATATAAGGCAGATGGGGACACCGCTGGGGTGCTTCTGAAGGCCCCAGCAATGGATACGTCGGAAGCCCCCTTAGTCCAGCAGGACGAGGCGCAGGAGCGGCCGCAGAAACAGGCCAATACGAGTAGCCAGCAGAAGAAACAGAGACGAACTAGCGACCAGAGCCGCGAAAGTTCCTCCAGAAAGGACCCCCCTGCCTCCCTCCGTGATCCGGTACCTGCCTCATCTGCATGGGTAAGAGATCTCCGTGAATGTACCCTGATGCAGTGTTCCCTTATGTTCTTTTTCAGGGGAAGAAGGTTACGGGAAAACAGAAACACAGGGAATGTGCCCTCTGTAGTTCCCCCCTACCAGATGGCCACCCTAAAAAGTTATGCCAGCCATGCATACGGCAGACGGTAGGAGTTATTAAGGACAGGGAGTCCAGGGGTAGATTGTCAGGCCCTTATACTCTCCCCCGTTTATGCAGGTAGCGGAAGAGACACCTGACTTCACTTCAAACCTGAGAGACATGATCAGGGCAGAAATGAAAGCTTTACCTCAAAGAGAACCTTCTAGGAGAAGAGAGGCTAGTGGTTCAGGCTCGGAGGCCTCAGTCGCCCCTGGGAAGGGAGACAATTCCTCGGACTCCTCGGCCTCCTCGTCGTCTTCCTCGGATGAAGACTCTAGCCGGTTCTGCTTCCCCTTAGACCAGATGGACAGATTAGTGAAAGCTATACGGTCCACCATGGGGGTAGCGGAAAAAAAACGGGAACTCTCAGCACAGGACATAATGTTCGGGGGGTTGGACCCCAAAAAACGTAAAGCTTTTCCATTGAACGAAAAGGTTCAGAGCCTAATTGATAGAGAATGGAAGAGACCGGAGAAAAGGGGCTCCATGCCACCAGCCTTTAAGCGGAGATACCCCTTTGATAACCCGGTAGTAAACAGATGGGATAAAGCCCCGAAACTAGATGCAGCAGTAGCCAAAGCATCTAAAAAATCCGCCATACCGTTTGACGATATGGCCTCCCTGAAAGATCCGTTAGATAAAAAAGCGGATTCTTTCCTTAAAGGGACATGGGAGATGTCAGCAGGCGCGTTAAGACCAGCGGTAGCTGCCACCTGTACAGCCAGATCTATGATGGTCTGGCTAGATCAGCTAGATTCCGAACTAAGAGATGGAGCTTCAAGATCATCTATTCGAAAAAATTTGCCCATCATTCAAAATGCCGCGGCGTTTTTAGCCGATGCTTCTGCAGACTCTGCAAGAATGGCGGCTAAAGCCGCAGGTCTGTCTAATGCAGCGCGAAGAGCGCTCTGGTTAAAATGCTGGCCAGGAGATATTCAAGCCCGGTCCCGTCTCTGTTCCATTCCCTGCGAGGGGGAGTACCTATTCGGCCCCGTCTTGGACGAATTGTTGGAGAAAGCTGGAGATGACAAAAAGAAATTTCCCAGTCTCCCGAACCCCTCTTACAGACGTCCCTTTGCCAGGAAAGGGTTTTTCCGGAGAAGGCCGTCCAGAGATCAGGGCAGATGGGATGACAAAAAAAGGAAAGGTACAGGATTCATGTTTGGGGGAGGGCGCCAGGAAGGTCCAGCTCGGGATACGAAAAAGCCGCCCCAATGACTAGTTGCCCCAGTAGGAGGGAGACTAGCTGCCTTCTACCCATCCTGGTCTCTGATCTCCAATAGCAGCTGGATATTGGGGATAATAGCCGTGGGACTACGACTAGAGTTTTCTAGGGTTCCCCTTGATCAATTTAAAATCACCCCACTCAGGTCGTCTGCTGCAGAACAAGCTGCCCTGGAAGCCGAGGTTCATAACCTGTGCGCTAAGAAAGTCCTGATAGAGGTTCCAGAGGAAGAATGGGGGAAGGGATTCTACTCCCCTCTGTTCCTGGTCCGCAAACCGGGCAGCTCCTTTAGGACAATAATTAACCTTAAGGCCCTCAACAAGTTTTTGGTCATACGTCCCTTTAAAATGGAAACGATTAAGTCTGCAATAAAATTGCTGTTCCAAAACTGCTTCATGGTGGTGTTAGATCTAAAAGACGCATACTACCATATACCCATCCATGCAGGCCATCAGCGGTTCCTCAGAGTGGCGGTTCAGTTGGATGGGTCAATTCGACATTTCCAATATGCGGCCCTCCCTTTTGGAGTGGCAGTCGCTCCCCGAGTGTTTACTAAGGTGATAGCGGAGGTCATGGCCCATCTACGTGAATCGAACATTCTGGTGATTCCCTACCTGGACGATTTTCTTATTGTAGGTAAAACGGCGAACCATTGTTTACAACAGCTACAAAAGGCAATGTCTGCCCTAGAACGGTTAGGATGGTTGCTGAACGTCAAAAAGTCCCGGTTGCAGCCAATGAAAGTCCAACAATTTTTGGGCCTAACCCTGGATTCTGAAAAACAGGAATGCCGTCTGCCTCCGGACAAGCTTGTTCGCCTCCATTATCAGATCCTGAACGCCTCCAATAACCCCACCATGTCCCTCAGGAAAGCCATGTCCCTTCTAGGCTCTCTTTCAGCCTGTATCCCGGCAGTCCAGTGGGCCCAGTTTCATGCAAGGAAACTACAGAGCGAGGTCTTATTACATCAAAAAGTCCTTGGAGGTTACTTGGAGGGTCAGCTAACCTTATCCCGTAACACAAGGGAGTCCCTAGAGTGGTGGTTAGACAAAGATAACTTATCAAAAGGGGTGCCCTGGGAGTATAACGTAACCCGCATAGTCACCACGGATGCTAGTCCTTACGGTTGGGGAGCTCATATGGGTGAAATTTTAGTCCAGGACCAATGGCAACATCATCAGTTAAGAATGTCATCTAACCTAAAAGAATTAACAGCGGTAGAACAGGCAGCTAAAAAGCTCCTTGTGTACCTACAGGGCCATCACGTGCGAGTGTTCTCCGACAATCGGGTCACCGTGGCATACATCAATCACCAAGGCGGGACCCGTTCCAGACCCCTGATGTTTGTAGCAGAGCGGTTGTTCCATCTAGCAGAACAATACTTCCTATCTTTAACAGCATTGCATATAAAAGGAAAAGACAACATCACGGCAGACTTTTTAAGCCGCAATCGGCTAAAGCAAGGGGAATGGTCTTTAAACACCTCCATATTCAATTTGATTGTTCAAAAGTGGGGATATCCAGAGGTAGACCTATTCGCCACCAGAGACAACACGCAATTGAAACAATTCTGCTCCCTGAATCCCAGAGAAAATCCTCTGGCGGTAGATGCCTTCCTGATAAACTGGGACTTCAAACTAGCCTACGCCTTCCCTCCCCTATCTCTTCTACCCCTGGTGATGAGGAAAATCAGGAAAGACAGAGCGAGGGTTATAGTCATCGCTCCATTTTGGCCCAGGAGAGCATGGTTCTCATGCCTCAGGACCATGTCGGTGTCCGATCCTTGGGTTCTGCCGGACATCCCGGATCTCCTGTCCCAGGGCCCAGTCTTCCATCCTCAGGTGGCTGGCCTTCATCTGACGGCGTGGAGTTTGAACGGTCATTATTAGAAGAGAAGGGTTTCTCCGCAGACCTAATTAACACCCTACTTAAGAGTAGGAAAATCATTACCACAAAAATTTACGTTAGAATTTGGAAAAAATTCCTTCAAAACTCAGAAGTAATCGCTGGGGATTCAGCACCTATAATGCAGATATTAGAGTTCCTACAAAAAGGTCTAGACATGGGACTCTCTACCAGTACCCTTAAAGTACAAGTGTCAGCCTTGGGGGGCTCTGTTTAGCTGTAACATTGCTGGTAATTATTGGATAAGCAGATTCATTAAGGCAGCAGGTAGATCCAGGCCAATAATGAAGGATAGGTTTATGCCGTGGGACTTGAACCTAGTCCTCACTGCTATGACAGAGACTCCATTCGAACCGATCTCGCCGGCTTCCCTAAAAAACCTGTCCCTCAAGGTAGCCTTCCTGGTAGCTCTAACATCAGCTCGCAGAATAAGCGATATTCAGGCCTTATCTAGGTGTCCTCCTTATTTACAGTTTAAAGAGGATAGGGTAATACTTAGACCTGATCCAGCGTACTTGCCAAAGGTAGTTTCTAGTTTCCATAGGACACAGGAGATAGTTCTGCCATCCTTCCTCCCTAATCCAACTAACGAAAAAGAAAGGAAACTACACACCCTGGATCTCAGGAGAGGCCTCATAGAATATCTGTCAGTCACCGATCCCTGGAAGAAAGATAATGCCCTATTTATCTCTCATCAAGGCCCCAGGAAAGGTTGTAGAGCATCAAAAAATACACTAGCCAGATGGATTAGAGAGGCGATTGCAATAGCATACACATCAAAGGGCAGGTCGCCACCCGGAAAGCTGAGGGCGCATTCCACCAGGGCAATGGCAACCTCATGGGCCGAAAGATCAGAAGTCTCCATCGACCAGATATGTAAGGCGGCCACTTGGTCCTCTCCGAGCACCTTTTATAGTCATTATAGGCTAGACCTGGGTGCTTCCACAGACCTCTCTTTTGGTATAAGGGTGCTGCAGGCTGTAGTCCCTCCCTAAAGCTGATATTACTCTCTGTAAATCTCTCAGGTGGTGCTGTCATGGACGACCGAATAAAGTCTTAGTTACTCACCGGTTAACGGTATTTTTCGGAGTCCATGACAGCACCCGTATATTCCCTCCCTTATAGATTAATTGGGGTATGCACGTCTTTTTTCTTGTATATGCTCACTGGTGCTAAAAGTTATAATTGTAAAGAATACTGTACATAAATCATGCATTAACCTTGGAAGTCCTCTTGTGCTCTGTAATCCAACTGATGCGTGGGAGAGGTGCCACCCTTTTTGTATCTGTAGGTTTCCTGTTCCTAAAGGGCGGATCCCCTCTCTCAGGTGGTGCTGTCATGGACTCCGAAAAATACCGTTAACCGGTGAGTAACTAAGACTCCCCCCCCATAAATGGGCTTATTGTCAGTATCTGGTGATTTAAACTAGGGGTATGATATATAGCTGATATCTGGAGTGGCTGTAGCACCCCTACTAATTTACACTGAGACTTGAAAATCTGGTACATTCAGTGGTGTCTTTGTTTGCTTTCATGATTTCTGGCAATTTGTTATCAGATAAGCCGTTCCTGTTAACCTACCATTGATTCATCATTGTTTCTAAAGGTATTGTCACACTAAGCGATATCGCTAGCAATATCGCTATAACTTGTGACGTTATAGCGACATTGCTAGCGATATCGCTGTGTCTGATACTTACCTACAACCTGCTCCCCCGCTGATTATCGCTGATCGCGCGAGATCAGGCTGGACTGTTTCTCGTCGTCAGCTTCCTGCGGCGCTTCCTGCTATGACGACGAGCAACGCATGGAGCCGGGCGGGAGGACGCAGGATCGCCTGGTGTGACAGGTAAGTAGTGACCCCCGTCCCCAGCGATGTCGCTGGTGAGATCTGCCTGTGTGGCAGCTCACTAGCGACTACTTAGCGATGTACCAGCGATCCTGACCGCCTCATATCGCTGGTACATTGCTAAGTGTGACAGTACCTTAATAGGCAGTTTTTTATCTGGGTACTTGATGTGACAATTTTTATATATACTTCATATACATAACATTGTGGTTTTGGGAAAGGGCATAATTTGCTACAAATTTATATGTAACTGGTTCTACTGTGTGTGAGTGTTATGCATCTATTCAGACTGTCTGGACTTTATATCTTTCTTCACATGCATGTATGATTGTATAAATCTACTTTACTGCATTCATGAAGATATTCTAAGCAAATGGATACAGGCCATTTGGCCCTCTATTTCTAATCTGTCGTCTTAGAGGATGATATAGGAGATTAGGGATAGCCATCGCAAGAGCGGGGGCGCCATTCTCGTATTTCTTAGGGTGCCAACCTCGGCACCTAGGTAGGTGTTTAGATAGTCATTTTGTATAGGGCCAGGTCACTCTTTTCTTCACATCGGCTGAGTGAAATTGTTATCAGATGGTAGCAGGTATTTATTATCAATTTTTATACATCTTCATGTCCATTTCCCCTTTTTTTTCAGTTTTTTGAGGTTTTTGGGCTATAATAGTATTGTGCAGTTTTTAACTGCTATGATTCAGGTTTTTCTGACCACATGATTGGATTGGCAGATTCAGCTGGTTAGATTTGGTTTGACTGTTATACCTTATCTCTTTCCAGCAATGCAATAGCCCGGTTTTTACTAGGCTTTATAATAGGGGACATCTGTGCAATTTTATATTGTTATTTTTGTACTTAATAAAAGTTATATTTTAATAGGGTTTTTTTCAGTTAGTCGATACCAGCATGCTCAGGACAAACTGTACAACAACTTTTGGGGTCCAATTTCTTCTGTTACCCTTGTGAAAATAAATTGCGGACTAAAAAATAATTTTTTGAGGGAAAAAAATTATTATTTTTTATTTTCACGGCTCTGGGTTATAAACTTCAGTGAAGCACCTTGGGGGTTCAAAGTGCTCACTACACATCTAAATAAGTTCCTTAAGGGGTCTAGTTTCCAAAATGGTGTCACTTGTAGGGGGTTTTCACTGTTTTAGGCACACAGGGGCTCTCCAAACGCGACATGGCAGCCGCTAAATATTCCAGCATATTTTCCATTCAAAAAGTCAAATGGCGCTCCTTCCCTTCTGAGCCCTGCCGTGCTCCCAAACAGTGGTTTATGACCACATATGAGGTATCGGTGTACTCAGGAGAAATTGCCCAACAAATTTTAGGATCCATTTCATCCTGTTGCCCATGTGAAAATGAAAAAATTGATGCTAAAAGAAAATTTTTGTTGGAAAAATTAAAATGTCCATTTTTTCCTTCCATATTGCTTTAGTTCCTGTGAAGCACCTGAAGGGTTAATAATCTTCTAGAATGTAGTTTTGAGCAGCTTGAGGGGTGCAGTTTTTAGAATGGTGTCACTTTTGGGTATTTTCTGCCATATAGACCCCTCAAAGTGACTTCAAATGTGAGGTGGTCCCTAAAAAAAAAATAGTTTTGTAAATTTTGTTGTAACAATGAGAAATCACTGGTCAACTTTTAACCCTTATAACTTCCTAACAAAAAAAAATTTGTTTCCAAAAGTATGCTGATGTAAAGTAGACATGTGGGAAATGTTATTTAGCAACTATTTTGTGTCACATAACTCTCTGGTTTAACAGAATAATAATTCAAAATTTGAAAATTGCCAAATTTTCGCCAAATTTCTGATTTTTTTCACAAATAAACGCAAAAATTATCAACCTAAATTTACCACAAACATGAAGCTCAATATGTCACGAAAAAACAATCTCCGAATCGCTATGATCCGTTGAAGCGTTCCAGAGTTATTACCTCATAAAGGGGCACTGGTCAGAATTGCAAAAAATGGCCAGGTCATTAAGGTCAAAATAGGGTCATGAAGGGGTTAACCCCTTTACCCCCAAGGGTGGTTTGCACGTTCATGACCGGGCCAATTTTTACAATTCTGACCACTGTTCCTTTATGAGGTCATAACTCAAACGCTTCCATGGATCCCGGTGATTCTGACATTGTTTTCTCGTGACATATTGTACTTCATGTTAGTGGTAAAATTTCATTCAGATATCTTGCGTTTATTTGTGAAAAAAACGGAAATTTGGCGAAAATTTTGCAATTTTCCAACTTTGAATTTTTATGCCCTTAAATCACAGAGATATGGCACACAAAAAACTTAATAAGTAACATTTCACATGTTTACTTTACATCAGCACTTTTTTTTGTTAGGAAGTTATAAGGGTTAAAATTTGACCAGCGATTTCTCATTTTTACAACACCATTTTATTTTTACAGACCACATCACATTTCAAGTCACTTTGAAGGGTCTATATGATAGAAAATACCGAAAAGTGACACCATTCGAAAAACTGCACCCCTCAAGGTGCTCAAAACCACATTCAAGAAGTTAATTAACCCTTCAGGTGCTTCACAGGAATTTTTTGAATGTTTAAAAAAAAAAATGAACATTCAACTTTTCTTCACAAAAAAATTACTTAAGGTCCATTTTTTTTTTTATTTTACCAAGGGTAACAGGAGAAATTGGACTGCAAAAGTTATTGTGCAATTTCTCCTGAGTACGCCGATACCTGATATGTGGGGGGGTGACCACTGTTTCGGTGCATGGCAGAGCTCAGAAGGGAAGGAGCGCCGTTTGACACTATGAATGCAAAATTGGCTGGAATTCAGATCGGACGGCATATCACGTTTGGAGAGCCCCTGATGTGCCTAAACAGTGGAAACCCCTCACAAGTGACCCCATTTTGGAAACTAGACCCCCCAAGGAACTTATCTAGATATGTGGAGAGAACTTTGAACCCACAAGGGCTTCACAGCAGTTAATAACGTACAGCCGTACAATTAAAAAATCATATTTTTTCCACAAAAATGATCTTTTCACCCCCAATTTTTATTTTCCCAAGGGTAACAGGACCTCAAAAGTTATTGTGCAATTTGTCCTGAGTACGCTGTTACCCCATATGTGGGTGTAAACGACTATTTGGGCGCATGGCAGAGCTCAGAAGGGAAGCAGCGCCATTTGACTTTATTGGCTGGAATTGGGATTGGACGCCATGCTGCGTTTGGAAAGCCCCTGATGTGCCTAAACAGTGGAAACCCCCCCACAAATGACACCATTTTGGAAACTAGACCCCCCATTGAACTTATCTAGATGTGTGGTGAGCATTTTGAACCCCAAAGGGCTTCACAGAAGTGTATAACGCCCGGGCGGAAAAATAAAAAATCATATTTTTTCCACAAACATGATCTTTTAGTCCCCAATTTTTTTATTTTCCCAAGGGTAACAGGAGAAATTGGACCCTAAAAGCTGTCCAATTTGTCCTGAGTACGCGGATACCCAATGTGTTGGAGAAAATTACTGTATGGGCACACGTCAGGGCTCGGAAGGGAAGTAGTGACGTTTTGGAATGCAGACTTTGATGGAATGGTCTGCGGGTGTCATGTTGCCTTTGGAGAGCCCCTGATGTGCCTAAGCAGTGGAAACCCCCCACAAGTGACCCCATTTTGGAAACTAGATCCCTTAAGGAACTTATCTAGATGTGTGGTGAGCACTTGGAACCCCCAAGGGCTTCACAGAAGTTTATAACGCCCGGGCGTGAAAATAAAAAAAATCATATTTTTTCCACAAACATGATGTTTTTTCCCCAATTTTTTATTTTTCTAAGGGTAACAGGAGAAATTGGACCCCAAAAGTTGTTTTGCAATATGTCCTGAGTAGGCTGATACCCCATATGTGGGGGTAAAACACTGTTTGGGTACATAGCAGAGCTTGGAAGGGAAGGAGCACCGTTTGACTTTTTCAACGCAGAATTGGCTGGAATTGAAATCAGATGCCATGTTGCGTTTGGAGAGCACCTGATGTGCCCAAACAGTGGAAACCCCCCAATTCTAACTCCAACCCTAACCCCAACACACAACCCTAATCTCAGCCCTAACCCTGATGGGAAAATGGAAATAAATACATTTTTTTAATTTTATTATTTTTCCCTAACTAAGGGGGTGATAAAGGGGGGGTTTGATTTACTATTTATGGCGGATTTTTATGTTTGGCAGCTGTCATGTTCTAAAAGACGCTTTTTATTGTAAAAATAGTTTTTGCATCACCACATTTTGAGAGCTATAATTTTGCCATATTTTGACCCACCGAGTCTTGTGAGGTCTTATTTCTTGCGGGACGAGTTGACGTTTTTATTGGTACTATTTTCGGGCACGTAACATTTTTTGATCGCTTTTCCGATTTTTGGGACGCAGAATGAACAAAAACCAGCATTTCAAGAATTTCTTTTGGGGGGGGTGCGTTTACACCGTTCAGCTTGCGGTAAAATTGATAAGGCGGTTTTATTCTTTGGGTCAGTACAATTACAGCGATATCTCATTTATATCTTTTTTTTTTATGTTTTGGCGCTTTTATGCAATAAAAACAATTTTATATAAAAAAGAATTAGTTTTGCATCGCTTTATTCTGCGAGCTATAACTTTTTTATTTTTATCACTGATGACGCTGTATGGCGGCTCATTTTTTTGCGAGACAAGATGTCGTTTTCTGCGGTACCATGGTTATTTATATCCGTCTTTTTGATCGCGCATTATTGCACTTTTTGTTCGGCGGTATGATAATATAGCATTATTTTTTGCTTTGTTTTTTTATTTTTATATTTTAAGGGGTTCTCTAAAGAGGTTCGCTAAAGGGGTTAAGTAATGGAACATTTTTATAGGGCGGGTCGTTACGGACGCAGAGATACTAAATATGTGTACTTTTATTGTTTTGTTTTTTTTTTATTTCCAAAAAATTAATTTATTAGGGAATATTTTTTTTTTTTTTAATTTAGCGATTTTTTTCTAAATTATTTTTACACTTTTTTTTAAAACTTTATTGCAGTGTACCAGGGGGGACACAACTGTCATGTGACAGATCGCTGATCTGTCACATCACAGATTGCTGTGACAGATCAGCGATCAGATCAGCGATCTGTCACAGGCAGTGCTGCAGGCTTCCTCATGCCGGTGCTTTGCAGGTATGAGGAAACCGCCTCCCTGCAGGCCCCCGAAGGTCCCCGCCACCATTTTGGATCATGGGACCTTCAGGGAAGGAGGCCCCCGGAGCAGCGCTGCACATTGCGCTGCTGCGGGAGTCTCAGGGAAGCACGGAGGGAGCCCCCTCCCTGCTGATGCTTCCCTAAACCCCCAGTACACTGCGATCGTGTTTGATCGCAGTGTGCCAGGGGTTAACGTGTTGGGAGCGGTCCGTGACCACCCACGACACATAGTGCCGGGTGTCAACTGTCATAATCAGCTGACACCTGGCCGCTATCAGCGGCGCTCCCCACGTGAGCGCCGCTGATCGCTATGACGTACTATCCCATCCATGGGCCCGGGTCCCATGGACGGGATAGTACCTCAAATGTGAGAAAGGGGTTAAAGAAACAAGCAGCAACGAATGTTGCTGACTGAAAATTGCAAACTACCTTTGCAGTACCTTATTATTACCTGTATGTTATGCCCAGCTCATACTTCTGGAGAAAGCACCTGTAACTTAGGCGGTCTCTCATCTCTTCACAAATGCCAAACTTGTGGACAATATATGTGGTTTAGGTACACTGTGGGGCTCAGAATGGAGAAGGGTATTTGGATTTGGGAGTCCAGAATTTACTGAAATTCTTTTGAGGGGTGAGGAGCCATTTTGCTTTTCCAGATCTTTAGTCCTACCCTTAACATGGAAGCCCCCTATATTTCCATTAACAGATGACAGAGCTGAGTGGGGCTTGCATTATTTTGTGGATTGAGTTGAATCTTTTATTAACATTTGACATACTGTTTGGGATCACCATTATCCAGCGCTCTACACTGAGCACTCCTCATATAGTAACTGCATTACTATATTTTGAGAGCTAATTTTTCAATTTTTCGGTCGACAGTCATGTGACAGATTTGTTTGTTGCGGGAAAAAAAAATAGGTGTTTTTATTGGTACCATTTTCAGACACATTAAATTTTTTGATCGCTTTCTATTCTGATTTTTGGGAGGCAGAATGGAACAAAACCAGCAATTCAAGAATTTTTTTAAGTCATTCTATTTGTGGTAAAATTGATAAGGCAGTTTTTTGTTCTTTGGGTCAGTTATTTTTGCATCGCTTTATTCTGAGAGCTCTAAGTCTTTTTGCTGATGGAGCTGTATGATGGCTTGTTTTTATAGGACCAGATGACTTTTTCAGTGGTACCCATGTTAGCAATACTTTGTAATCACCAAGTTTGGACTCGCCAATCTGTATCTTTCAGCTTAGTTCCTTAAATCATAAGCTTAGTGTTCTGGTGCGCTGTACATACACATACTGATAGTGCACCACTACCCCCAGCAAGGACATAATTCTTAGGTTACAGAATAGCACATTTTGAAAATCCTATTTTGGCAGAAGTTGAATTAAAAATAGAAAAAATACTTCATAGATGTCTTTCAAATTTGGCAAAAAACAGTCTTTTATGGACATGGGTTTCTTACCGTTCACTTTCATAGTCACGCAGTCTTTCTTGCCAGGTTTAATTCGGCTCACCTAATCAGTATTGTAAAAACCTTTCACTGTATCCACTATTAATTTATCTAATGTTTTGCCTGATTTAAAATCTCGATTTAAAATCGAGACAAGTCATAACTTTTTTTTTTTTTTCTTTTTTTAAACTATTTGGAAAACATAGACCCTACACTTTCAGATCACAGGCTGAACAGGTCTGAGTTTGAGATTTTCAAACTGACACTGTTCAGATAGTTATTTTTTTTTTTTTTTTAATATGATCCCTTTGAGATACCAACATTTTACAGATGTGGTTAGGAGTAGTGTTGAGCTTTCCGATACCGCAAGTATCGGGTATCGGCCGATATTAGCTGTATCGGAATTCCGATACTGACTTCCGATACTTTTTTCATATCGGATACCGGAATCGGAAGTTCCCATAATGCTATCAGCCCGCTCGCTTTGATTCAGCCAATGAGAATCCTCAGAAGTGTGGGCACACCCTGTTAGGCATGTAGGCATGTTAACTATTGGCATGGCTGTGATTGGCTGCTGAAATGATGTCATGATGCACTATAAAAGCCACCGCCGCCGTCATTTCTGATCACTCTGCTGTGAATTCAGTTAGGGACAGGCTGCTGTTGAAGACTGTGAGGGACAGTTAGAAATAGCGATTCTCAAAACAATATTGTGCTTTACCCAGGCTACATAAACCACCACTGTAGCTTTCTTTCCCTAGCAGCAGTGTTCACAGCTGTCTGCAAGGGCTGTGTGAGTGCAGCTCACGCTGTGGAGTGGGTCCTGCAGCCACGTCTGGTTGTAGGCCGCCCAGCGTGCCTCACTGCTGCCTCATACATATTTTTCTTTTTGAGCTTATTTTTAAAAAATTCTATCTAGTGTGCTTCCATCCGTATCCATATATGTTGGTTGCAAACACTAGTAGTAGACAGCGGAGCCTTTCTGCAGCCTTTCAGTGCTAGTGCCCACTTAGCTGCACTGTTCACGGCTGTCTGAGAGGTCTCTGACTGTGTGAGTGCAGCTCACGCTGAGTATTGTGTCCTGCAGCTACGTCTGGTTGTAGGCCGCTCAGCGTGCATCACTGCCTCACACATATTTTTCTTTAATTGCAGCTCATTTTTTCTTCTCCTATTAGTGTGCATCCATCCATATCCATCTACATTGGTTGGTTGCAAACACTATATAGGAGTAGATAGAGGAGCCTTTTTTCTGGCTTGTGCCCTTCAGCTGCAGCCAGATTAGTATTACCCAATTTTTTTGGAGCCTCATCTTTTGCATTGTAGGTTACCTGCCTGCATTTTAATAGCTCCAGAAAGTTGGTGATACTCTGACTTTCAAATCTTTGGTCACATCCTTTTTAGTTTTTTTTCCCCAAAAAAAAACAACAAAGTTCACCAAACACTACATTTGAAAGTTGTGTAGGCCACATTAGCTCCCATTAAGGTGTAGTCGACACACACCCTTCATAAAATTAGTGTTTCTTATACCTGTAACCAGCTGTTCAGGAGTAAGCACACTAAGGCCCCCCTTTGTACTTTTCTGCCTATCTTTCTCAGTCTAGCAAGATGAAGAAGGCAGGGAGTAAGGCACGTGGCTGTGGGCGTGGAGTTTCAGCAGGGAGAGGACGTGGGGATTCTGCAGGGAGAGGACGTGGGGATTCTGTGCCTGCTGTTGGCACCAGTGAGTCAGCATCCCCCAGTTTTAGCAGGCAACGGTCCTTTATGCGCAGCTTTGTATGACCTCACCGTACCCCACTGCTGCGGGAGGAACAAATTGAAACCGTTGTCGGATGGATGGCAGCTAACATCGACTTCAATTACTTCCACATCCTCTCAGGGTCAGAGCACCGAAGAGCAACCATCTGTCTCTTCACCACCTGCCAAAGTGCCCAGGCAGTCAGAGACCCCTGGACAGGAGCCATCACAGTCTCTACTTCTGTTCTCGGAATCTGTTGGTTTGGAAAGAGGGGGCCAGCCAAGCAGCATTCCAGAATGTGAAGAAGAGGGAGTATGCAGTGATGTGCAACTTCTTTGTCCCTCTGAATCTGAAGAGGCGGGTGGGCCAGTGCCTATGGTCAGCAGACCTCAGTACGCATCAGATGATGACGAGACTCAGTTACCACTTTCTGGTGCGTACGGTGCTGGCGAGACAACCCAGGAGAAGCAGATGTTTGAAGAGGGGAGTGTAGATGATGAGGTCCTTGACCCATCATGGCGTGAGGAACAGGAAGGTGGTGGGAGCAGCTCTGAGGAAGAGTTTCCCCGAACGGCCAAAACCGGAGGGAGAGGGCAGACTTGGTTGCCTGTAACCTCCACTTCGGCACCCGTTAGGAGCATTCCACTTTCAAAAGGCAAAATGGGCGCTCCCAAGACTTGCAGTGCATGGTCGTTTTTTGACACAGTTGCAGATGACATTTGCTTTGTCAAATGCAAGCTGTGTCATCAGAGAGTCAAGAGAGAGAAAAATGTCAGCAACCTCAATACCACTAATATGTGGAAACATGTGCGGACCAAGCACGAGGTGGAGTTACACAGACACACTGAAGACGTAGGCCAATGTACAGCACCACCTACCACCTCTTCAGCTCGTGTTGGGGCCTCTTCCTCCAGCTCACACACAGCTGTTTCGGCTTCCTCACAGGATCGCCAAGGAAGAACTTCTGACACTGTTGTCCGGAGACCCTGTGACATTCCACCCACAGCACCACGTTCCAAGTCATCCTCACACTCCCAGGCCACTCGGCAGCCATCGGTAGCACAGGCATGGGAGAAAAGGCGGCCATACTCGGCAAACCATCCCCGAGCACAGGCTCTGAATGCTGGCGTTTCCAAACTACTGGCACTTGAAATGCTGTCATTCATACTGGTGAAGACTGACACCTTCCGGGACTTCATGGCATTGGCAGTCCCACAATACACTGTGCCCAGCCGCTTTTATTTCAGCAGGCGAGCCGTCCCTGCCCTGCAGAAACATGTGGAGGCAAACATAAAACATGCGCTACTAAACGCCGTCAGTAGCAAGGTCCACCTGACCACCGATGCGTGGACCAGTAACCATGGACAGGAACGATACCTTTCCCTCACTGCCCATTGGGTCAATGTTGTGGAGCCAGGTACAGATCTGGAGAGTGGCGCTCCACGTGTTCTGCCAACTCCACGGATTGCAGGAATCCAGTATGTACACATTGACTCCTCCTCCTACTCAAGTTCCTCTGAAACAGCGCAGCAGGAGCCTGTTACGACCGATATGAGCACAGCCATGGTCAAACGTCAACAGGCCGTACTGAAATTAATTTCTTTGGGGAATCGAAGCCACACAGTGCAGGAGCTCTGGAATGCCATCAAGCAGGAGAGCGACGTGTGGTTTCTTCCAGCGAATCTCCAGCCGGGCTTGGTAGTGTGTGACAATGGCCGAAATCTGGTGGCAGCTCTTGGCCTTGGCAACCTCACTCACATCCCATGTCTGGCACATGTGCTCAACTTGGTCGTGCAGAGCTTTCTGAGGGACTATCCGGATCTTGATGCACTGCTGCACAAGGTCCGCATAGAGTGCGCTCACTTGCGGCGTTCCAGCACGGCAAGGTCGCGCCTTGCTGCTCTGCAGCGCTGATTACGCCTTCCGGAACATCGCATCATATGTGACCTACCCACCAGGTGGAATTCTACGTTACATATGTTGGAGCGGTTGTGTGAGCAGCAGGCAGCAGTCATGGAGTACCAGCTGCATCAGGCGCAAACAAGTCGCACTGTGCGCCGGTCACACTTCAGCACCACTGAGTGGGCCTCTATGAAGGACATCTGCCTCGTTTTGCTTGCCTTCGATGATTCCACGCGGATGGCGAGTGCAGATGATGCACTAGTCAGCATGACTGTCCCCCTTATCTGCCTGCTTCAAAAAACACTGCAAGCACTAAGGGATGAGGTTTTGGAAGAGGTGGAGGATGAGGAGTCCCAAATGCCATCTGCTTCTGGACAGTCTGCGCTACGTGCTTCCTCACAAAGGCTTAGGCAGGGGACACTTTGTGAGGAGGATGAGGAGGAGTCGATGGAGGAGGAAGACATCTCTCCAGAGGAGGGAGGTACACAAAGCTCTAGTCAGTATGTACAGCGAGGGTGGGGTGATGCAGAGCAGGCAGAGATCACGCCTCAAGCAGGGGACAGCGGTTCTTTGGCAGTTGGGAGTCTGCAGCACATGGTTGACTTCATGCTGCAGTGCCTGAGAAATGACCGCCGCATCGCCCACATTCTCTACACGGCTGATTATTGGGTGTACACCCTCCTAGATCCTCGCTACCGGGACAACTTGCAAACCCTCATACCAACGTTGAACCGGGAGCGTAAACTGCGGGAGTACCAAGACACACTGGTGCAGTCCATCATGTTTTCCATTCCAACCGACAGCAGTGGTGCTAGTGCTTTACAAAGCACCGCTGTGCGTCGAGCCAGTGGAGGAAACTCGGCACAAAGAGGGAGCAGAGGCAGCGCCTCAGCACAAGGCAAGACCACTATGGCCCAAATGTGGCAAAGTTTTGTGTGTCCGCCACAATTGTCTACACCATCACTGACCGCTCCAGTCAGCAGGAGGCAACGTTTCCGTCAGATGATGACAGACTACATGTCTTGCCCTGTGACTGTACTCCCAGATGGCTCTTCCCCCTTCAAGTTTTGGGTCTCTAAGCTGGATACATGGTCAGAGCTTAGCCAGTATGCATTGGAGGTGCTGGCTTGCCCTGCTGCCGGTGTATTATCGGAACGCGTCTTTAGTGCCGCAGGTGGTGTACTAACAGACCGTCGCACGCGACTTTCTTCCGATAACGTCGACCGGCTTACTTTTCTGAAAACAAACAAGGCCTGGATCTCCCCAGAATTTGCCAGTCCTCTTCCCGACTAAATAATTGGTTGGCAACTGTATCCAGGTCTCCTGTTGTGTTCATGTTTCTACCACCTGAACTAGAATCCCTGGGCTTCAACACAGCTAGTTGTCACTCAGATCTGTCATCTGCACAGAGAAAAACACTAGCTCCTGTGTTATTGGGGTTCAGTAATGCCAGCTGCTCCCCTGCTGTGTGGACGGCAAAGTCTCCTGCTCCATCCACATACAAACTACTACTGATTTTTAACCGTGCTCCACTTAGGCCTCTGGCTCCACTGTCTCTAGTATTTCCCCTGGCCTCCAACTCCGCCAGTTCCTGCTCTGAAGTGGGGTCTGCACAATCCACACTTGTTCCTGTGTTACTGTGGCTCAGGCTCGTCAGTTGATCCCCACATGTGTGTCCGTCAAGGTCTCCTAGTCTGACCACATTCCCATTACTAGTAGTGTGAATGAGGACAGAGCAGGAGACCTTGCCGGACACACATCAGGGGATCAACTGACGGGACTGATCCCAAGCAACACAGGAACAAGTGTGGATTGTGCTGACGCCACTTCAGAGCTGTCACTGGCGTGGTTGGAGGCCAGGGGAAATACTAGAGACAGTGGAGCCTGAGGCCTAAGTGGAGCACAGTTACAATCAGTAGTAGTCTACAACCTCTATAAAATGTGCTGCAAGTTGGCCTCAGCATGCTCCATGCTTCATCCTGGGCTCCAATAACGCCAGTTGGTGTTCAGAAGTGCCGTCTTCGCAGAGAAAAACACACTCGCTACTGTGTCTGTGGGGTTCAGTAATGCCAGCTGTTTCCCTGCTGTGTAGATGGCAAAGTCTCCTGCTCCATCCACATGCCAAAACAATCATGCCTCAGCCTGCTCCATGCATCATCCTGGGCTCCAGCAACACCAGTTGGTGTTCAGAAGTGCCGTCTTCGCAGAGAAAAACACACTCGCTACTGTTTCTGTGGCGTTCAGTAATGCCAGCTGTTCCCCTGCTGTGTAGACGGCAAAGTCTCCTGCTCCATCCTCATGCCAACAACATCAGACCTCAGCCTGCTCCATGCCTCAACCTGGGCTCCAACAACGCTAGTTGGTGTTCAGAAGTGCCGTCTTCACAGAGACAAACACACACTAGCTCCCTTGTTAGTGGGGTTCAGTAATGTCAGCTGTTCCCCTGCTGTGTAGACGGCAAAGTCTCCTGCTCCATCCACATGCAAACTACTACTGATTTTTAACCGTGCTCCACTTAGGCCTCCAGCTCCACTGTCTCTAGTTTTTCCCCTGGCCTCCAACCCCGCCAGTTGCTGATCTGTAGTGGCGTCTGCACAATCCACACTTGTTCCTGTGTAACTGTGGCTCAGTCACGTCAGTTGATCCCCTGATGTGTGTCCGGCTAGGTCTCCTGCTCTGTCCACTTTCCCATTACTAGTAGTGTGAATGAGGAATGAGCAGGAGACCTTGCCAGACACACATCAGGGGATCAACTGACGTGACTGAGCCACAGTTACACAGGAACAAGTGTGGATTGTGCTGACGCCACTTCAGAGCAGCAACTGGCGGGGTTGGATGCCAGGGGAAATACTAGAGACAGTGGAGCCGGAGGCCATAGTGGAGCACGGTTACAATCAGTAGTAGTCTACAACCTCTAATAAACAGCTGCAAGTTGGCCTCCGCCTGCTGCATGCTTCATCCTGGGCTACAGCACAGCCAGTTGTAGCCTGGAAGTGCCATCTGCACAGATTCAAACACTCACTCCGGTGTCTGTGGGGTTCAGTAGCGCCAGCTGTTCCCCTGCTGTGTGGATGGCAAAGTCTCCTGCTGCCTCCAAACTCACACTACATCATATTTTCTCCTCGCTCCAAGTAGGCCTCAGCCTGCTCAGAGCATTGATCCTGGGCTACAACACAGCCAGTTGTAGCCTGGAAGTGCCGTCCGCACAGATTCAAACACTCGCTCCTGTGTTAGTGGGTTTCAGTAATGCCAGCTGTTCCCCTGCTGTGTGGATGGCAAAGTCTCCTGCTGCCTCCAAACTTACACTACAACGCATTTTCTCCTCGCTCCAAGTAGGCCTCAGCCTGCTCGGATCATTGATCCTGGGCTACAACACAGCCAGTTGTAGCTTGGAATTGCTGTCCGCACAGATTCAAACTGTAACAGGGTCTACCAAGCTGGGGTACCTCTTTCAGTACCACCCCGTGTTTTTGGAGGTCTGCTCTGCGTTGGCTGGAGTCTGAATGAATGACGCTGGCTGGAATTCCTCTGAGTGCATGGGCGCAAATAAAAGATCACTGCTTCTCCATGTATTTCCAGTCTGACAACACTTTACTCACAGGACACAGAATATATCACACAGATACAGAGGGCAGGCCAGACATAGATTACAAAAGCCGCAGGTGGCCGGAGCCTTTCATGTTTACTGTGGAAATTACAAAGGTGGGGGGAGGGCGGACAAAAGCGGAATGCTGATGCAATAGGGACATACATCTCACATAGAACCTATTATCCATACATATAACTGCACAACATATTCTGGGTGCTAAGTGGTTCTGTAACACGTAACACGGCTCCCCCTTTTCAGCGACGCGATCGGCATACACAGTCTGATCCTCAACGGATCGGTTTGGGGATGACCGAAGTTTATGGGGTTGGTACAGGTTCCGTTTGTCGACTTAGTCCATCGGCGTTCCCGTTTTCTTTGCCGGGTCTGTAGTGGATGGTGAAGTCCAGAGGTTGTAGGGCTAAACACCGCAGCAATCTGACGTTGTCTCCGGAGACCCGATTAAGCCAGACTAGGGGATTATGGTCCGTTAGGAGGGAAAACTGTCGTCTATACAAATATGGTTGCAACTTTTTAAGTGCCCATACTACCGCCAGGCACTCCTTCTCGATGGCCGCATAGCTTACTTCACGGGGCAGTAGTTTCCGACTCAGGTAAGCTACCAGGTGTTCTTGGCCGTCCGGCCCGACTTGGCTCAGTACTACCCCAATCCAAACATAGAAGCATCCGTATGAACAAGGAAACGTTTAGTTGGATCGGGTGCGGCCAATACAGGGGTATTGGTGAGGGCGTCCTTTAGTTGGCGGAAGGCTTCCTCACACTCTGAGGTCCAGGTTACCTGGCGGGGTTGGTTCTTATGGGTCAAGTCAGTGAGGGGCTTGGCTACCCTGCTGTAATTGGGAACGAATTTCCTGTAATACCCCGCTGTCCCTAGAAACGCCATGACCTGGGTTTTAGTGCGTGGGATGGGCCATTTGGCTATGGCCTCAATCTTGGCTGGTTCTGGTTGCTGTTTCCCACTTCCCACCCAATGCCCTAAATACTGAACCTCTGCTTTGCCCACGTGACACTTGTTTGAGTTCAGGGTGATTCCGGTCTGGTGGGTCCTGTCCAATACTGTCTCTAGGTGATTTAGTTGCTCTTCCTATGTCGCACTGTAGATGGCGTTGTCGTCCAGGTAAGCACAAGCCTAGTCCTGGAGACCATCCAGAAGCCGGTCAGCCAGCCTTTGGAAGGTCGCCGAGGCATTCTTCATCCCGAATGGCATAATTCGAAACTGGAATAAGCCGAACGGGGTGACAAATGCCGACTTGGGAATAGCGTCAGGACTTAGGTGGAATCTGCCAGTAGCCTTTGCATAGATCGATGGTGGTCAAATACTTTGCCCCCGCCAGCCGGTCTTAACAACTCATCCACACGCGGCATGGGATATGCATCCGTCACTGTTTTCTCATTGAGCTTACGATAGTCTACCCAAAACCGTGTAGTCCCATCCTTCTTGGGCACTAACACTACGGGGGATGCCCAGGGACTATCTGACTCTTCAATGATCCCTAAACGCAACATCTCTTGTATCTCTTGTCGCATACCCTCTCGTACAGACTCAGGGACGCGGAAGGGGTTTTGTTGCAGGGGGGTCTGATCCTGGGTCTCAACCTTGTGTTGTGCCAGGCGAGTGTACCCCGGTCTCTCTGAAAACATCCTCTGTCGCAGCCTCAACGCCTCCGCCTGCTGTCTCTCCCGGGGGCCTAGATCTTCACCCAAGTGTACCTGGTCCCATGTTTTATACTGAGTCCTTTCCCCTAAGACATCTGGCAAGGGAAGTCCGGCTAAATCCTCTGCTTCAGGTGCACAGATGGCCACTACCTCTTCAGGGCGCTCCCGGTAGAGCTTCAGCATATTCACGTAGAACATGCGGATAACCCTGGGGTCGTCACAATCGGCGACATTATAGGTTGTGTCGGCTATTTTCCCCACTACCTGGTAGGGCTCCTGCCATGCAGCTTGAAACTTATTCTGCTTAGTGGGCTCTAACACCAGGACCTTCTGTCCTATTTCCAAAGTGCGCTCTCTGGCCCTCCGATCGTACCATATGCGCTGGTGCCGCTGGGTCGCCTGCATGTTCTCACGTACAGCCTGAGTCAGCTCCTGTAGGCGGTCCCGGAACTCCAGCACATAGGGTACAATAGGTACCCCTTCTATGAGGCCCTCCCATTCCCAGTGTTCCAGCACCAAGTCTAGGGGTCCCCTTACCCGTCTCCCGTATACCAGCTCGAACGGGGAGAACCCCGTGGATTTTTGGGGCACCTCCCAATAGGCAAACAGGAGGTGTGGCAAGAATTTCTCCCAGTCCCTGTAGGTCCTGGTAAAAGTCCCAATGAGCTGTTTTAATGTCCCGTTAAAGCGTTCACACAACCCATTGGTTTGCGGGTGGTACGGGGCGCTTCTAATGGACTTTGCGCCGCACAGCTTCCACGGTTTGTTGGTCACCTCTGCTGTAAACTGGGTACCCTGGTCCGAGATAATCTCCCGGGAAAATCCAACCCGTGAGAAAACCTGGAGCAGGGCGGCCGCCACCGTCTCTGCCTGTATGTTAGGTAACGCAACCGCCTCTGGATACCGTGTGGCATAATCTACCACGGTCAATATATACCTTTTCCCGGACGGACTGGGTTTGGCTAACGGCCCTATCAGATCGACCGCTACTCGGCTAAATGGTTCCTCCACAATGGGGATGTGGCGTAATTTGGCCTTGCATCGATCCCCCCTCTTGCCAATGCGCTGACAACTGTCACAGGTCTTGCAGTACTGACGAACATCATAGGTTACCCCCGGCCAAAAGAAGTTTTGTGTCAGACGATGCCTGGTGCGACAGACGCCGAAGTGCCCGGCCAAGGGTATATCATGAGAGATTCGCAGTAGCTCCTGCCTATACTTCTTGGGAACTACCAGCTGTTGTTTTATAGTGGGGCTCGTCCCTGTGTGGTGCTGCTCTGTGATCCGGCAGAGGAGTCCCTGCTTCCATACAAACTGTTCCCCTTCCAGTACTCGTCTCCCCTCCTGTGCCTTCCCAAGATATCCCTCTAATGAAGGATCCTCAAGTAACTCCCTCTTAAATTCATCTGGGGTGGCCCAAGAAATGTGTCTGGCTATGGGAATATGTGTAGGGCTGGGATGTCTTACCTGGGCCTCCTCTGAGTGTGATTCCGCCTCCGCAGCTCGAGCTTGTCTCCGGGTGGTCACAGGATAGGTCTCAGCCTGAGGGGCCACCGAGAATGCAGACAACATGGGCCCCAAGTCATTTCCCAGCAAGACGTCTGCAGGCAAATCCTCCATCAAGCCGACCTCAACAAGGCCATCCCCGACTCCCCGGTTCAGGTAAATCCTGGCAGTGGGTAGTCGATGTATAGCTCCCCCTGCTACACGGACTGCCACTGTCCGGTCCGTCTTCTCTGGGTTCCGGACGAGATGAGGCTTCACAAGGGTCAAAGTTGCTCCGGAATCTTAGTCCCTGCATACGTTTCCCATTAACCCACACGTCCTGTCGATGCTGTTGTCGATTATCTGCCTGGGCTGCCTGCACGGGGTCTACTTCATGCAGCACTTCCTCCATCTCTTCCACCCCTTGGTTAGTCGTAGCCCCCAATGCCGGGTCAGCTTCGCCTTGGTAGCAGTGTACAGCAGCCCGGCTGAAGGTAGCTGTTCCCGCCTTTGGCCACTGGGTATGCGGAGTCCGATTGGGGCATTGTCTTTGCAGGTGGCCCAGCTAACGGCAGGTGTGGCATCGCGCCCCAGGGGGACTGTGGTAGGCCGGGTTTCTAGCTGATCCCCCTACAATCTTCGGTGGTTTGGGGCCCTCCAGGTCCATGGGCGGGCTCCTAGTGACCACCTTTGATCCGGAGAACTGCGGCCTCCTGGCATCATGATGTTCATCGGCCAGACGAGCGGCTTCCTCAAGAGTCATTGGCCGCCTGTCCCGAAGCCATTCCTGTGTCTCGGGGTTTAGTCCATTAAAGAATCGTTCTAACAGGAAGAGCTGGAGGACGTCCTCCTTAGTGGTTGCTTGGCTCCCTTGTACCCACTGTAGCAGTGACCGCCGTAATTTACAGGCCCATTCAGCGTGGGTATCGGTTACGCGTTTTATAAGTCCGCGGAACTTTTGGCGATAGGCCTCTGGTGTCAGTGCATACCGGGCCAAGATCACTTCTTTGATCCGCTCATAGTCCATACAGTCCTCATCAGGTACCATGCGATAGGCGTCCGCTGCTCGGCCTGTCAGCTTGCTGGCCAGAATCTGAACCCGCTCCTCCGGCTTCACTTGATGAAGGGCACACTGCCGCTCAAAGTCCTGCAGAAAGCCATCAATGTCTTCCTCTGCCTCCCCCAACTGTCGGAAGGCATTGTACTGGATCTTTTTGTGGCTTACTGTTGAAGGAACCTGGTCAAAGTCCAGAGCTCCCCCTGCTCGCTGGCTCTCCTCTCTCCGCTCTGCCATCTCCATCTTGGCCAGCTCCACTTTGGTCCGCTCTGCCATCTCCATCTTGGCTAGCTCTATCCTGGTCCGCTCGGCCATCTTTTCCTTCAGATCAGTACGCACATCAGCCATCACGTCTCGTATGATCTCTACCGCAGGGTTTGGGCACTAGAACGCCAGTCTGTTCTTTACCTCCCTCTGGAATTCGGTCTCCTCCACGTTCACATTGTGGGGTGCTGCACTGTCATGTTCCATGATGGCTGCTATCAAATCCGCTTTTGTTTTGTTGCTGGCGATCAACCCTCAGGCTTCCACCAGATCTTTTAATGTAGTCCCTTTTTAACTTCTGGTAGTTATTTTCCATTCATTCCTTTCCTCCTGTAGAAGGGGTATCAAATCCCGCTGTCTGCCACCAGTGTAACGGGGTCTACCAAGCTGGGGTACCTCTTTCAGTACCACCCCGTGTTTTCGGAGGTCCGCTCTGCGTTGGCTGGAGTCTGAATGAATGACGCTGGCTGGAATTCCTCTGAGTGCATGGGTGCATATAAAAGATCACTGCTTCTCCATGTATTTCCAGTCTGACAACACTTTACTCACAGGACACAGAATATATCACACAGATACAGAGGGTAGGCCAGACATACATTACAAAAGCCGCAGGTGGCCGGAGCCTGCCATGTTTACTGTGGAAATTACAAAGGTGGGGGGGAGGGCGGACAAAAGGGGAATGCTGATGTATTAGGGACATACATCTCACATAGAACCTATTATCCATACATATAACTGCACAACATATTCTGGGTGCTAAGTGGTTCTGTAACACGTAACACAAAGACTTGCTCCTGTGTCTGTGGGGTTCAGTAACTCCTGCTGTTCCCCTGCTGTGTGGATGGCAAAGTCTCCTGCTGCCTCCAAAATCACACTACTACTGATTTTCCACCGTGCTCCACTTAGGCCTCTGGCTCTACTGTCTCTAGTATTTCCCCTGGCCTCCAACCCCGCCAGTCGCTGCTCTGAAGTGGCGTGTGCACAATCCACACTTGTTCCTGTGTTACTGTGGCTCAGGCACGTCAGTTGATCCACTGATGTGTGTCCGGCAATGTCTGCCGCTCTGTCCCCATTCCCATTACTAGTAGTGGGAATGTGGACAAGCACCCCCTGTTGGACTGTGGGTTTCGGAAACTGCGTCCTGCTCGCGGCGTTGCAACTTTGTTGATCATGGGTACCTTCTGCTACCCATCCGGGTTCCAGCACCGTCAGCTGGTTCTCGGCAGTGTCTTTGGCACGGGTACTCCCTCCTGCCCAGCCTGATTTCAGCACGCCTGCTGTTTCCGGGTAGTGTCAACGTCACTTTGCCACCGATACGTTGTCCTGTCATGTTGCAGTCGGGTTCGGGTTTGCCGAGTCTATGGTGCCTGTAGTTTTGGTGCTTCCTATGTGGGCTGCGGGTTCTGGTAATAAAGGCTGGTTCTGTAGTGCCAATAGGACAAGCACCCCCTGTTGGACTGTGGGTTTCGGAAACTGCGTCCTGCTCATGGCCTTGCAACTTTGTTGATCATGGGTACCTTCTGCTACCCATCCGGGTTCCAGCACCGTCTGCTGGTTCCCGGCAGAGCCTTTGGCATTGTTGCCTCCTTGTCGGTATCCGAGTTCCAGCAATGTCTGCTGGTTCTTGGTAGTGCTTTTTAGCACAGGCAACTCCTGCTTAGAAACCGTGTTCCAGCACCGTTAGCTGGTCCACGGTTGTGCCATTGGCTCTTGTTCCTTCTGCTGCCCCTCCGGGTTCCAGCACCGTCAGCTGGTTCTCGGTAGTTCCATTGACTCTTGTAGCTTCTGCTACCCATCCGGGTTCCAGCACCATCAGCTGGTTCTCGGCAGTGTCTTTGGCACGGGTATTCCCTCCTGCCCAGCCTGATTCCAGCACGCCTGCTGTTTCCGGGTAGTGTCAACGTCACTTTGCCACCGATACGTTGTCCTGTCATGTTGCGGTCGGGTTTGCCGAGTCTATGGTGCCTGCAGTTTTGGTGCTTCCTATGTGGGCTGCGGGTTCTGGTAATAAAGGCTGGTTCTGTAGTGCCAATAGGACAAGCACCCCCTGCTGGACTGTGGGTTTCGGAAACTGCGTCCTGCTCGCGGACGCGAAACTTTGTTAATCATGGGTACCTTCTGCTATCCATCCGGGTTCCAGCAACGTCAGCTGGTTCCCGGCAGAGCCTTTGGCCTAGGTGCCTCCTTGTCAGTATCCGAGTTCCAGCAACGTCTGCTGGTCCTTGGTAGTGCTTTGGAGCACAGGTACCTCCTGCTTAGTAACCGTGTTCCAGCACCGTCAGCTGGTCCACGGTTGTGCCATTGGCTCTTGTTCATTCTGCTGCCACTCCGGGTTCCAGTACCGTCAGCTGGTTCTCGCCAGTTCCTCAGCCTTTTTGTAACTTCTGCTACTTTTCCAAGTTCAAGCTTGTGGATATGGTTTTTGATTCTCACTCTGGATCTCCATGACAATGACCCTGAAGACGACGACCCTGAAGACCACACAGAAGAATACCTAAAAGATGACCCTGAAGAAGATGACCAAGAGGACAAAGAACAGGAAGACAACCACCAAGATGCAGAACAACAAGAAACAGAAGACCAAGAAGCATAAAAAACAAAAGCAGAAGAACATTAAGCATAAGACTAAAAATCTGAGCAAATGATATTATCAAATTTATTAGCAGAAGAAGACTAAGCAGTGTATGGGGGTGAGTCCGTTCCTCCTCGTGGTGCCCCTGGAAAAGGCCTGCTGCTGCAGGCCAAACTGAACGCGGACAAATCCTGTTGTAAATCTTCTGTGACAGGCTGAACGGAAGGTGTAATCTTCAAACTTTTATAGATAACAACTACAGGAATGCCTGACACAAATAAGAATATGATGAAGAAGAATAGGAAGAAGATGAAGTAGAATATGAAGAAGAATAATAGTTGAATAAGAAGAATATGAAGAATGTAAAAAAAAAAAAAGAAGAAAAAGAAGTTGTTGATGAAAAAGATGCTGCTGCTGCTGAGGATCATGAAGGAGAAAGTGTGGGAGAAGTAAAAAAGAAGGTGAAGAGAATGGAAGTAGTGAAACATACATATCTGACAAAAAATTAAAGACTTTAACATAGTCAATATCTTTGTAACTACGAACGTCTTTAAAAAAAAAAAAAAAAAAATCCTGCTACTCCATTTGATTGGGCTAAACCTCTATGGCTTTAATGTCTCCTACACCTCCCACAATACATTCTACATTATTATTAGTTGTTTTTCTTCATGTAGAATTAACCTACAGGGAAAGAAAGGGGTTTTTTTAATTCTGATATTTCTGTTCCATTGACTTGAATGGGACTTTCGGGATCGGAAACGGCAATACCCGATACTTTTTTTTCAGATCGGCCGATCTATTCCGATACGTTATTTTTCAGTATCGGGTGGTATCGCTCAACACTAGTTAGGAGTATAGGAGGCACATGTGATTTTTTTTTTTTTTTGTTGTTTTGTTTTGTTTTTTCTTTTAATTGTATCAGATTGTCTTTTTGGAAATGAGTTTCAAAATTTTGCGTTTGGAGTTCGTGTAAGGAAATGGCAGGTCCCCTCAAGTGTGCTCTCTGCTTGCCTTGTGACCCCCCCATGCGCACTTCTTATGTACCTATGCTACATCCTGTAATGCTTTATAATGTGTCATGTCATGAGAATCAAAATGTCTTATATTGTAATGTAGTGTTCTCCTTTAATACCATAAGAGCTAAGGATAGCAATGGTTAACAAGAGGCTGAGTCTGCAGCCACAAGGGAGGAAGCTGTTTCTTCCTCAGAACTGCTGGGATCTTTGACCAGTGCAGACGTTCAGACCCACGGGGCACTGCCGGCCCCTCCCAGATGGGAGAGGTGCGTTGCTTCGGGCTAAAGACCACCAAGGACTAAAAAGGACAGCAACAACGGCCTTCTGGACTCTCCAGGGGCCTTCGCTGAAGGGGTCTCAGGCACCCAGATTCCAGTGGTTGGATGACTATGATCCTCGGCTGCTGCGGCCGTTGTGGGTACGACTGCAGCAAATGTCAGGGCGAGAGCAGGAAATCCAGTGTTGAAAATTGTCTTTTATGTCCATCCTTTATCCTCTGTTCAATAAAAGTTACGTTTTCCCTGTTGGAAAACAGCTGCGTCTTTGGACTCTTGGAAAGTATTTGGCTCCCTGGAACTTTACAACCTTTTTTTCGATATATCATGCTTCAAACATAAAGTTACCAAATGTAAATTTTTGGTGAAGAATCAACAACAAGTGGGACACAGTTGTGAAGTTGAACGAAATTTATTGCTTATTTTAAATTTTTGTGGAAATTCAAAAACTCAAGTGGGGCGTGCAATATTATTCGGCTCCTTTAACTTAATACTTTCTTGTGCCACCTTTTTGCTGCGATTACAGATGCAAGTCGCTTGGGGTATGTCTCTATCAGATTTGTACATCGAGAGGCTGAAATTCTTGCCTATTCTTCCTTGGCAAACAGCTCGCGCTCAGTGAGGTTTGATGGAGATCGTTTGTGAACTACTGTTTTCAGCTCTTTCCACAGATTCTCGATTGGATTCAGGTCTGGACTTTGACTTGGCCATTCTAACACCAGGATAGGTTTATTTGTGAACCATTCCATTGTAGATTTTGCTTTATGTTTGGGATCATTGTCTTGTTGGAAGACAAATCTCCGTCCCAGTCTCAGGTCTTTTGCACACTCCAACAGGTTTTCTTCAAGAATGGTTCTGTATTTGGCTCCATCCATCTTCCCATCAATTTTAACCATCTTCCCTGTCCCTGCTGAAGAAAAGCAGGCCCAAACCATGATGCTGCCACGACCATGTTTGACAGTGGGGATAGTGTGTTCAGGGTGATGAGCGGTGTTGCCTTTATGCCAAACACATCGTTTGGTATTGTTGCCAAAAAGTTCGATTTTGGTTTCATCTGACCAGAGCACCTTCTTCCACATGTTTGGTGTGTCTCCCAGGTGGCTTGTTGCAAACTTTAAACAACACTTTTTATGGATATCTTTGAGAAATGGCTTTCTTCTTGCCATTCTTCGATAAAGGCCAGATTTGTGCAGTGTACGACTGATTGTTATCCTATGGACAGACTGTCCCACCTCAGCTGTAGATCTCTGCAGTTCATCCAGAGTGATCATGGACCTCTTGGCTGAATCTCTGATCAGTCTTCTCCTTGTTTGAGATGAAAGTTTAGAGGGACAGCTGGGTTTTGGTAGATTTGCAGTGGTATGATACTCCTTCCATTTCAATATGATCGCTTGCACAGTGCTCCTTGGGATGTTTAAAGTTTTGGAAATCATTTTGTATCCAAATCCGGCTTTAAACTTCTGCACAACAGTATCACGGACCTGCCTGTTGTGTTCCTTGGTCTTCATGATGCACTCTGTGCTTCAAACAGACGCCTGAGACTATCACAGAGCAGATGCATTCATACGGAGTCTTGATTACACACAGGTGGATTATATTTATCAATAGTCATTTAGGACAACATTGGATCATTCAGAAATCCACAATGAACTTCTGGAGTGAGTTTGCTGCACTGAAAGTAAAGGGGCCGAATAATAATGCACGCCCCACTTTTCAGTTTTTGAATATCAACAAAAATTTAAAATAACCAATAAATTTCGTTCAACTTCATAATTGTGTCCTACTTGTTGTTGATTCTTCACCAAATATTTACATTTATGTTTGAAGCATGATTTGTGGGAAAAGGTTGAAAAGTTCCAGGGAGTCGAATACTTTCGCAAGGCTCTGTTTGGGGGAAAGACTGAATCCATCCCAGATTGCATGTACAAGCGGCCGGGGTGTCTACAGACTGTGTTTAGTGGGTAAGCTTGACCCGGACTACCACCCCGGTGCCCTTTGTCTTACATCCGCATGGATAAAATATTATCAACGATATTCTTGTGACATATTGGTTGAAAGCCTGTACAGTTCTGAGAGTAATGGTGTTTTTTCACTTTTTCTCTATCTTGATTCTGGCCTGAGTTATGATGATATAAATCAACAGCCGCGGAGACACCATCACATGTTTCTCAACGCAAGCAATGACTAGCCAGGTCTTTCCCCGGGAAGGAACAACCACGGGAAGGGCAGTCTCCAATGAAGGAAACCACCTATGCCAAAACATGGTATCCATCCACAGACAGCTGTTTCGGGGTATTGCCCCTCATCAGTGTGGAGTAGGAAACTGGCTAGTAGGAGCAATGCCTAGTGAAAGGCTATGAACATAAGGATGAGTGACCTCATGGAGATCAACATCCAACACTGCGGAGACACCATCACATGTTTCTCAACGCAGTGATCTAGAGCAATGCCCCCATCCCTTATGGGAAATATGCAAAAGCATGTAAATCAACAGCCGCGGAGACACCATCACATGTTTCTCAACGCAAGCAATGACTAGCCAGGTCTTTCCCCGGGAAGGAACAACCACGGGAAGGGCAGTCTCCAATGAAGGAAACCACCTATGCCAAAACATGGTATCCATCCACAGACAGCTGTTTCGGGGTATTGCCCCTCATCAGTGTGGAGTAGGAAACTGGCTAGTAGGAGCAATGCCTAGTGAAAGGCTATGAACATAAGGATGAGTGACCTCATGGAGATCAACATCCAACACTGCGGAGACACCATCACATGTTTCTCAACGCAGTGATCTAGAGCAATGCCCCCATCCCTTATGGGAAATATGCAAAAGCATGTAAATCAACAGCCGCGGAGACACCATCACATGTTTCTCAACGCAAGCAATGACTAGCCAGGTCTTTCCCCGGGAAGGAACAACCACGGGAAGGGCAGTCTCCAATGAAGGAAACCACCTATGCCAAAACATGGTATCCATCCACAGACAGCTGTTTCGGGGTATTGCCCCTCATCAGTGTGGAGTAGGAAACTGGCTAGTAGGAGCAATGCCTAGTGAAAGGCTATGAACATAAGGATGAGTGACCTCATGGAGATCAACATCCAACACTGCGGAGACACCATCACATGTTTCTCAACGCAGTGATCTAGAGCAATGCCCCCATCCCTTATGGGAAATATGCAAAAGCATGTAAATCAACAGCCGCGGAGACACCATCACATGTTTCTCAACGCAAGCAATGACTAGCCAGGTCTTTCCCCGGGAAGGAACAACCACGGGAAGGGCAGTCTCCAATGAAGGAAACCACCTATGCCAAAACATGGTATCCATCCACAGACAGCTGTTTCGGGGTATTGCCCCTCATCAGTGTGGAGTAGGAAACTGGCTAGTAGGAGCAATGCCTAGTGAAAGGCTATGAACATAAGGATGAGTGACCTCATGGAGATCAACATCCAACACTGCGGAGACACCATCACATGTTTCTCAACGCAGTGATCTAGAGCAATGCCCCCATCCCTTATGGGAAATATGCAAAAGCATGTAAATCAACAGCCGCGGAGACACCATCACATGTTTCTCAACGCAAGCAATGACTAGCCAGGTCTTTCCCCGGGAAGGAACAACCACGGGAAGGGCAGTCTCCAATGAAGGAAACCACCTATGCCAAAACATGGTATCCATCCACAGACAGCTGTTTCGGGGTATTGCCCCTCATCAGTGTGGAGTAGGAAACTGGCTAGTAGGAGCAATGCCTAGTGAAAGGCTATGAACATAAGGGGGGGGCATTGCTCTAGATCACTGCGTTGAGAAACATGTGATGGTGTCTCCGCAGTGTTGGATGTTGATCTCCATGAGGTCACTCATCCTTATGTTCATAGCCTTTCACTAGGCATTGCTCCTACTAGCCAGTTTCCTACTCCACACTGATGAGGGGCAATACCCCGAAACAGCTGTCTGTGGATGGATACCATGTTTTGGCATAGGTGGTTTCCTTCATTGGAGACTGCCCTTCCCGTGGTTGTTCCTTCCCGGGGAAAGACCTGGCTAGTCATTGCTTGCGTTGAGAAACATGTGATGGTGTCTCCGCGGCTGTTGATTTACATGCTTTTGCATATTTCCCATAAGGGATGGGGGCATTGCTCTAGATCACTGCGTTGAGAAACATGTGATGGTGTCTCCGCAGTGTTGGATGTTGATCTCCATGAGGTCACTCATCCTTATGTTCATAGCCTTTCACTAGGCATTGCTCCTACTAGCCAGTTTCCTACTCCACACTGATGAGGGGCAATACCCCGAAACAGCTGTCTGTGGATGGATACCATGTTTTGGCATAGGTGGTTTCCTTCATTGGAGACTGCCCTTCCCGTGGTTGTTCCTTCCCGGGGAAAGACCTGGCTAGTCATTGCTTGCGTTGAGAAACATGTGATGGTGTCTCCGCGGCTGTTGATTTACATGCTTTTGCATATTTCCCATAAGGGATGGGGGCATTGCTCTAGATCACTGCGTTGAGAAACATGTGATGGTGTCTCCGCAGTGTTGGATGTTGATCTCCATGAGGTCACTCATCCTTATGTTCATAGCCTTTCACTAGGCATTGCTCCTACTAGCCAGTTTCCTACTCCACACTGATGAGGGGCAATACCCCGAAACAGCTGTCTGTGGATGGATACCATGTTTTGGCATAGGTGGTTTCCTTCATTGGAGACTGCCCTTCCCGTGGTTGTTCCTTCCCGGGGAAAGACCTGGCTAGTCATTGCTTGCGTTGAGAAACATGTGATGGTGTCTCCGCGGCTGTTGATTTACATGCTTTTGCATATTTCCCATAAGGGATGGGGGCATTGCTCTAGATCACTGCGTTGAGAAACATGTGATGGTGTCTCCGCAGTGTTGGATGTTGATCTCCATGAGGTCACTCATCCTTATGTTCATATGAGTTATGATGATAAACCTAGAGGCATGCAACACAAAAATTTGCGTTTTTTTCAAAACTTTGAAAATTAATAAAAGAAAAGACAATTGTCTTCAAAGTTTACATTCTCCAACACACTAAATTTCAAAAGAATTAAAAATATAGAGAAAAAATTGGTTCACGTGACATGGAGTGACCAGTTGTTAAAGTATCAAAAGTACTCATAACTGGTATTGCCATATCTGCACTGTCCCTAAAATATCTTGCTATTTAATACACGCAAGTTGAACACAATACTTCACAGAGCCAAAATTTCTCTTTTTCTTAACAGGGCATCTGCCAGTAGAATCAGTCTACCTAAGCCTCATAGAACAATACCTTGTTATCTGCATTCTGATATTATCCAGAGAAATCCATGTTTTTCTTATATGTAAATGAGCTGCTAAGATGTATGGGACATACATAGATCTCCCTGAGAATCTGCGTTCAGAGATCATTTTAATTGAAAGGGGAAGTTATCAGTGTGAGACATGTAATGGCTGATAAACTGACCTCTTGATCTACATGAATTTTTCTGGAATAAGATATTTGATCGCAGATATGAAGTTAACATTTTATTATACTTTCTATGACCTAGTTGTCCATATATACTTCTTAGGAGGGTGGATTATGGCATTCTGTACACCCCCCTAAGTTCCTAAAAGTTGCTGTGGCACTGAGCAGTTGAATAGCATAAATGCTAAAATGATTAAAAAATATGCAAGAAGTCTAGTGCTCATGAACCCTTTCTTTGTGACTGCAATTCTCTGCACCGAGATTACACAGGGTTTGTCAAGTCCTCTGAGGCTATGTGCCCACTGTAGCATTTTAAACCTGACAAAAAACCGGACTCCTTCCCAGAAAACGTGCGTTTTTTACCGCGTGTTTTTTTGCGCCTTTTTGATGCATTTTTTTCCCGCGCATCTTCTGGACCATAGGAAATAGCTAAAAACGCAGACTAAGCCGCAAAATTAATGAACATGCAGCGTTTTTAGCTGATAATCGTTTCCTTAGCGGTAAAAAAAGCATCCATTGGCATAAAAAGGCCAAAAAGCATTAACCGGTTCCCGACCTGTGACACAGCGTATGCGTCATGAAAGTCGGTGCCAATCCGACCCATGACGCATACCCTGTGTCATTAATTCAAAGCCCCCCTGCGGGTCGGGTGACCGGGGTCAATGAAAGGTCACCTGACCCGCAGATACAGGGGGCTTTGTAATTCACCACAGGGGGCGTGGCTTCGCCCCCACGTGGCTACGATCGCTCTGATTGGCTGTTAAAAGTGAAACAGCCAATCAGAGCGATAGTAATATTTCATCAATGAAAATTGATGAAATATTACAATCCAGCCATGGCCGATGCTGCAGTAGCATCGGACATGGCTGGAGACACCGATTCGACCTCCCCCCACCGGCGATCGCCCCCCCCCCAGCCACTGAATGACAGCGGCGATCTGCCGCCGCTGTCATCTGCCCCCCCTCCCATTCCCTCTGCTCCCCGCCAGCTTCCGATAACCCCCTCACCCCCCGGCACCTTCTAAGTCCCCCTGTCGCTCCTGGGGTCCGGTTCATGGGCGCCGCCATCTTGGAAAATGGCGGGCGCATGCGCAGTGCGCACGCCCGAATCTGCCGGCTGCAGATTCCATTATTTCATTTTGATCACTCTCACAGTGATCAAAATGAAATAAAAAGTAAATGAACCCCCCCAATTATCACCCCAATAGGTAGGCATAACTAATAAAATAAAGAAAATATTTTTATTTTTCCGTTAGGGTTGGAAAGAGGGTTAGGGTTGAAAAGAGGGTTAGGGTTGGAATTAGGGTTAGGGTGAAATTGGGGTTAGGGTTGGAATTAGGGTTAGAATTAGGGTTAGGCTTGTGGTTAGGGTTATGGTTAGGGTTGGGATTAGGGTTAGGGGTGTGATGGGGTTAGGGTTATGGTTAGGGTTGGGGTTGGGATTAGGGTTAGGGATGTGTTGGGGTTAGGGCTGTGGTTAGGGGTGTGTTGGGGTTAGGGTTGAAGTTAGAATTGATGGGTTTCCACTGTTTAGGCACATCAGGGGGTCTCCAAAAGCGATATGGTGCAACCATTGATTCCAGCCAATTTTGCGTTCAAAAAGTCAAACGGTGCTCCCTCCCTTCCAAGCCCCGACGTGTGCCCAAACAGTGGTTTACCCCCACATATTGGGTATCAGCGTACTCAGGAAAAATTGCACAACAACTTTTGGGGACTAATTTCTCCTGTTACCCTTGGGAAAATAAAAAATTGGGGGCTAAAAAATTATTTTTGTGGAAAAAAAATGATTTTTTCATTTTCACGTCTCTGCATTATAAACTTCTGTGAAGCACTTGAGGGTTGAAAGTGCTCACAACACATCTACATAAGTTCCTTGGAAGGTCTAGTTTCCAAAATGGGGTCACTTGTGGGGGTTTTCCACTGTTTAGGCACATCAGGGGCTCTGCAAACGTAATGACGACCGCTGACTATTCCATCAAAGTCTGCATTTCAAAACGTCACTACTTCCATTCCGAGCCCTGACGTGTGCCCAAACAATGGTTCCCCCACACATAAGGGGTATCAGCGTACTCAGGACAAACTTGGCAACAACTTTTGGGGTCCAATTTCTCCTGTTACCCTTGTGAAAATAAAAAATTGCGAGCTAAAAATTCATTTTTTGAGGAAAAAAAAGATTTTTTATTTTCATGGCTGTGCGTTACAATCTTCTGTGAAGCACTTCGGGGTTCAAGGTGCTCACCGCACATCTAGGCAAGTTCCTTATGGGGTCTAGTTTCCAAAATGGGGTCACTTGTGGGGGGTTTCCATAGTTTAGGGCTCTGCAAATGTAACATGATGCCCGCAGACCATTCCATCAAAGTCTGTATACCAAAACGTCACTACTTCCCTTCCGAGCCCTGACGTGTGCCCAAACAGTGGTTCCCCCCCACATATGGGGTACCAGCGTACTCAGGACAAACTGGACAACAGCTTTTGGGGTCCAATTTATCCTGGTACCCTTGTGAAAATAAAAAATTGCCAACTAAAAATTTTTTTTTTTTAGGAAAAAAAGATTTTTTTATTTTCACTGCTCTGCATTATAAAGTTCTGTGAATTACCTGGGGGTTCAAAGTGCTCACTATGCATAAGTTCCTTAGGGGGTCTAGTTTCCAAAATGGGGTCATTTGTGGGGGAGCTCCAAAGTTTAGGCACACAGGGGCTCTCCAAACACGACATGGTGTCCGCTAACGATTGGAGCGAATTTTCATTTCAAAAAGTCAAATGGCGCTCATTCCCTTCTGCGCCCTGCCGTGCGCCCAAACAGTGCCCCCCCACACATATGGGGTACCAGCTTACTCAGGACAAACTTGGCAACAACTTTTGGGGTCCAATTTCTCCTGTTACCCTTGTGAAAATAAAAAATTGCGAGCTAAAAATTCATTTTTTGAGGAAAAAAAATGATTTTTTATTTTCACTGCTCTACGTTATAAACTTTTGTGAAGCACTTGGGGGTTCAAAGTGCTCACTACACATCTAGATAAGTTCCTTAAGGGGTCTAGTTTCCAAAATGGTGTCATTGTGGGGGAGCTCCAATGTTTAGGCACACAGCGACTCTCCAAACGCGACATGGCAAGCGCTAAATACCGTATATACTTGAGTATAAGTCGACCCGAGTATAAGCCGACCCCCCTAATTTTGCCACAAAAAACTGGGAGAACTTATTGACTCGAGTATAAGCCTAGGGTGGGAAATGCTCCATAGATTATTCCCCCATATGGTGTCCCCAGAAGAAGCTCCATAGATTATTCCCCCATATGCTGCCCCCATAAGAAGCTCCATAGATTGTTCCCCCATATGCTGCCCCCATAAGAAGCTCCATAGATTGTTACCTCATATGCTGCCCCCATAAGAAGCTCCATAGAATGTTCCCCCATATGCTGCCCCCATAAGAAGCTCCATAGATTGTTCCCCCATATGCTGACCCCATGAGAAGCTCCTTAGATTGTTCCCCCATATGCTGACCCCATAAGAAGCTCCTTAGATTGTTCCCCCATATGCTGACCCCATAAGAAGCTCCTTAGATTGTTCCCCCATATGCTGACCCCATAAGAAGCTCCTTAGATTGTTGCCCCATATGCTGACCCCATAAGCAGCTCCTTAGATTGTTCCCCCATATGCTGACCCCATAAGAAGCTCCTTAGATTGTTCCCCCATATGATGACCCCATAAGAAGCTCCTTAGATTGTTCCCCCATATGATGACCCCATAAGAAGATCCTTAGATTGTTCCCCCATATGCTGACCCCATAAGAAGCTCCTTAGATTATTCCCCCATATGCTGACCCCATAAGAAGCTCCTTAGATTATTCCCCCATATGCTGACCCCATAAGAAGCTCCTTAGATTATTCCCCCATATGCTGACCCCCGAAGAAGCTCCATAGATTGTTCCCTCATATGCTGCCCCCATGCTGCTGCTGTATGTAAAAATAAAAAAAATGATATACTCACCTCTCCGTCGCTGAGTGTCAGATACTCACCTGTCCTGCGTCCATGGCTGCTCACCGCTATCTGCCACGTCATCAGTCAGTGACGTTCAGACTGCAGGGGGCGCGGCGCGCACTAACCACGTCACCACACCCTCTGCTGTCTGAAGTCACTGACCGATGACAGACAGCAGCAAGCAGCCATGGACGCAGGACAGGTGAGTATCGCTATACTTACCCGTCCTGATGCTGTCTTGAGCCCCCAGCTTCTCCGCGCTCTCTCTTCCTGCCTTCAGCGGTCATGTGGTACCGCTCATTAAAACTCATGAATATGCGCATATTCATGAGTTTTAATGAGCGGCACCACGTGACCACTGAAGGCAGGAAGAGAGGGTACGGGGAGAAGCTGAGCTGAAAATCTCGACATATTCGAGTATATACGGTATTCCAGCATATTTTCCATTCAAAAAGTCAAATGGCGCTCCTTCCCTTCTGAGCCCTGCCGTGCGCCCAAACAGTGGTTTATGACCACATATGAGGTATCGGTGTACTCAGGGGAAATTGCCCAACAAATTTTAGGATCCATTTTATCCTGTTGCCATGTGAAAATGAAAAAATTGATGCTGAAAAAAATTTGTGTTGGAAAAATTAAAATGTCCATTTTTTCCTTCCACATTGCTTTAGCTGCTGTGAAACACCTGAAGGGTTAATAATCTTCTTGAATGTAGTTTTGAGTAGCTTGAGGGGTTCAGTTTTTAGAATGGTGTCACTTTTGGGTATTTTCTGCCATATAGACCCCTCAAAGTGACTTCAAATGTGAGGTGGTCCCTAAATAAAAAATGGTTTTGTAAATTTTGTTGTAAAAATGAGAAATCACTGGTCAACTTTTAACCCTTATAACTTCCTAACAAAAACATATTTTGCTTCCAAAATTGTGCTGATGTAAAGTAGACATGTGGGAAATGTTATTTAGTAACTATTTTGTGTCACATGACTCTCTAGTTTAACAGAATAAAAATTCAAAATTTGAAAATTGCGAAATTTTCAAAATTTTCGCCAAATTTCTGATTTTTTTCACAAATAAACGCAAAAATTATTGACCTAAATTTACCACTAACATGAAGCCCAATATGTCACGAAAAAACATTCTCAGAATCGCTAGGATGCGTTGAAGTGTTCCAGAGTTATTACCTCATAAAGGGACACTGGTCAGAATTGCAAAAAATGGCCAGGTCATTAAGGTCAAAATAGGCTGGGTCATGAAGGGGTTAAAATGATTGGGAAGCTTCTTTTAAGTGTTTTCGAAGCGGTTTGACCCCTAAAAACACTTAAAAAAAACACTACTGTGGGCACACAGCCTGACCCAGCTCAAGTGAAGAATTGCCCTTCGTCCCACACCCTGAGAAAATTTTGCTTTTTATTGCCTGTCTAGCAAAAATGTTCAAATTAACTTCAAGTAGTCTAACAAGCTCCCATTAGGCTGGTTTCACAGCATTTTATGGAAAAACTGTATTGTATTTTTTTCTGCAGTTTGAGTCCAAACCAAATTTGGATCCTAGAAGTGGTCCAGCACCCAAAATGCAGAAACCAGAAATGCTGCCTACCTTAAATTGAATACTTTTATTTAGCTGCATTAGACATGTTTAAACACTGAGGCTTAATCTGTAAAATGAAGTCATTTAAAATGTAGAGGTCAAAGATATAATGCACTTATGTAATTTTCTATATCCCCCATATACAGCGGACATAGCACAAAGATATCGGATAAGCAAGTATCCCACTCTGAAACTGTTTAGAAATGGAATGATGATGAAGAGAGAGTACAGAGGTCAGCGCTCGGTGACTGCAATTGCAGACTACATTAGACAACAAAAAAGTGATCCAATACGGGTAGTTGGAGATTTGGAGGAACTGAAAACAACTGATGTGAGTATTTTACTAAAACTTTCAATATTCTGCATTTGGCTTCCATGGTGCACCTGATAATCTTGTTTTTGATTTGAGACCATTCCACCGACAGCATTTGTCTTAAGTTTTACTCAAAAATGTATGTGGTTGTCACCACTTAATTTTAAAATTGGACAACAAATTCAAGACACCCAAAACAAGTACATGCACAAGAAAGAGAAAGATGGGGTGTCAAATTGTATAATATGTACTACGACAACATTTTATGACACCCCATATGATTTCTTTTATTAACCCCTTCATGACCGGAGGTATTTTCGGGGGTTTTTTTGCTCCCCAGAGCCATAACTTTTTGTGGACTGGGCAGCCTAGAATCATAGAATCGTAGAGTTGGAAGGGACCTCCTGGGCCATCTGGTCCAACCCCCTGCTCAAAGCAGGATTCGCTAAATGATCCCAGTCATTGAAGGAGAACTTACCACTTCTCGTGGCAGCTTGTTCCACTCATTGATCACTCTAACTGTGGACACTTGACACTGTGCACACGTAGCTTACAGTATAACCAGTAGCTTTTTTTCTTACAGCGGCTGTAATTGGCTAGGTTGCCATATGACTGAAATGGGCGCATGCGATAATGAAATCAGAGCTATACTTACAGTAGGTGCCTATCAGCTAGCACATCAGCGCTGTACCTTCTGTATGGCATGTCATGATTAATACAGCGGGGCATGTGAGGGCATCCCCCCCTCTTTGACATCATTTTTACATAGCATGCAACTAGCGATCCTTTTATGCAGCGCCTTTATTCCTTTTCTAAATCGTACATTTATGTTTTGGTTGGAACCATCTTCCTGTTTTGTCCCACAACACTGGGGACATGGCAGGTCACGCTGCTGCTCTTCTCTGTAGCACTTGCGCTGTATGGGCATAGGGTTCAGCTCTTCATAGCGGTCAAAACTTGATAGGTTGATACATGAATGAAATGGGACGTATGCGCTTTGATACACTCCCCTCATTCGTCACCTTGTTTGCATATCATGTGACTACTGGTCACTCCTATATGATAATGTGCTATTGGTAATTAGGCGCATGCGCACTTGCGACCTATGGGCCATCTTGGTATACCCTCTCCTCACGTCCTGTTCTTTACATTTCCGGCGTCATTTGCCATCGCCTGCATCTACCAGCAAGTCTCCACGTGGGAGCACCATGCAGCTGCTGTGAGTTTGCTATTTAAATTTTTTTCAATAAATACTCAGGTGTCTAGTTGAACCCCTGCCCCTGACGAAGCCACTGAGGTGGCGACACGCGTTGGGCTTATGCCCCCTGACTGTCCGGCTTGGTAACACTCTGGTCATGCTCAATCTATTATGTTTTGTGCTTCCAGCACACGATTTGCTGAGAAGCAGTGTACAGAGTTTTAATAGGCTCGTTTTGCGAGCACCCGCAGTGCGGGTGGGAAGACGCTCACCATACCCCTTTTTCTTGCAGGTCCTGCAGGTGTTTGAGGACCTGCAGTGGTGTCACGATCATGTTACCAGCCATGTGATATATACCTGGACCTGTGGTTCAGTCTGGGTGGTGTCTTGGGAGAGGAATACTCCCACTTGGCTCCAAGGCAGAGCAGAGGACATTGCCTGGTGCCTGCAGGTTGATCCCTGCAGAGGAAAGGACTCAAGTTCCCTTTATTTGTTTTTATTTTTTTCCCCTTAAGCCAGAAAGGCTCTGTTTTGTTTGTGAGCCCTGCCTTGGTGTATGCGCACTCCAATAAACCAGCAGGTGTTTCACCACCAAATTGTTCTGTGTATACCTGAAGAAGCAGTCAAGCATGTCAACCCCTCACACGTGGTGTTTTGAATGTGGGTAGCATTCCAGGAACACGCATAGAGACAGAGGACAACTGCATGTCCTTGGTTAAATCCACCATCCAGCACAAGATGTCCGGCAGCATGGAGGACCTGTTGAAGCACCTGGTCCAGTTGCAGCAGCAAGATACCAAAAGAATGTTGCTACAGCAGAGCCAGCAGGAGCAGCAGCAGCAGATGCAGCTTCAGGTGACCCCCAATCCAGGGCAGGATGAGCGCCCCAACCCTAAGTCTGCCTGATGAAGTCCATGTCCGGAATACGGTAAGACTAACCTTACAAAAAATGACCCTGGGGGATGATGATGAAGCCTTTTTGACTGTGTCTGAGTGGGTAGCAGAGTGTGAGAGGCTACCGCCAGAACAGTGGGCAGAGGTGCTGGCCCCCTATTTGACTGGTGAATCCCTAAAAGCATATTATGGCATAGCCCTCCAGGATGCCAAGGAGTATGGAAAATTAAAAACTGAGATTCTGGCACACCTGGGAGTGACAATGTCTGTAAGGGCTCAGCATGTCCACCGCTGGGCGTATACTGGCGACAAACCCCCACGCTCCCAGGTTTGTTGCACCTGGTTCAAAAGTAGCTGCAGCCAGTGACTTCCACTCCGGCCCAAATGGTTGAGCGTGTGGTCATGGACCGGTTCGTCCTCTACCTCCCCAGGCCAATGCAGACCTTGGTTGCCCAGGGCGACCCCCGGAATGCAGATGACTTGGTCGGCTTGGTTGAGCGATACCAGGTGATTAAGAAATCCCTTGGGAAACCAGACGTCGCCACTTCCTTGTACTGGGACACCCAAAAGGGGGCGGGCTCACCACGGAGGGTGGCTAGAGACCCACCACTGGGGGCATTCCAACCCTGCTGAGGGGTCACCTAAGCCTGCTGTGAAGGATGTGGTCTGTTGGCATTGTCACAATCCTGAACACGTTGACGCCCGGTGTCATTTGCCCCCTGAGTCTATGGACTACAGTTTAGGCCGGCACTGCTACTATGCCTACCGGGCCTGCAGTGTGGACTGTCAACCCGGCAAAGGACCCCAATCGTGTGCTGTGTCTGTCAATGGGGTAATGGTTCTGAGACTGTTGGACTCGGGAAGTTTGGTGACCCTGATAAGCGCTGCGCTACCTCATCAGCTAATCCCTAATAAGTTTGTGGGTGTCCGCTACATACACGAAGATGCCAAGAACTACCCTGTAGCCAGAGTGACCATGGGAACAGACTGTGGTAACAAGTCCTATGAGGTTGGGGTAATAAAAGACTTAATCAATCCGGTCATCCTGGGGAGGGATTTTTCGCTGTTTTGGAACTTGTGGGGAAAGGGGGCTGCACAGTGTGTCTCGATGAAAAGCTAGGCCCCTCTGGAGGATGCTCCGACGAAATTAAAGATGGAGGAGTTTCCTTTATGTCTCCTTGCAAGAGAGGAGGACGAGATGGTGACAGAGGAGCCTGGCTTCCCTGACTTAGAGGTTCACAATGAGAACTTTGGGAATGCTCTGCTTAGAGATCTCACATTGAAGTATGCTTTTGAAAATGTCACTGTATGTAATGGGGTTGCTCAAGATGCGGGACTGACACCAGGTTCCCTCATTTTGCAGTGACTAATGAGCTACTGTATTGGGTGACTAAACTGAGGGGTGGAGAAATTGTGCAACATCTGCTATTTCTGACATCGTACCGGCGGAGGGTTCTAGATATGGCCCATGCACATATTCTGGGGGGTCATCTAGGGCTAGAGAAAACCCAAGAGAGACTACTGCCGAGATTTTATTGGCCAGGTTGTTATTGCGAGATTCTAGATTACTGTAGGTCTTGCCCTACCTGTCAGATAACTGTCCCTGTGTCTCACTTTAGAAGACCCTTAGTCCCATTGTTGGTGCTAGAAATTTTCTTTGAGAGAATCGCTATGGACTTGGTGGATCCACTTGTTAAGTCAGCACAAGGCCATCAATACATCTTGGTGGTTATGAATTACATGACTCGATACCACAAAGCACCTGAGGAACTCGTCAGCTAAGAGTATCGCCTGGGGGGGCGTGGCCTAGCAGCATGTGAGGAGGCTGTGTGCCTGCAGAGCTCCCGCATGTCCTAGTTAATTACTGCTGCTAAATCCCCACAGCACAGCTGGTAATTACCTGTGGAGAGGCCCTGGGGACTGGTGGAGGTCGTAGGGCCATCGTGGGAGCATTTCTGGTGTGCAACATGCCGAAAAAAGGTCAACGAGGATTGCAGGAGAGATGGCCTCTGGTTTCCAAGATGGCACCGCTTCTTCAGTGCGTGCTTTGGCAGATGCAGAAGCTGATAGTGCAGCCAGAAATAGAGAAGTAGCGGCTCGTCTGCAGCGATTTGCCCGAGTGGAGGAAATGGAGAAGGAATCTCCTCAAACAGCTGGAGAAGATCCAGGCACCGAAGGAGAAGGTACAGAGCGGGGGATGAGTGAAGAGGGTGAGGAGGAGACTGAGAGTGCTGGAGGGCAGAGGAACCAGGAGGCTCTGGCTAGCTGGGGAGAACTGGTGGAGCAAAATAAGAAACTGCTCACAGCGCTGAAGCTGCAGGTTGAATCCCACTATAAAAGATGTGCTGGTGGCTGTTATGCAATGTGGATCAGCCATTACTAATGTGCTCACTCAGCTGGGCTTTCTACAGGAGTCAATGCAGAATGTAAAATATGATCTCCACACAGTTAAGGACAGAACTGGGCAATTAGAAAAAAGAGTTGGTGTGGTGGAAAATACAGTCTCTAACTCTGCGCAGCATAATAAGGAGCTCAAAAAAGATCTTGCTGCTGTATGGAATAAAACGGATGACCTGGAACACAGGTTCAGGTGCAATAATGTCCATATTGTCTGTGTCCCGGAGCGCTGCGAGGGCAAAAACCCTACTACTTTTATCGAAGCCTGGTTAAGGGAAAAAGTTGGGCCAGACAATCTGACTCGCTTGTATGCGGTGGAGCGCGCTCATAGGGTCCCGGCTCGTCCCCCTCCCCCTGGCCATCCACCAAGACCCATCCTGGCTAAAATACTTCACTACAGAGACTTGGTCAGTATTCTTCGGTTCTCAAGAGACCACCCTGATCTAACTATTGATGGTTCTAGAGTTTCGTTCTATCTGGATTTTTCACCGAAAGTGCAAAAAATGAGAGCTCAATTTGTTGATATTAAAAAACGACTGAGGGCTCTTGACCTCAAGTACTCTATGATCTTCCCGGCCAAATTGCGGGTCAAAGTTGGGAACAAATCTCATTTTTTTTCTGGAAGCTACAGAGGCAGCTGAATGGTTGGTTGGATCTGAACGAACAACATCTAAGAAGGGAGGTGGAGGACTGTGGCGAAGAAACAAGAATCTTTTGGACGTTCTGGACGTTTTGAGCTGTTCCTGTGTCTAGATGGTTGCTTTGTGCCGTGTGGCATTATCCTGAAATATGTGGGGGGCGAGATAGGAACTAAAGCGCCCGGTATTTGGCTTTATACATTTTAAGGGGGATAACATTGTCCTTCTTTGGGATGGGCCTAATACGGTTGAGAGTTACGTTGGGATGTGTTATTGGGGGGAGGGAGGGAATTGGGGGGGTGTTAGGTCCTTTGATAGGTGCACATATGTCCAAAGGTATTTAGCTAAGATTAGTTGGATATTGTTGTTTAAGTTTAAAAATACCAATTATGGGGGACGTTAAAATTCTTAGCTGGAATGTTAGAGGGATGAAATCTCCAGTAAAAAGACAGGCGATTTTTTTTTTTTTTTTTTTTTTTCTTTTATTATGGACCGCAAACCAACTGTAATTTGCTTGCAAGAGATGCACCTTACACGTGAAACACTTATTATTCTGGATAAAAGGTGGATATTGGATATTCTACATACTCCCAGTACTCTAGAGGTGTCAGCATACTAATTAGACGGGGTGCTCAATTTTCATGTAATCGGGTGGTGGTAGATAAAGAGGGGCGATTTGTTCTTTTGTATTATACGTTGTCTGCGTTCACGATGGTACTCATATCTATATATATTCCTCCTCTCTCATTATCATACTAAAAGGCCTTGCTATTCAACATTGGAGCACTAAATCCTGCTTTCTTCAATCTGCTTACAGGCCCTGGGGGGGTAGGAGCAGTTAACTCCTTCATCACAGGAATAATTTTGTAGGACAACTAAACCATATCACCCACTTTAAACCGGGGACCAATGGTCCTATGCCGGTTGGAAAACTGTTGGGCCTTTTCCTGAGAGTGGGACAACTTATCCACTGCTTGGTCCCAAATTTGCATTCTCTCTACCACAGAATCCACACCTGGGCAGAAGCTTCCACCTGCCCCGAAGAAAATCGAGGATGAACAGATATGAAACATCTCAAATAAGACTCAAAAATCTGGTTTGTTCTCTCAGTCTGCCCATTGGTCTGAGGATGAAATGCAGAGGAGAAAGACAACTGAATTCCCAGTTTGGAACAAAAAGCTCTCCAAAATCTGGAAACAAATTGGACCCCTCTGTCCGACACAATGTTCTCAAGAATCCTGTGCAAACGAACCAGTTGTTAAAACAAGGGCACCAACTCGGAAAAAGATAACAACTTTGGGAGTGGTACAAGATGGACCATCTTAGAAAATCTATCACAGATCACCCAAATAACAGTCATTCTCTGAGAGACAGGGAGATCAGAGATAAAATCCATTGAGATATGGGTCCATGGCCTCCTGGGCACTGGCAGGGGCATCAACAAACCACTAGCGTGAGAACATGGCTTAGACCGAGAACAAGTCCCATAGGACTGCACAAAATTTCTGACATCACGAGATAAGGCAGGCCACCAAAAAGACCGACTCACCAAATCTCTGGTACCAAAAGATACCTGGATGACCAGCCATCGTGGAGCCATGAATTTCAGACATTTCTCTTTTCCTCCACTTGTCAGGGACATACAATTTTCCCATAGGGCATCATTCAGGTTTATCCTCCTGAAATTCCTCCAGGGCACGTCTCAAATCAGGAGAAATAACGGAAAGAACTGCACCCACATTTAGAATGGTTGTAGGCTCAGTTACATCAAAAGAATCCGCAAAGAAACTCCTAGAAAGAGCGTCCGCCTTAACATTCTTAGTGCCCGGAAGAAAGGAGACCACAAAATTAAAACGCATGAAAAACAAGGCCCACCTAGCCTGTCTAGGATTCAAGCGCTTGGCTAATTCAAGATAAATCAAATTCTTGTGATCGGTGAGGACCACAACTTGATGTCTAGCTCCCTCCAACTAATGTCTCTACTCTTCAAATGCCCACTTCATGGCCAACAATTCCCAATTCCCCACGTCATAGTTACGTTCAGATGGAGAAAATTTTCGAGAAAAGAAGGCACAGGGATTCATCTTAGAGGTTACTGGATCTCTTTGAGACAAAACGGCTCCTGCACCAATCTCAGAAGCATCTACTTCCACCTGAAATGGGAGTGAATCCCAAAAATGAAATCCTCTGTACACCAAAAAGACATTTTGATCCCTTAAGTTACAGAGTATTTTCCCTCAAAATCCGGAACACAGTCCGGACATGTTCCACATGAGAATACCAATCACTAGAAAAAATCAAAATATCATCCAGATAATCAAAAACTTTTCCACAAGGTCACGGAAAATATTGTTCATAAAAGATTGGAAGACGGAAGGGTCATTAGTGAGCGCAAAAGGCATCACCAATTACTCAAAATGTCCCTCTGGAGTATTAAACGCGGCCTTCCATTCATCCCCGTGATTGATGCGAATAAGATTATACGCCCCCCTGAGGTCAAGTTTGGTAAACCAATAAGCACTTTTAACTCTGGAAAATAAATCAGAAGTCAGGGGTAACAGGTACTGATATTTAACAGTGATTTTGTTAAGGGAACGATAGTCAATACATGGCCTTAATGAGCCATCTTTTTTGGCCACAAAAAAAAACAGCACCCAAAGGAGAAGAGGGTGGTCTGATATGGCCCTTCTCCAATGATTCCTTCATATAAGATCGCACAGCATCATGTTCAGGTACCGATAAGTTGAAAAACTGACCCTTGGGAAATTTACAACCGGGCATTAACCTAATTGCGCAGTCATAACTCCTATGAGGAGGCAAAGACTCGGACCTATTCTCACTAAATGCATCAGAAAAATCAGCGAAATAGTCAGGAACATCTTGAGACTGGGGAGAGGTGGAAAAAACAGGAGTGTCACAAAGAACACATTGACAACCCCAACTCACCACAGACACAGACTTTCAATCCAAAACAAGATTATAGGTTTGCAACCAAGAAAAAACCCAAACAATAATATCATGTAAATTGTGCAACACCAAAAATTTACAATTCTCTTGATGGTCCTGGGCGACCCGCATTATTACCTGGGTCCAAAACTGGGGTTTATTCTCCGCCAAAGGGGTAGCATCAATCCCTCTCAGGGGCACCATGGGGAAATCGCAATGTTTGGCAAAGTCAAGATCCATCAGATTCAAGGCTGCTCCTGAATCAACAAAGGCCTTAGCAGAAAATGTAGACAAGGAGCAGATCAAGGTAACTGCCAACAGGAACTTAGGCTGTACACTGCCCATCGCAAATGCATGAGCAAAACGTTTTTCTCGTTTAGGGCAGACGGAAATAACATGAGGCGTCCCCACAAAAGAAGCATTACTTATTACGCCTTCTGAACTCTTGACTTTGCACCCTAGACAAAACCCTATTACATTGCATGGGTTCAGAAATTTGTTCAAAAGGCAGCACCGTCTCTCGCGTACTTTTATGTTCACGTAAACGTCAATCATTTTGAATGGCTAATGACATGGAGTCGTTAAGACCAGAGGGGCAGGAAATCGCACTATAACATCTTTTACAGTTTTTGCCAGACCTTTCCGAAAGAGAGCTGCTAGGGCATCATCATTCCATTTAGTAAGGACTGCCCACTTTCAGAACTTCTGGCAATATAACTCCGCAGCATCCTGACCCTGGTTCAATGCCAATAAGGTTTTCTCAGCTTGATCAATAGCAATAGGTTCATCATACAACAACCCCAGGGCCTGAAAAAACGCATCTTCCTTAGCCAGAATAGGATCTCCAGGAGTCAGAGAAAAAGCCCAATCCTGGGGATCGCCGTGCAGCAGAGAGATGACAATTTTAACCTGCTGCACCGAGCTCCCTGATGAATTAGGTTTCAAAGCAAGAAATAGTTTACAGTTATTCTTGAAATTAAAAATTTTGACCGATCCCCCAAAAACACATCAGGAGTAGGGATCTTTGGTTCTACAGCAGATGATTGAACGAGATAGGCAGAAATTCCACGCACCTCAGCAACGAGCTGCTCAACACGATCGGGCAATAGCTTTGTCTCCATTAAGGAAAAAATCCTCCTACGGCCCCAGAGAAAAAGAGGAAAAAATATATAAAAAAATTCTGACACTTTTTTTTTCTATAATTCTTCCTTTTGCGTACCCTAGAGTCTACGGTTTGGCTGGTGATTCTGTTATGAATGGGTCACCGAGGAGGATGGCAGGAACAGGCTAAGCCACCAGGAAACCAGAGAGGTTGGTAACTAAGCGGATTGCAGACCCCTGATCCTATCAACACAACTAACAGGAGCCGTGGAGCATTCCTACGATGCCCTAGACGCTTCGGCACAGCCAGAGAACTAACCAAGCCTAAAGCCAGAAAGATGAAATCTATACTGCCCCGGAGCAGATCCCCAAAGGAATAGACAGCCTCCAAACATATATTGTCGGTGAGACACGATGAGACACAAACACAGGCTGAGAACAGACTGAGCAAACGGTGGGGCCCAAGCTGTCTAGACAGGACAGAAAAGATACTGTCTGCAATCGCGCATAAAAACCTAAAAAAATCCAACACATCTGAATTACAAAAAACCTGAGGCCACATGACCTCACTCCCGCTAGGTCAGCACTCTGGTATGAACTGGAAGCAAAGCAAAAGATACTAACAAAACAGGGGACTGAACAAACAGATACAAGCTGTAACATATGGAGCGGGGCCCAGCGCTGCCCCCAGCAGGGAGTACGATGAACCCTAGCAACAAAGCAGAAAGCAAAAAAAAAAGGAAAGCGACAACCAGATTAGATGCAAAGGATTAGCAAAAGAATCACTTAATGAACCACGCAGATCAGGCAGGAAACAAAAGAACTCCAAATGCACAAGGAGGAAATCACCAGCAACCACCAAGCGCAGCCAGCTCAATTATATGCTCCCAGCCAATAATCCCAGCTTCTCAATTATCGTCGTCAGGTGGGAAACTTCCATCAACCTGGCCAGCTCCACTACTCCCAGTAACCACCAGAGGGAGCAGAGGGAGCTTCAGCTCAGAAGTCCGAGCAAGGGAATTCACAACAAATCCCCTCCTCCCGTGCCTATATACCCATCACACATCCTCCATCCCATAGGCACATCTACCCTCTTAAAGGGATCTCCAGTATGGAAGTTAGGGCAAATCCCTCAGCGTTCAGGCTTCTATTAACCCCTTCACTCACGGAGCATTTTTAGTTTTGCGCTTCCCTTCTTTCCAGAGCCATAACTTTACTTTTTCTTCAATATGGCCATGTGGGGGCTTATTTTTTGTGGGACGAGTTGTACTTTTGCATAACACCATTGGTTTTACCATGTCTTGTACTCGAAAACGGGAAAAAATTTCCAAGTGCGGTGAAATTGCAAAAAAAGTGCAATCCCACACTTGTTTTTTGCTTGGCTTTTTTTCTAGGTTCACTAAATGCTAAAACTAACTTGCCATTATGATTCTCCAGGTCATTATGAGTTCATAGACACCAAACGTGTATGTTCTCTTTTATCTAAGTGGAGGAAAAAATTCCAAAATTTGCTGGAAAAAAAAAAATTGCACAATTTTCTGAGACCCGTAGCGTCTCCATTTTTCGTGATCTGGGGTCGGGTGGGGGCTTATTTTTTGCGTGCTGGGCTGACATTTTTAATGATACCACTGTTTTGTGCAAATACGTTCTTTTGATCGCCCGATATTGCATTTTAAAAAACGAAATTCTGGCGTTTTGAATTTTTTTATCGCTACGCCGTTTAGCGATCGGGTTAATCCTTTTTTTTATTGATAGATCGGGCGATTCTGAACTCGGCGTTATCAAATGTGTATATGTGACTTTTTTTTATTGTTTTATTTTGATTGGGGTGAAAGGGTGTTGATTTGAACTTTTTAGGTTTTTTTTATTTATTTTTTTTTTTTTAATCTTTAAACCCTTTTTTTTTACTTTTAGCATGATTCAATAGCCACCATGGGAAGCTAGAAGCATGCGACACTTGATCGGCTCTGCTACATATGGGCGATGAGCAGATCGCCCATATGTGGCAGATTTATTGCATTGCTGTGAGCACCGACCACCGTGCGGCGCTCACAGCAATGTGCCTGCAACAACCATAGAGGTCTCTATGAGACCTCTGGTTATCCAGGCAATGCGTCGCCTACCCACGATCACGTGACGTCGGTGATGCGCTCACTTCCGGCCTGGCGGCCGGAAGTACTAGTTAAATGCCCACTGTCAGCTTTGCTGTTTATATACTGACATGTCGCGGCTTTGAGGTAGGCTCACCGCCGGAGCCCACTTCCAAGCAGGGGATTCTTACCGATGACATACTATTCCGTCAGCGGTAAGGAAGGGCTAAAGGGATCAATTGTATGCAAGTCAAGGCAAATCCATCCAGCTCTTTGGTTTTGACCCCAGGCCTCTCTTAATGGGATCTCCTATATGGAAGTTAGGGCAAATTCCTCAGCGCTCTGATTCTGACCCCAAGCCCCACTATTAAGACACTTGCAGATTGTCAGTTATAATCATACACCGCTCTGCAGTGAGAGCAGCCATTATATATCACACTAGTAATACCCCTTTACCAATTTTCACTTCCCTTACCAAAATAAGCTCTGGAGGCAGATTCTCATGTAGATCAGTGTCCAGCTCATGGCCTAGAACAGCTCATTTACATATAAGAAAATGATGGATTTATACAGAATAAGATTACCGATCACATACATGCAGGTATCCATTCATTTAGTTTCCTATGATCTCCATACCCATATAAATGCCTTAGAAAGGTGGATCCTACTGACAGTACAGTACAGTGACTGTACAGTTGTCTGCAGTTGTCTGTTTTCTGCATAGTGAACAGTCAAAATTTACATACGTTGCGACTGTTCAGTGAGCAGTTAACAAATTGTGAACTCTTCATAGTACAAGTTGCTTCCACACAAATGCACCACTAGAAAAGAAAGATCAGATTCTCCAGTTTCTGCCTCTTGCTTATGGTTTGTTGCATAGTTAAGACCAAAACATCTGTCCATTAAATCTAAAAGTATTTTTTTTTTTTGTAGGACTATTATTCTTATAATGCCATATGTACTTACTACAATCTTGTGTTTTATTACAGCGCAGTAAAAGGACAATAATTGGTTTTTTTGAAACCAATGAATCTGACAACTATCGAACATTTGTAAAAGTATCAAACATTTTGCATGATGATTGTGTATTTATTGCCACTTTGGGGTAAGTGATCTAAAGTACAGAATCTTAATTGTATATTAAACCTAACACTGTGTTTTGTGTCTCTAAATATACTGACTAGTAATGAGCGAGTATACTCGTTGCTCGGGTGATGTCCGAGTATTTTGGCATGCTCGGAGATTTAGTGTTTGTCCACGCAGCTGCATGATTTGTGGCTGCTAGACAGGTTGAATACATGTGTGGAATTCCTAACAAACAGGCAATCCCCTCATGTATTCAGGATGGCTAGCAGCCGCAAATCATGCAACTGCGTGGACAAACAATCTCCGAGCACATCAAAATACTCTGCATGGTTACCGTGTTTCCCCGAAAGTAAGACCCTGTCTTACATTAATTTTACCCCAAAAAGTCCCACCCTGTCTTACTTTCGGGGGAGGTCTTACATTAGCCGAAAAAAAATGACAATTTCTTTTTAACCAATAAATTAACATTTATTAACATGCTGTTATACCCCATAACAGTGCCGTATCCCACTGCACACAGCCCCACACCCCATAACAGTGCCGTATCCCACTGCACACAGCCCCACACCCCATAACAGTGCCGTATCCCACTGCACACAGCCCCATACCCTATACAGTACATGTTTCCCTACTTGGTTTTTAAATGCTGGACGTTTTCCTCTGCGGTGCGGCTGTGGGTGCGGAAGGCCTGTGCTGCAGGTAACGCTGTGCCAATCAGCAGGGAAACAGCGGTGACGTGGGGCTGGGGTGGCCAATTACAGCCCGAGCTGCTGGACCAATCAGTGCTCGAGCCGGGGGCCGGCGGTGACGTGGGGAACAGGGGCGGCCAATGAGCTGTTGAGCTGGGCGGATTGCGGGGTTAACACGGCGAGTTAACCCCATGAGCGCTGGACCCGCCCAGCTGCACCTGAGGACACCTCTGGAGCCTGGGGACCCAATGGGGGACAGCGGCGGCCCAAAGGTAAGGGCCTTACATTTCACAGCGGCCCCCAACCCTGCCTTACATTCGGGGGAGGCCTTACATTGAAGGACCCCCCCGTAACCCCCACCCTGTCTTACTTTCGGGAGGGTCCTACTTTCGGGGAAACACGGTAGTACTGAGAAATTCCTGGGACGTCTTGCATTCACTGCTATTTTGAGGTCTAGCCACGCATTTTAAATGAGTTTCAGATCAGGGGTCTGTTAGGGCTGTTGTAAAACCTTCAGCTTGCACCATTTGAGGTAGTCTGTTTTTCACTATTACGCGTTTTTAGGATCATTATCAATTTGTAGAAGCCATGTTCTTTTCAGCTTTTTACAGATGGTGTTATGTTTTCATCAAGAATTCATTGAAATTTAATTGACAGGAGCATAGGGACAGCATAGGGAGTGGAAGTTTCTCTCTTATCATCAGCACTATGGCACTTTACAAGTTTAGTCCCCAGATGATTGTACTTGGATGAAACGCGTCGGGACATCGCCTTAGGGAAAGTGCAGGGCATGTGTTGTGAGGGTCAGCCGTGGACTGCCCTTGTTAGGGCAGGAGTCTGGGGTTTGAGCCTTATTCAGACGTTAGGGATGTGACAGGGTATTGTCTTCCCCTATTGCTTTCTCCAGTTGGATTGAATGGAGGATTCTCTCGGACTCCTGGCCCATCCATCTATTGGGTGAGATTGTTCCTCATTTCATTATACTCACCTGACTGTCACTCTTTGGTCCTTGGTGACCTTTTTTGACCAAATTTGCATTTCTTTCACATATATATATATGCAAAAGGGTCATGGCATTTATGGGAAAGTGCTCTCATCTGCCGTAACCCATAGATGTTTATGTACACCCATATAGAGATTTGTTTTGGGTGACCATCTACATCCCTATATTCAGGCTTGGCTACTTTGAATATAGGCATGAATGCTTGATAAGCAGCTGTATGCTGTTTTTCACCTTCATAGGGTGACACTTAATTAGTAATTTTAAATTATTTATTAAAGGTTATATTTTATATTTTCACCTATTGCTTTGTATTTTACAGGGACAGGAAAAACACACGAGAGGTTAAAAGGTCATGTCCCACCCCCTTTCCCTCAGTGTTTTCCTGTCCCTGCACGGAGGGACACACGAGAGACCGCTGTGAACTTACCGGAGGGGCTCAGGGGATCGTGCGGCCAGTCCAATCCTTCCCCTGTCAAGAGGTCCCGGGGCCGAAACTCCCCGAGGGGGAGTCCCTCTGCTCCAAAGGCCAGGAGCAGGACGATGCTCCTGGAGGGAGCCATTCCTCCCTGTGGGAGGCTCTCGGCTCCAGGATACACAGCCATAGTAGGCGAAGGTCGGCTCCCCATAGGCGGCTGGCCGAGCGAGCACCGACAGAAAGACCGCGCGGTCGGTGCAGGAACGAGGCTGCCATTCGGCTCCAGCAGTCTGCCATAGCAGGCGGGGGTCGGCTCCCCGCAGGCGGCTGGCCGAGCGGGCACCGGCGGCAGGAGAACAGGCGCAGGCGCAGCCCAGGCAGGAAATGGAAGGAGGCGGCCTATCGCGAGAGTTCGCGCGTCATGTCCGGTGACGTCTGACGCCGGGTTTGAATTCCAGCGCGCGCCCCAGAGGCCCACATCGCTCTGGAAACACAGATCGCGCAGGATGGAAGGAAACGCTCCGGCAGGTGGAGGGGTAAGTGCGCATGGCGCAGACCACCCTCCCCATACCCATTTCCGTAGCCCGGGACTGAGACAGTTACCCCATCTTGTATTATTAGGATAAAGGAACCCCAGCAGAATCCCCCTCTGGGGTGAAGGACCCGGCTAAAGCCACCTCCAAGTCGGTCCGATGTCCTGTATGCAGGGTAAAGCTGCCAGACACCTATAACAAGACCCTATGCGGGCCCTGTACCTCAAGGGTCATAGGCGAGGAACAACCATCCCTCCTTTCCGAGATGAGATCATTGATAAGGGAGGAAGTCCAGGCCTCTAGAGCCAGCCTCGCACAGCGTCAGTCCCCCAGCCCAGGGCCGAGCCGCAAGCGCCCGAGGTGGGAAGCAGATCCACTTTCAGAAGCAAGCCCTAGCGAGGAGTCCGACTTCCGTGATTCAGATCAGGAGGAAGAAGGCGAGATCCCGGGGGATAGACAGGATCAAGGCAGGAAGTACCTGTTTAGACTGGAGGACACTGACGAGTTGGTCCAGGCAGTCAGAAATACTATGCAAATGGAGGAAATCCCTAAACCGCAGTCCAGACAGGACTTAATGTTTGGAGGACTGGTGGCTCGGAGACAGGTCGTGTTCCCCGTAAGTGAGCACATCAAGACGATGGTCCAGGAGGAGTGGAAAGAGGCAGAACGTCGGTTGATACTCTCCCGAGACTTTAAGAACAGACTGCCTTTTGATCCCGAGGAAACACGGGCATGGGACGAAGTCCCTAAAATAGACGTTCCAGTAGCCAGGGTTACCAAGAAGACTGCCATCCCATTTGAGGACTCGTCAAGTCTCCGAGACCCGATGGATAGGAAGGCGTTCATCTTGTTAAAAAGAACATGGGAGACGTCGGCGGCTCTTATTAGGGCCAACATAGCAGCCACCTCAGTGGCCAGGTCTATGTTTTTGTGGATGGGGCAGTTGGAGGAGCACCTAACCAACAAGACCCCTAGATCAGAGATCCTAGCATCACTTCCCCTTTATGAAATCGGCCACGGCGTTCCTGTCGGATACGTCGGCGGAGTCAGTGAGGTTTGCAGCCAGAAACAGCTCCCTATCTAATGCAGCCCGAAGAGCAGTCTGGCTTAAATCCTGGTCAGGAGATAACACCTCTAAAACAAAGCTATGCGCTATCCCCTTCTCGGGCCTGAGGGTATTTGGTCCAGCCCTAGATAACATTCTAGAGCTAGTGTCCGACAAAAATAAAGGGTTCCTAGAGGAAAATCCCAAGCGGCCCCAGTCCTTTTGGAGAGGCTCCTTCTCTAGGAGACAGACTGATTTCAGGGGTCAGGCTAGGTCCAATAGAGGCTCATATAGGAGCTCCTATAGCCAAGGTGGAAGTAACAAGGGTTCCCTGTTCGCGTCAACATCCAGATCTAGGAGGCAATGACGCCATAGGTATTGGGGGGAGACTGCGTCACTTCGCAGCAAACTGGTCCCGGATCACCCAAAATCAGTGGGTCCTCAGAACCATCGCGGAGGGCTACAGTATAGAGCTCTACTCTCCTCCCCCGACAGATATATTGCCCCCACCATTGTCCAGGCGGACTCCGCAATGTGGACGGATCTTCTGGACATGGTCAACTAAAAAGTGATAGTACCAGTTCCTCCGACGGAAAGGGGAAGAGGGCATTACTCTTCCCTGTTCTCGATCGCAAAACCATCCGGCGAGGCCCGCACCATCATAAACCTGAAGCCACTAAATGCCTGGGTCAGGTACAAGAGATTCCGGATGGAATCAATCCGATCCGCAATACTCCTAATAGACAGGGACGCAGTCATGTGCACCCTAGACCTAAAGAAGGCATACTATCAGGTCCCTATCCATCCCTTATCCCAGAGGCTACTAAGGTTTGCGGTCAGTTTGCCAGCCTGGACCTGCCACTTCCAGTTCCAGTGCTTTCCATTTGGGTTAGCTTCAGCTCCCAGAATCTTTACAAAGCTGGTGGTGGAGATGGTGGCCTACCTGAGGGATCAAGGTGTCGTGATCATTCCATATCTAGACGACTTCCTACTTGTGGCAAGATCAGAAGAAGCGCTCATTCGAGACAGAAGCAGAGCAACGACCGTAATGGAGTCCCTCGGCTGGGTGATCAATTGGACGAAGTTGGACCTCAGTCCAGAGACAAAGAAAGTATTTCTCGGAGTCCTTCTAGACTCGGCCAGCAGAATATCCCGGCTACCCGAGAGGAAGCAGAGATCTATTCAGGCCAGGGTCGGAGACCTGTTGGAGCGGCAATGGAAGTTTTGGGCCTCATGACGGCCTGCATCCCATGTGTCCGGTGGGCGCAGTTCCACTCGAGATCATTACAGAGGGAGATGCTTGCAAAGTGGGACAGATGGCAGACGTCGCTCGACAAACCCCTATGGCTGCCAGAACGGGTGAAAGAGTCCTTACGGTGGTGGACACAGCCCAGAAACCTTCAGGTGGGCGTACTATGGACAACCTCTCCATACGTAGTAGTCACCACAGGCGCCAGTACATGGGGATGGGGAGCCCACATAGGAGGGAAGATCTTCCAGGGAAGATGTCCAGTAGACATCAGGACCAGATCCTCCAATTTCAGAGAGCTCTACGCGGTCTGGGAAGCGCTGCGGTGAAACCAGGCGGTACTAAGGAATCGTCACGTTCGCATATTATCCGACAATGTAACAGCAGTGGCATTCCTGAAGCACCAAGGAGGGCCCAGACATCAACCACTGCAGGCCTTGGCGGGAAGAATATTCACTTGGGCAGAACGAACAGTCAGATCAGTGACCGCAGTACACTTAGAAGGTTCCCAGAACGAAGTAGCAGACTACTTGAGCAGACAACAGATCCACCCGACGGAGTGGGAACTGAACGGGGAAATCTTCAACCATCTGTCAGCGTTGGGGGACCCCCAGTATAGATCTATTCGCAAGCCGAAAGAACTCAAAGGTCCCCAGATTCTACTCCTTGAATCCGACGGATCATCCGGAGGCTGTAGACCCCCTGAGCCAGACTTGGGGAGATCTCCTCTTATGCGTTCCCACCACTGGCTCTCATACCGGCAGTGCTCAGGAAGATACGCGAGGACCACGCAAGAGTGATGTTGATCGTTCCATACTGGTCAAGGAAGAGCTGGTTTTCCCTGCTAGGAGCCATGGCAGTAGGAAATCCAGTCGAACTACCTCTGTGGAAGGACATCATTCACCAGAGCCCGATCCACCACCCGAACCCAGCAAGACTCCACCTATCGACTTGGATCCTGAGAGGGACATCCTGAAGGCAAAGCGGTTGTCGGATCAGGTCATATCCACCCTACAGGCCAGTAGGAAACCGGTGACATCCGCAATCTATTGAAAGATATGGAAAAGATTCTGTCTCGAGGGTGGCAGGTCCGATCTCGTGGCAGGCACCCCTGACCTCCCTAGCATACTAAATTTTTTGCAGTCAGGGTTTAATAAAGGCCTTAAGCCTAGCACTCTAAAAGTCCAGATCTCGGCCTTGAGTGCCTTCGATTACCAGTTAGCTTCCCATCCCTGGATAATAAGATTCATAAGAGCTACACAGCGCCTGCGCCCCACGATTAGGCAGCTCACCCCGCCTTGGGACCTGGGCCTGGTACTCAGGTTTCTCTGTACAGACCCCTACGCCCCCAGCTAGAAAATAACCATCTCTTCTCTTACTCGTAAGACGGCCTTCCTGGTAGCCATTACTACGGCCAAAAGAATAGGTGAGATCCAGGCCCTGTCCACTAAGGACCCATATCTACAGATAAGAGACGACAGTATAATCTTAAGATTGGACCCGGCATTTATCTCCTGGTTTATATTTTTAGAAGAGGCTACCTTTGGGATAGTGTTACCATCTTTCTGCGATAATCCCCGTAATAAAAAGGAACAGCGTCTTCACTCACTGGATGTGAGGCGCGCAGTCCTAGACTATCTTAAGGCCACCAATAGTTGGCGCATTGACCCAAATCTGTTCATCCTTTTTGGGGATAAAAATAAAAGGAAAAAAGCCTCTAAGGCGTCCATCGCACAATGGATTACCTCAGTAATCTGACGCCTACCAAGCCGAAGGCGCCAGTCCGCCAAATTCCGTAAAGGCCCACTCTACGAGGCCAGTATCTGCCTCATGGGCCGAGCGGGCGGGGGCCTCGGTCGATCAAATCTGTAGAGCAGCAACCTGGGCCAACCTTAATACATTCTGTAAGCACTATAAGCGTGATGTGTTATCTGGTCAACAGACTGCATTTGGGAGAAAAGTTCTCCAGGCGGTAATCTCACCCTGAGGAGGTGCTTTGGTACTCTCCATGGTGCTGGCAGGTGGACGTCCTGGAAAATAGGTATTAGACCTACCGGTAATGATGTTTCCAGGAGTCCATCCTGACAGCACGGGTAGTTCCCTCCCTATTTATGTTATCTTACGATTATTTCTTGTCATATGCTGTAATATGATTGTTTCATTAAACTGTAACTTGCATTATCCACATTGTGGTACTTGTTAAATCACTGAGGGAAAGGGGGTGGGACATGACCTTTTAACCTCTCGTGTGCTTTTCCTGTCCCTGTAAGGAGGAGGAGAACGTCCTCCATGGTGCTGTCAGAATGGACTCCTGGAAACATCATTGCCGGTAGGTCTAATACCTATTTTTCTCCACACATATCTTGTAATCATTGTGACCAAAGAGTTCTATTTTAGCCTCATCAGTCCACAGGACTTGTTTCCAAAATGATGTTCTGTTGCAAACTTCTGACGCTGAATTTTATGGGTCGGATGCAGAATAGGTTTTCTTTTGATGATACTTTCATGAAGGCCATATTGGTGTCTCTGAACAGTAGAAGAATTTACCAAAACCCCAGTTTCTGCTAAATCATCTTAGGGTGTTTTGCAGTCAAGCGGGGGTTCTCATTTGCCTCTCTGGCAATCCTACCAGCAGCTCTCTGAAATTTTCCTTGGTCTTCCATACCTTATTTTGATATCCTTTATTTCTGTTAACTTCCACTTCTTAATTACATTACGAACTGAGGAAAGGGAAACTTGAAAAAGCTTTGCTATATTCTTATAGCCTTCTCCTGCTTTGTGGGCTGCCACCATTTTCAGAGTGCTAGGCGGCTGCTTAAAAGAACCTATGGGTGCTGTGGTTAGGTTAGAGGAGGCTGGGTTTTTAAAAAGCTGGCAAATTTGGATCACCTTTCCTAATGATAATGGTGAACGAGCCATAATCCTAACAGGCTAGTTAAGCTCTGAAACCTTGATCAAAATTATCTGAGCAGTGAGCACACAAATCTCCAAGGGTGCCCAAATTTTTGCACGGACCGTTTAGGGATCATTTCATCTTCAACTTGCTTATCTGTTTACAATAACAGTAATTTTGACCACAGGTGCCCAAATTTTACGTGCCACTGTAACAATCTGTCTCTACCTAATACCAATTTTACCCATAAAGTTTTCACAGTCAAAAATCTGTCTAGAAGACAGAAGCTGATTTATCTGATGAAATAAATTACAAAGTTTCTTATTTTCATGTGTATTATTGATTTATTGTATTAAAAATTTAAAACAGTTACTCTTTAAGTCTAATTGGTCTCCTGTTATTGTTTAACCCCAAAAACTATCCATTGGATAACATAAACATGAATAAGTAATAAAGCAACAAAAATGGCTGTTCTTTGACTAAAAAAGCAATCATTAAACACATGAATCACATAAAAAAAAAAGGATAGAAACAAATGGCAGGGGAACAGTAGGTGCAATATGAGGCAGTACCAAAAAGTCTGTATGTAATGAGGAAGATCACAAATGTACAATAAATATATGCAATGGATATACTATAAATATATTAAGAAAAATTAGCCATGACTCCATAAAGGGTGGGTGGGGCAATATATCAAAAAGTGTGAATAAAGACTGACAACAGATGTATACTGAATGAAAAAGTGACAGTGCACAGCAATTACCGTAAATATGTATTATAATTAGTGTTGAGTGATACCACCCGATACTGAAAAATATCGTATCGGAATGGATTGGCCGATCTAAAAAAAAGTATCGGGTATCGCCGATTCCGATCCCGGAAGTCCCATTCAAGTCAATGGAACAGAAATATCGGAATTAAAAAAAAAACCCCTTTCTTTCCCTGTTGGTTAATTCTACATGTAGAAAACCAACTAATAATAATGTAGAATGTATTGTGGGAGGTGTAGGAGACATTAAAGCCATAGAGGTTTAGCCCAATCAAATGGAATCGCAGTATTTTTTATTTTTTTTTAAAGACGTTCGTAGTTACAAAGATATTGACTATGTTAAAGTCTTTAATTTTTTGTCAGATATGTATGTTTCACTACTTCCATGCTCTTCACCTTCTTTTTTTCACCTTCTTTTTTACTTCTCCCACACTTTCTCCTTCATCATCTTCAGCAGCAGCAGCAGTATCCTTCTTCTTCTTTTCTTTTTCTTTTCTTCTTTTCTTCTTCTTTTCTTCTTTTCTTCTTCTTTTCTTCTTTTCTTCTTTTCTTCTTCTTTTCTTCTTTTCTTCTTCTTCTTTTATTCTTCTTCTTCTTCTTCTTCTTCTTCTTCTTCTTCTTCTTCTTCTTCTTCTTCTTTTCTTCTTCTTCTTCTTCTTCTTCTTCTTCTTCTTCTTCTTCTTCTTCTTCTTCTTCTTCTTCTTCTTCTTCTTCTTCTTCTTCTTCTTCTTCTTCTTCTTTCTTCTTCTTCTTCTTCTTCTTCTTCTTCTTCTTCTTCTTCTTCTTCTTCTTCTTCTTCTTCTTCTTCTTCTTCTTCTTCTTCTTCTTCTTTTATTCTTCTTCTTCTTTTATTCTTCTTCTTCTTTTATTCTTCTTCTTCTTCTTCTTCTTCTTCTTTTATTCTTCTTCTTCTTCTTCTTCTTCTTTTATTCTTCTTCTTCTTCTTCTTCTTCTTTTATTCTTCTTCTTCTTCTTCTTCTTCTTCTTCTTCTTCTTCTTCTTCTTCTTCTTCTTCTTCTTTTCTTCTTCTTTTCTTCTTCATCTTCTTTTCTTCTTCTTCTTCTTCTTCTTCTTCTTCTTCTTCTTTTCTTCTTCTTTTCTTCTTCATCTTCTTTTCTTCTTCTTTTATTCTTCTTCTTCTTCTTCTTCTTCTTCTTCTTCTTCTTCTTTTATTCTTCTTCTTCTTCTTCTTCTTCTTCTTCTTCTTCTTCTTCTTCTTCTTCTTCTTCTTCTTCTCCTCTTCTTTTCTTCTTCTTCTTCTTCTCCTCTTCTTTTCTTCTTCTTCTTCTTCTTCTTCTTCTTCTTCTTTTATTCTTCTTCTTCTTCTTTTATTCTTCTTCTTCTTCTTTTATTCTTCTTCTTCTTCTTCTTCTTCTTCTCCTCTTCTTTTCTCTTCTTCTCCTCT